>NC_051080.1:31464921-31773440 GCF_004664715.2 Peromyscus leucopus | reverse complement strand
AGCCTCGACTCCACTGTTCTGAGTCTCCCCCTTCATGCAGAGGGCGTGAGGGGCTGGGGTACTCCTTGTTGCTTTGTGTGCTGTTGCTGGTGGTGCTGAGTGGGCAGGGTCAGGGACGTCAGGGAGCTGGCTAAGGATGCTTGGTCACTCCGTGAGGACAGTGGTAAAGTCTGAGCAGAGCTCAGCCCTCCGGACCCAGACCTGGCCCACATGTACATGCTGCCTGCATAGGCAGAGTGCTGGGACCTCAGGGCCTTCTCCATTTGCGTCCATAGGCCCTCCAAGCTTCTTTTAGGGGTGAGGAGGAGACCACGGCCCCTCAACTCACAGGAAGCCCTCCAGGTCTGGAAGGCAGGGTCTCTGTGCAGACTGTGCAGTGTAGTGTGATAGTGACATTCCATGTGACCTGCAGGAGGCGCTGTGATGAGGCTCAGAAGCCTTCCAGTGCAGACATGTGCACAGGTGCACACAGGTCACATTAGCCGTGGCATGGTCAAGGCTGGATTATGTTTTGTTGCCAAATTTCACCAAAGCATGGTAGGTGGTGTGTTGGTTTGTTTGTGTTTTGCTTTGTTGTTGTTTGTGGTCTGTAGCTAGGGCTCTGCATGCCCTTCTCTGGGCATCTCTGGACATGCCACTTCTCACTTGCCATCCACCTACCCATGTTTGTGCACCCAGAGGTGTGCGTGGTCATCACAATTACCTGAGCTCACTGCAGTCACTGTGCCGACAGTGCTAATCCTGCCTCTGCCTGCAAAAAAGGATGCTTGTGTGTGTGTGTGTGTGTGTGTGTGTGTGTGTGTGTGTGTGTGTGTGTGTGTGTGGTGTCAAGGACATGGCCACAGTGAGATTCATAGGAATGAAGATTCAGGTGAGGGTATGAAAACAACCCATACCGGGCTGTCCTCCTTTTCCAGCTCTTGATATTTTAGGGTGCCAGGGGCTCCATATACCCCTCAGGGCCAATGGTCTGTATCTGCATTCCAGTTCAAGTTGTGGTCTGAAGGAGAGGCCGGAAGGGTTCTGTCTGCAGAAGTTCAGGTTTGCGCAGTCCCAGAGTTGGGGAAAGGAGGGGCCTCTGGGCTTCCCAGCCAGACTCCTTGAGTGGCTTCGGCTGCCCCCTGCTGGAAGCTCTGAGAAATGCAATAATGCTGAAGCTGGGACAGCATCGGGAAGGCGGCTCTGGTGGTTCTAAAGCCTCTGGTGATCTGACCATGCTCACCTTTCCCTCCCACATGCACCCCATGGATGGGCAGGGTCGCCATGGCCTGGGAACAGGAAGTACTTAGAGATGGACAACAGGAGTCAGTACTTGGCTGTGCATAACAGTGGGGCAGGCCTCTCCAAGGTGGGCTCTAGGAGGCTGCAGGCAGAACCCTAGACTCCAGCTACACACATTTTGTTTCCTTTCACCATTCCAGGTTTTTTATTTATTTATTTATTTATTTATTTATTTATTTATTTATTTATTTATTTATTTATTTGGTTTTTCGAGATAGGATTTCTCTGTGCAGCTTTGCGCCTTTCCTGGAACTCACTCGGTAGCCCAGGCTGGCCTCGAACTCACAGAGATCCGCCTGCCTCTGCCTCCCGAGTGCTGGGATT
The DNA here is from genome assembly GCF_004664715.2 of Peromyscus leucopus. Taxonomy (NCBI): domain Eukaryota; kingdom Metazoa; phylum Chordata; class Mammalia; order Rodentia; family Cricetidae; genus Peromyscus; species Peromyscus leucopus. The sequence continues at coordinate 31,771,835 of NC_051080.1, read as the reverse complement.
AAAGGCGTGCGCCACCACCACCCGGCTTTTATTTTATTTTAATTTTTTTTTTTTTTTTTTTTTGGGTTTTTTTCGAGACAGGGTTTCTCTGTGTAGCTTTGCGCCTTTCCTGGAGCTCACTTGGTAGCCCAGGCTGGCCTCGAACTCACAGAGATCCGCCTGGCTCTGCCTCCCGAGTGCTGGGATTAAAGGCGTGCGCCACCACGCCCGGCTATAATTTTTTTTTTTTTTTTTTATTATTGTTACCTGTTAGCTCTGTCCTTTCCAGGTGACTCAGGGGCCTGGGAGTCCAATGCTCCTGAGGTGGAGAATTGAGGTACATCCAGCCTCAGAGGACCATGTAAGAGGAGGGCAGACCCCCAGGGCAGGGCGGGTCAGGGCAAGCACACAGGGCAGGAGCTGCCACTGAATGGGGCCAGGCTGCTACAGAGAACAAACAGACTATAAAGCACTGGGTTTTTAATTCTTTTTATTGAAGAAAAGAAAAGGAGAGAAAAAATAGATTCCCCACCCCGCCTCTTTCCAGAGTGGTCTCAGTCCAGCCCCTGGGTCTCTGGGTCAGGACCATGCTCTCTGCCTGGGTCTGGGAGGGGCCCAGGGTCCTGGAAGGGAGTGGGGGGGGGGTCTGGCTGCTTCCCAAGGGATAGGGGTGTCTAAAAAACGGAGCCAGGCTGGCGGGCCACAGGCAGTCCTCTGCAGTGGTGGCTGAGGTGGGGGCATCCTGGGGACGCTGGCCACACCAGGCCTGTCCGTGTCCACAGCCGCCCGCCCGCCCGCCCGCTCGGGCTTGCCCAAGGAGGGCAAAGTCTGAGGCACCGTCTGGCCTCTGGAGCCCTGTGCCCGCGGGCCATGCCACCTCCTGTCCTGTGTCTGGCTCTGGTCCCAGCACCGCGGGCCCTCTGCCTGGCCGCCTCTGAGCGCCCTGAGGCCGGGGCTGGACCCGGCCCGCCACCGCGAGCGCATCTGTGCCCGTCCTATGGTGGAGCGGGCAGAGCAGCATCCCACCTCCTGGCCCGGTGCGGGGCCACCGCCCGCCCGCTCAGACCTCGGTCTGGAGGTCAATGATGTCCTGGCCAACCAGTGGGATGGTGGCACCCGCCTTCTCCCACTCCACACTCCGCAGCTCCAGCGGAGAAGGGGGCAGTGGCTCCAGCTCCTTCTTCACCCAGGCGGGCGTCCCGTGGGGCTTGCGGAGGCTCTCCCAGGCCCTCTTGTTGGGAGTCTGCTGTTTCTCTGGCTACTCGGCGCCCAGCGACGTAGGCAGGGCAGGGGCGAATGGGAGTGAGTCCGTGGGAGGGAAGGGAGGAGAGAGAGGAAGTCTCTTAGGGAGGGATTCCCAGAGAGAGAGCAGCAACCCCCGTATCCCAGCAGCCCCAGTCTTGGCGGCAGCTGAAGCTCCCGTGATGGGGCCAGGGTCAGTACTGTGGGAATGGACCCGCCAGACAGAGCCGGGCTCAGGCTCCTCCTGCCCTGCCCTTTGTACATCGGAGGGGACAGACAGCGCAGGGGAAGACCAACCAGGAATCTAGTGAGTGAGGGTGGGAAGGAAGCGGGCAGAAGAAGCTGGTGGCGGCTGGCGCAGAGCCCACCCACCCTCCTGACCTTGCTGCTGTCTACGCCTGGCACTTCCTTCTCCTTCTCAGCCGCATGCTGCAGCTTCCGGTTCAGGTCCTGGAACATGTCCTGGTGCCGCTTCCGTGTGTGCATGATCTTCTGTGGGTTGGGGCCACGAGTCCTGAGCCAGGATGGGCATCCACAGCCACCCCTTTGTCCCACCTGCTGCTGGCCCCTGGGCTCTGACCTCGGGCCCTCCCCCAACTCCCACGTGCTGAAAAGGCCCTGGTACCCGGCCTGTCTGTCCAGAGAGAGACACCCGCACTTACCTCAAAGTCCAGTTCTGCATACCGTGATTTCCGCCGCTGCAGGAGAAAGGGGTGTGTGCATGGGCAACGTGTTCCCTAAAACTGCCTGGATCACACATCCAGGCCCTCCTGCCTGACAGTTGGGGAGACACCAACCTGCCTTCAGGGGACATGCTGAGGGTGTATCAAGTACCCAGGCTGCCTGTTCCCTAGGGATAGAGGCCCAGCTCTGGGTCCGGAGGGTGTGCTGAGACCAAAGGAAACCCCCGGACAATGATGACATGTGGATGGGGTCTCAGAGCCCTTACGCCAAGGCTACCCCAAGTTCTCTGTGTGCAGTGGGGTCTCCCCGCCAACACTCCAGGCCTATTCGTCCCTGCCCTCCCTCTGAAGTGTCCAGCTCAACCAGGCTATGCACAGGTCAAGGAGACCTGATCTTGGGGCCACACAGCTGGACCCCTAACAGTGAACTCAGGGTGCTAGCTGCACTGAAGAGGTTGAAGGATAGATGGTGGCATATCCTAGGGTGGGGCAGGTACTTCCCCGAGGGTCCCATCCTGACCTCAGACCCATGTCCTACGGGCTGAACAAGGCGCAGGGGCAGTACAAAGCACTAGGCTGACCACAGAGACTGTTGCTATGTGGAATGGGCGTGAGTGCATAAGGATTCTGTCCCTGGGCCAGCCGGACCCACTTCTGACATGCCCTAAACCTACACAGCCCGGAAAGCACCAGCCCTTGCCTGGGGGGGGGGGGGGGGCGGGTCCACCCATCTCTGCTCTGCAGACCCCGAACCACCCTCACCTCCAGGGAGCTCACTGACAAGGTGGCCACGTTCTCATTCTTGGTCCCGGCACCTGAACTGGGTCCTGGGTGGGCCGCAGGCTCCCCCGTGTCCCCCAGGCTGGGGGGTGCAGGCTCCAGGGTGGGTGGTGGGGGTATGGGCTGCTGGGGTGGAGGGGGTGGTGGTGGAGGTGGAGGTGGTGGGGGCTGGGCAGGGGGCACCTCAGGGGGCGCGCCACCTGGGGGCTCACGGGCAGGGGGGCTCCGGGTGGGGAAGCTGGCGTCGGGCGCCATGCTGAGGTGGATGAGGCGGGTTTGGGGCATCTGGTCAATGTTGATGCTGTACTTGGGCTCCTCCTTGGGTTTGGGCCGGAGTGTGGCCGTGGCCGTGGGCAGGATCACGTAGCTCGTGTCCAGAGCCTTCTCCTGGGCCCGGCTCAGCTCTGAGTCCAGTTTCTTGAAGATGTCTCCATCTCCGATAAAGGAGGACTTGGGGGCCTTGTCCTTCTTGAGGGTGAGGGAGTGGTTGGGGAAGTCGGGCAGTGGCCCACCGGGGTAGCGGGGTGAGCTGTGCAGGTGCAGCTTGGACACATTAGCCGGGAGGCTGTTGAAGGTGGGGGGCGGGCCCTTGGCCAGCTTGAGCTTCTCCTCTTCGGGCAGCGACGGTCGCTTGAAGGTGCCTGTGATGGTGGCTGTGCGGCAGGCTGCGATGTCTTTGTTCAGCACTAGTGGGGAGCATCGGAAAAGGCAGCAGAGAGGAAGAGGGGGGGTCAGAGTGGTGAGGAGGGTCAGCAGCAGCAGCAGCAGCAGCAGCAGCAGCAGCAGCAGCAGCAGCAGCAGCAGGGGCTCAGCCTGGCCAGCCACTGCTGCCACCCTGGTCTCGACCCACACCAGCCCTGACACCCACTCCAGGTCCATTCATTCTATGCTGGCACTTGGACAAAGTTCCTTTGCCTTTTCCAATGAGGATGGCCCACACGGGTCTCAGCCTGCCTCCCAAGGTAACCAGATTGTCACTCATACATAGCCCATCATGGCAATTCTGAAAAGCGAGCGAGGGTGCCCTCTGCTGGAAAGCACAGGAACTAGGTACTTCCAGGCGGGCAGAACAGCTTCTTCCAGGGAGCCCAGGCTCCCCTCCAGTACTCCCGCCAGACACAAGTCCTTGAAGGGAGGTAGTGCTTGGCATAGGTACATCAGCCCCAAGAACCACGAGACCTGGCACATGAGCTCAACCCCTCTGAAGGTCTCTCCTCCCTTGGTTGCTCCTGTGCCTTGATAAAGTCCTTCCTCCCATGCCTTGATAAAGTCCTTCTTCCTGAAGTTCCCATCCATCCACCTCTCTTGGTTAGCTATCCCAAGCTGTTCAACATTTGGCCTGGGCTCCAGCTCACCATATATCCCATCTGTCACTTGTCCATCAGCTTAGCCCCACTGGCCAGTAGAGTATCAGACTAGCTTTGAGTCAAGGCAGCCATCCTCCTGGACGTGCTCTCTGGAGCAAGGTCACACCCCCTTCTTAAGAAGCCTGGCCCAGGTCTGCACGCTGTCTGTTCTGGTCACACCTAGCCCAGCCTTGGGGCCCACCAGCAGCTCTTACCATTTCATCCACTATGGTCATCCACAACATCCTAGTTTCCCAGGCCAAAGCTCCCTCACCCCAAGCTCCCTCCAATGACAACCTTTGGCTCTTCCAGACTATCCCCCAGGGCGGCAGTCTGGGTAAGAATGACAATAAACTTGAATAAAGAATGAGCCCCATAGGCTCATATTTAAATGCTTCGTCTTCAGGGAGTGGTACTATTTTAAAAGGATTAGGAGGTGTGGCCTTGTTGGGAGGAAGTGTGTCACTGTGTCACTGGGGGTAGGCTTTGAGGTTTCAAAAGCCCATCCCATGCCCGGAGTCTCTCTGCCTATCATGATGTAGCTCTCAGCTACTGCTCCAGTGCCTGCTTGCATGTCACCAGGCTCCCCATCATGACGATAATGGACTATAAAACTCTGAAACGGTTAAGCCAGCCCTCAACTAGCTTTCTTTCATAAGAGCTGCCTTGGCCATGGGGTCCCTTCATAGCAATCGAACAGGGATTAAGACGTCCAGAACGGTCCTCCTTCAGCCTTTCCCCAACACCCCAGCAATGGACCAGCCATCTTTCCTCTCAATCTGTATGCCCATCTCCAAGGATCAACAGCATCTCAAGGACCTTCTTGGCTTGCACACAGCTCATCTCAGCCTCTTCCAGCAGGGACTCTGCCTCATTATGGACACCTATCCACGGACACCTATCATGAGCCCATCAGCGACATTCAACCCACAGCATCTTGTGCTTGACAAGGCCAGCACCCAACTCCCAGTGCCGGGGGTCACCTCTCGGTTAGGCTGTGGCGCTGGATCACTGAAGGCCAAGGAAGGGTTTTTCTGCCCCATCCCAAGGTTACCTCCTCCAAGAATCCCATCCAGGCAGCAGCTGACATTCCCCCACTTGGGGACCAGATGGAGTAAAGCCAGAGGGCCCCTCCACAGCCAGAGATTGTCTACTATTGTCCTGGCCCCTGGTTCTCAGAAGCTATGACTTGACACTGGGAGCATGGGGGAGGCACTGAGCCCCTTCTTGACTTTGGAAGCTCGGTGCTAGCCAAGTGCTCCAGCAGCAGGTCCTTCCCCTTGCTTTCCTCCCGCGACTGAGGTCTCCCACTCGCACAGGGCAACCTCCCCTCTCCCACCCCAGGTTAACAATGAAGAAATGAAGACAACACAGAACATGGGTGTTTGAGGGAGGGCAGCGGGGAGGGGGGGGCAGGTGACAACGTAGTGTACAGGCAGAAGCAGAACTGGCCTATCTGCTCTGCCCTATGAGGGGGACAAGGGAGAGACAGACATGTGAAGGGGTTACCAAAGATGGTCCCAGCCCAGCATGGGCTCCACGACAGCTTTCTGGGGCTCACGCCCACAGGACTCCTGAAGCCTCGGGGAGGAGGGAGCCCAGGCTGGGCCACGTGAGAGTGGGTGTGGGATGGGGACAGGTAGGGCGCACGGATGCTGGTAGTAAAGAAAGAAGCAGATGGGCCGACTGGCCACCGTGGCTCTCACCTGTCAGGCGCTCACCTGATCTACAGGCCAGATCCACATCCTTCTCAAAGTCAGTCTGCAAGACAGAGACCGAGGGCAAGATGAGGCCAGGGCTGGTGGCAAGTCGGGCTGCAACCTTCAGCGTGGTAGGAAGGGGGCCACCGGAGCCACACCCACACCTCAGAGGTCACAAATAGGCTGATACTGTCACCAAGAGCCCCAGCCCACATTATTAGTCCACGGGCCACATCGTGTGGCCATGCATCTGTTATGCTTGGTCTATGCAAGCATGGGTGTGTCTGTCAGCATTCACATGCATGTGTGAGCTGTGTGTTCGTGGCACGTGTGCCTCAGTGAGGGCAGAGGGCTGTACTGTGTGAGCATGAACACGTATGCTGAGAGTAGTTTTGTGTATATGACTCACACTTCTGTGCATTTTTGTGAAGGAGCATATGCATGTTTCTCCATGCATGTGTTTGTGACTGCCTGTGTGTGCAAGCTTGCGTGCGTGTGTTCAACCATGCGTGCTCTCCCTCCAAGGCATCACGGAGCAGCCGGCCTCTGCCCCTCTGGCCATGCTCCCCCAAAAGCCATGCAGCCACCAGGGCTTCCAAAGCCTCTGCCATTCCATCCAAGACAGACAGCAGGGGACAGACACAGACCTGGGCCAGCACCAGCCTCCCCTAGAGCAGAGACATGGTCCCCGCTGCATCTCTGAGGACAGCAGCTGGGGAGGCCATAGTGGTGACCCAGGACCACCTTAGGTGCTTGGGTCTAGAAGACCCATCCAGAGGCCACAGGGCTCCAGGGGGGTCAGTCTGGCCTTTAATCTCAAACTGGAGGTCTTTCCCTGAAATGCAGGAGCCAGGATGCTGGGAAGGTGGCAGTCTTCCCCTGAGGTCAGAGGTCAGGCCAAGAGAAACATCAAGAGGAGGGAAAGCTGTGTCCTCAAATGACAAAGTACCTGTCCAGCGGACACTTGTTCCCTCTAGATGGTGGCACTGAGGCCCAGAGGGTTGGCCCTGTGTAGACATCACTTGGAGATGCTCCCCAGTGCCTCACTCACCCCTGGGGTGCAAGACACCTGGGACAACATACGGGTGATGCCAGAGGGGCAGGAAGCTGGCCAGCAGAGCCCAGGGCTCTGCTCAGAGGCTACTGTGCCTAGATCCCATAGTTGAAGCAGTCTGAATGGGTAAACTCACAGTTGGCTTGTGCACAGTTCTGGATGGGCTGGCTTTGAAGAAGGCAGAGATGCACACCAGCCCCCACCCAACTCACCAACAGCCTTTCCCAGCTCAAAAAAAGTGGATCGAGGATTTCCACTTGGCCTCAGTTTCCCCAATTACGAACTGGGCTCAGAGTTCATCTACTAGGGCTACCAGGGCCCAGCAACAACTCTGGGCACAGGGAGGACCTAGAGGTCCCGGTAGGACAGCTGGCATCCCCAGGCAATCAGTCCTACCATGAGCTGGGCATGGCCATTCTGGAAGGAGCCCCCCGAGTCCCCGTTGCCCTCCTCTTGGCGGTCTACCACACGGCACTTCACAGCGTCCTGGACCTGGAGGAGGGAAAGCACGTCAGAAGAGACATGGGCCCATGCGGCACCCGCCGCAAGAAGCCGCCTTGCAGCTCAGCAATGCCCCTTGTGCTAGGAGGAGAAAGGATGTAAGATGAAGACGTTTGGAGTTTCCCGATGCTGGGAAGGTGCTGCAGACTCCACTGGCGGGAAGCCACTGTAAGAACATTAGCCTAAAGCAGGTACCTGGCTTCAGGGCCAGTCAGCACCCCCAAAACCCATCCCGACTGCAGGCAAGGAGCCTGTTCCTCATGGCAGGCTGTATGGACAAGGCTGAGGCCAGCCACAAGGTCAGCCTAGATCTTGACAGGAAGAGCCACTAAAGGAACTGGCTAACCACCCAGGATAATCAGCATGAGGAAGGACACAGGATCAAACATCATCCTGAAACCCAGGAGAGAGCAGTGAGATGCTGAGACCTGCATCAGGACCATATCCAAGGGCTGGAACTGGCGGCTCCACATGCTCACCCTACCCAACCGTGGAGTGGTGAGCCCTTTGGCTCTTGGTCACATGTCAACTTCCTGACCACAAGGCTTTTCTGCAGACGCCACTCCTAGGGACAGATCTTAGTGGGATGTTCCGCTATTCTGTTGACATCTGTCCTGTTACCTTCCTGGAGTGCCTACTTCCACTTTCAGTCAGCTGGCCCTGTAGAAGCCAGAACACTCAGGGAGGAGCAGAGGGCAAGAGTGTGATTTCAGAGCAGATCAGTGGCCTTACAATAGGAGGCTAGACTCTCACCTGCCTGTGGGCTACAAGTCAGGGCACCCAGTGCGGGGCCAGGGAGCTACTAAGAACTGTGGATGCAGGGCTCAGGTAGCCAGGACAAGGGGCCTCAGGGGTCGCTCTTGGCCTGTGAGTCTCCACGGTCACAGCTGAGTGACACAGGACTGGCACCGGGAGGGGGAAGGAGGGCACAGGCCTTGTGGGAATACCTTTGCAACTTCAGGCATCCCTCTCTCCCAGGGTGCTCCTCCAGAGCCTCTCTAGAGGAGCAGTGGCATCTGACCTCTTCACTGCCCTGCCAGCCCAGTCTTTTCTGTCAACTGAGGTCCCTGGTTCTTGCGGCTACGGTCGATTCTTTGCCCTCTTATACCTGCTGCAGTTCAAACCTCTTAGCATCAGTCTAGGAGGTTAAGAGGAAGATGGAGGCAAAAGGCCCTTTCTAGGGCCCAGCCATGTCTCTGCTCTATTTGGAGCAGAAGCGGGTCTGTTGAGGTAAGATGTACTTCTGTCCACATGCAGCCTCTCTGAGGTCAGGACAGCCATTCAGTCTCCTTACTGCCCCCTGGTGGTGGCCATCAGGACATAGTTGGATATGAGCCTCATGTTCTCACCTTCTGAAAGGTTCGGAAAACACTCCAAGCATCTAGTTAGTGCTGGCTCTCCTACTCTGCCCTGTCAGCCACAGCCCTCCCATAGCTGATGAGGTATCCTTGAAAATGAGCTGTCCCCCCAAAGGGAGAGCCATTCCCAGCAACCCTGGCTCCATGCCGGGTACAGGTCCACCTCGAGGGGCCCAGGGCGCCCACCTCTCTGCGCAGAATGCAGTGGACCATGACGATGACGAAGCCCTCCAGTGAGTCGAAGACCGCAAAGAGGATCTGGAAGAGGGCGGAGCGGCGGTCGGTGACGGCGAGCACGGCAGACATCCAGGTCAGCGCCAGCAGCGGCAGCACCACGCAGGAGCTCCACAGGGAGGCCCTGGGGATGGAGGGCGTCAGGGCGGCCCCCGTGGGCGCGCCACCTCTCCTGAGGACACCCCTTTCCCCCATCCCCAGGCCTGAGGGCTTGCAAGGGACCCAGCAAAGGAGAGGAGCTCTTTGGGAGAGAACTGGGACCCTGTCCAGGAGGTGACAGAAGGGAGACACACAGGAAGGGTACAGAGACGGGAGAGATGCACAGAGCAAGGGAGCCAGCCCCTGATTCCATCTTCTGGGCCCTGAGCCCTGGACCCAGAGCCCCAGGGCCCCAACTGCAATACAAGGTGGCTGGAGGGGACAGGAGTCTTGGGAGGTACTGAGAGAAGGAGAGAGAGAAAAAAAAACTGTGAGGGAGAGACAGGACAGACAGTGGACAGTTGGACAAGGCCAGAGGGTCAGAGAAGAGACCAAGACAGACAGAACAGACACGAAGGGTGTTCTTCCTCTTCCGGGGCTGCAGCTACCCTCCTGAGTCTCAGTGCCCTCCTGTGGCCCCAACCTGAGCCAGCCCTGCCTTCAGTACTCAGTCTCTTCTCGGAGCACCTGGCTGGCACGGGAAGCCTAGCAGCCTGAGCCTTCCATGCCCTCCACCAGTACCCGGCCTGCACGTCAACCACCGAGCATGCCCCCATGCTCAGGTAGGGACATGTGCTGCCTTGAAGCCGTGGGACACGTCAGTGCTTGAGAACTGTGCCTTGTCCCCAACCTCAGCACCGCTGTGGTTCCGAGGAGCCACTGTGGCCTGTCTGTAGCCTCTGCCATTTCTAGGAGTCAGGTGGACATGGGGATCACTTATTCTTGCCCTCTTGGGGGTCATACTGTCCCCCTAAAGGAGCAAATGGGAGAAGGGAAGTGAACACAGAGTAGGATCTAGGGCAGCAGGGCTTATGGGAGAGGCTAGAGGATCTGAGGGCCCAGTTGGGCAGAGGATCCCCCAAACTCCCACCAAACCAAAGAGTATAGCCCTGACAGGGGTCCTATGTGGGGTCTGGCCTTGCAAGGACACAGCCATCCTCACGTCTCTGGCCTCTGAGGCCACATAGCTGGCTACAGTAGCCCTTTACCATGGCCTCTACTTTCGTGCCTTTACGAAACCATGCTATTCTGACCCCAGGGAGTTTCCTGCCCCCAGCCATAGTTATCATCACTTGAGGAACATGGTAGCCACCCATAGCCAGGCACGCACTCAGGACTGGCTCTCCCAGATCTCTGTCAGTCCACCTTGTGCCCAGCTCAGGCCCAAACCAGCAATCATCCTGATGACCCACCCTTCCCTCAACGCCCTGAAGTGTGGGCTCCTAAACTGTACCTCATACAGCCTCCATTTCCAGTCAACTATATGATCTATCATCCCCTTCTTAGAGGGAACCCCATGCGAGGCACAAAGCTCCAACTCCTGGGTCCCTGCCGACCCCACCCATACCTTTTGCTGGAGCTGAGGATGGTGTGGAGCCTCCCCACACAGTGCCAGCTACTGCACTCCCCTCCCCCATGGCTGCAGAAGCCAGAGGCATCCTCCATCCCACCCCCACTGTGGGCTCACCCCCCTTCAACCCAGTCCCATCCCCATCCCTGAAAGTAGAACAGAACAATGGCAGGCTGGCCCTCTAGTACATGACTTCCTGTCAAGGGCAGGGTCATTCTCAGCTCCAGACTTGTTTCCACCACAGCACTGAGCCCAGTGACACCTTCCCTCCCCTTCAAAGCAGACATTCTTTGAGCCAGGACCTCTGACACCAGATGTCGCCATTGTCTGGTGCAGGAACAGAGCCCCATTGGTTTCCCATAAGGTCAGTCCTGTCATTTCTCTATCTCCTCCAGGTCACCAGTTTCCAAATCACTTCCCCAGGGCCCAGAGGAAGAGGAGCCACAGGCTCCCTAGGGACTCAGATACCTCCGAGCACCAGAAGACCTCCTGTGAGGCCTGGGTGTCACCACCTCTAGCTGGTGCCTGACTTTCTGGATCCCAGGACTCAGTTGCTTAGCTCAGGCTGGACCTGAGTTCTTCTGCACTCCATCCAGAAAGACTGCTGGTCCAAAAGGTGGCCACTGGGGCTCACAGCAGTGTGGGCCCATCGTGGGGACAGGCTACTCTGCTTGGTTGGTTTCTATACCATGCACATCCTCTTACCCATCCAGCCTAATCTGGCCCTCACATCTGCCTAAGGCACCAAGAGTCCTGGGCTCCAGTGCCTGCTCCGAGAGTGAGCACGAGGACCTGAGAAGTGTTTGGGGTCTCTGCTATTGCTATGACCTGAAGGAGGCAGGGGCCTGGACAAGATGACCTTCTATGCTGAGCTCCACCCACCCAATCCAGCTATGTTGTCACAGCCAAGTCAGTGGATCAGCATGCCTTGTTCTTTGTATCTTGTCCCCATGGTTGTATCTTCCTGTGCACCCACACAGACACACAACACATATACCCACAGGGCATAACACATCTCAGTGATACATGCACCTAAACACCTTTGTCCATGCCCAGTTATATTCTTACAGTTATACGCTTACAGGTGCAACACACACACACACACACACACACACACTCACACACACACACACACTCACACCTACTCACCATTGACTTGCTTGCGAGTTCACACCTGCACACTTTTCTCCTCCATGTCTGCCCGCATACCAGTCACTCTTACCCATGGGCACTCACTCCCAAGCACAGCAGCACATAGTCCACACACCCAGCTACTCTCACATATGGGAACCCCTCTATGCACACCTGCACACTGGAAGCACACCCACTCCCATACATAGGCACCGCTCCTATGCACACCAGCACATATATACTGTATACATATTGTTATACATGAGCAACATGTACATGTACACACTCACAGGTTCATTACCTGCCCCCCCTGCCCCCCCAAACACTCATATACACACACTCACATGACTCCATCACCTATCCACTTGTCTTGTGGAGGTGGGGCTGAGGCCAGGCTCTGGGCCAGCATTGTTGGGGGGCCTCGGGGAGCAGCAGGAAGCAGTGCAGGCCCACTCCAACCGACCTTGGAGTCAGTCCCATCCTACTACCTTAGCTGACCCACTCCTTGCCTCCCAGGTGTCCTATATGCCGCATAGATAGCAAGCCGGCCTTGAGTCGGGAGAGACGAGCTTGCAGGCAGAGGGCAGGGCTGCCTTGGAAATCCAGAGGGGACGACGGCAGAAATGAAAGAAATGAAAGAAAAACATAAAAACAAACAAAAGTGACTCAGGAGAGAGCGGAGCCCGTACAGGGCTGCTCCAAGGTGGCAGCAAGGCACTAACATGGCGTTACTGGTGGCGTCGGAGGTGGCTTCGGCAGCAGAGAGGACTCCGCACTCGGCACACGGGAGGGTACGCCCGAGGCGGGGCGCGGGCAGCTGACTGCAAGTGAAATCAAAGGCTGAAACAAAAGCAAACAGGTTCCCTCGAAACCGCGAGGCGAGGAGCAGAGACGGTAGCCTGAGGCTCTCAGTTATCTAAGGGACCCAAGCCTAGGGCAGGGAGTGAGATGGGCAGGACCCAGGCTGCCAGCATCTGCTGACTGGCAGCGTGCCTCTGTCTCTAAGTGTCGAGAGCAGCAAGATCTGAAGGAGGCCTGATATCCTTCCTCTTCCCGCACAGGCACGCCAGAGGTTAGCTCATGGGCTGGGTCATGGGAGAAGGGTCCACCTGCAGGCCTCACAAGGAAAGCAGAAATAGGCTGAGCTGTATGGCAACCCTGTCCATGTGTGCGAATGCATGAGTGTGAGGGAGGTGTGTGCATGCACACGCAGCAGGTAGGTGTGTGTGTGTGTGTGTGTGTGTGTGTGTGTGTGTGTGTGTATGCGTGTAACATGTGTGCATGCACACGCAGCAGGTGGGTACCTTCCCATCTAAGCATTGGCCCAGGACACCCACATCTGGGGTCTGATTCCAGCTTCCCCAGCTTTCCCTATTCCCTAAACCTCTGTCTACTTGGACATGAGGGCATATAGACTTGGCAGCTTCCCTGTGGCTCTTCTAAGAGCAAATCAAGCAGGCCAGTGCTGGAGCATGCAAGGAGACCTCCACACCTACAACCCCAGCCACAGCTCAACCCACGCACGTGCGTGGGGCTCGGACTCTGATGTGGGCCCACTGTACTGGGGTAGACAGCAAGGCTGAGGCTAGAAGCTCAGGCCCAAGCTCTCCGCCACAGAGCACCCAGCACAGGGACAGAACTCCCTTAGCCCATTCAAGGGCTCTAACCAGGGCCAGAGCCCACCAGACACCCAGAGAAGTCACTGGGCAGAGAAGGAGGAACCAGAAAAAGAGAGACAGTGAGACAGAGAAAGACACCGAGCAAGACAGGCACAGAGGGGAAGGGCAGGGGTAGGACCCCCACAAAGACACCAGTACACCAGCTGCGGGATGTAGAAGGCGGGGCAGGGAGGAGAACTCTGGGCAGGGCAAGGCTACCACCCCAATCTCCTGTGACCCTGTATGTCTCTAAGCTAGGCAGCAGTGACCCCCATGTCGTCCCTCACTCCCAGGACGACTCACAGAGCAGGTGCCTGAGCAGTGTGGGAGGAGCACTGTCCACCTGTCCCTAGCTGTCCTCCAGTGATGAAGGCACCAGGCAGGCAAGGCCTCTTATGGGGTCCAGGGCACAGGGAGAACACTCCCAGCCTCGGGCCTGGGGTGACCTCCCACTAGCCAGAGCCCAGCAAGGGGGCTCTCTTTGAGAAATGAGCTTGGAGATGTTTCTGGAGACGCTACAGGGTCCCACCTTGTTACAGGTCAGATGAAGAAACGGAGGCACAGAACAAGACCAAGACTGACTGGCTAGAAAAGGCCTTTGTATTCTGTGCCCCAGTTTCCCCGACCTGCTCTCTGACACCCGAATTTGTCAGGCTGGATTTGGGACTTAATGGTGGGTGGGCTCTGGGTCTTTCCAGCCAAGAAGGGCAAGGTGCCAGGGCCACAGGGCCTACCCTGCCCGCTCCTTCAGCTTCTTGTCCGTGATGCCGTCCTTGGACACGAGCTTGTTGAACACCAGGATCCCGATCACCATGTTCACCTGCCGGGCAGAGGCAGGAGTGGGCCAGAGCCCATAGGTGCCCAGATCAGCAATGGCCAGGCCCAGAACGTCCACAGGCCTCCGAGGGCTACTCATGTGCCCCCACAATTCAGGCCCCAGTGCTGGCCAGGTGGGTCCATCCAGAGCCCTGTCCTCAATGTACCCCAAACCACCATCACCCCTCCCCTGGCCCCTGAGGATGGTGAGCTCCTAGCCCAGGGCCAAGGATGGCTTCCCCGGCTGATTCTTGGGCACCCCTTGTTCCTGATCTCCAAGACCACTGACCCTCAACCCCACTAACAATTTCCACTGGGTGCATCCTGAGGGCTTCTTAGGGCCTCCGGCGCATCTCTAAGCTGCTAACCAAATTACTACACAAGGTAAGAATCCTTCCTAAATCCACTGTCAGAGGCTCCATGCCCTGGGGACCCTGGCACCTTGCCTCTCTTTGGCTGTCTCTGCCAGGACGTGGGATAAGGGACAAGGCCTTGCTCAAATCTCACTTCTTATCCCCACTTCAAGAGAATCCCTGAGGGTCCCCAGGTAATTCCTTTTTTTTTAGAAAGGCTGCCAGGACCTGAAGGCCTTGGCTTGGCCCTAAGGGGCAAAGGTCAAGGTGGGGAGATACTCTGGACTCCTGTGCCAGGGATCATGCCCAGAGGCCCAGGGGCTGACAGCCTCCACGGCTCTGCACAGTCAGGATTCCAAACACAGGGCCGCTGTCTCCTGGTGTAGCCCTGCTTCCGAGCTTGCTGACCACACAAGAGCCGGCCTGCAGGTGTCCTCCTAGGCCAGGCTACCCTTCTGCAAGAGGCTCCGCTTGGCTGTCACAGGAAGAGTGGCCAGGGCACAGGATCCTGTGATTCATGTGGATAAGTCGGGATAGGAGCTTCTTTCTCAGCGGCCCTCACGCAGGCCCTGGAGCCTGTTCTTTAAATGACACCTGGTCTAGCTGGTTGGCAGCTACCCTCCGAGGTACTGCCAGGGATGCCCACCTGGCCTTCCGTTTGGGTGCCTCTGAGGAATAAGGATCAGGGTTCTGGTAACCACCCAACTGTCTCTACCCTGCTAGACACTCTCTCCAGACCCGCTGCTCATACTCGGCAGGGTCAGTTACTCCTGGGCCACCTGTCTGCTAGACTGACTTGAGCCAAGCTCCCTAAGCATCCCTCCTTGACAGAGGGTGAGACCGGGAGACAAGGACTAGAGAGAGAGAGAGAGAGAGCGAGCATCTACTCCCATGCTGAGCCAAGCCATTCCTGGCCCTGGGCCAGTCCCCAGCTGTAGTTTTTTTTTTTTTTTTTGGACTCTCCTCCAAATGGGCATGTCAACCGAAGGGCCAGGAAAAAGCGAGGTCTCTCTGACACCAGGAAACAAGCGGCCCTCGCTCGTGGCACTCTGGGTGCCGACAGCTGTGGACATGCACGACCCGGGCCACGTCTGCTCAACCCTTGCAGCTGCAGCTGTCCATCTGTCCATCTGTCCCCACCTCCCTGTTACTCACCAAAACCTGCAAGGGCCTCCTGGCAGATACATAATCAATGCCCGATACCCAGGCAAGCCATGGTCAGGGAGGTAAGAGGACGACAGTGTACCACACTGAGCGACTGCAGTGGGGGTGGTGGTGAATGGAGCTGGTGACCAGACCCCCACAGGCCAGCCAAGGGGCCACATAAAGACCCAGGGGTCCAGCCTGGGAGACAGGGGAGGGGAGGGGAGGGGAGGGGCTGGGTCAGTACCAGCACAACTGTAGCAGCTGGTCCCACGAAGGCGTACAGAAGTCCCCCCTCCAGGGAGAGCCAGCAGCTGGGGAAGAGACAAGCTGTCAGTACTCAGCCCCATGCCCACTTGGCAACCAATGTGTCCGGAAGAAGTACATGAACTAACTGGGTGGCCGTGAAAGAAACGGGGAAAACCTGCACACTGTTCTTTTGGTTTGTTTGGATCCCCAGGAGTCCCCATACAGCCACCATGACCTCCACTTACAAATAGAGGCATGGCCCAGTCCAGGGAATAAGGCACGCCTTCTCAGAAGCCCTGGGGCTCCCCTCTGCCCTCTGTGGGTGGGGCGCTTTCTGGCTCTTTCTCGGAGTCTCTAGCAGACCCTCCTTGACATGAGGTTCCTCACCTAGGTCAATAGTCCTATGCTCATTTGCGTAGCTCTCCACAGCCCATACTACCCATCAGCCCCTAGGAACCATCCATGGTACCCCTAGGAGATCAAACCAGTAAGTCAGTGGTTCTCAACCTTCCTAAGGCTACAGCCCTTTAGTAGAGCTCCTTATGCTGTGGTGACCCCAACCATAGAATTATTTTCATTACTACTTTGTAACTGTGATTCTGCTACTGTACTGTTATGAATCAAAATGTAAGTTTCTGATATGCAACCACGTGTGGGGGTCATGACCCACAGGTTGAGAACCACTGCCACAGAGGCTCCTCGGCATGCCTCCCCCCGGGCTTGTCCCCACCTCTGGCCTGGGCGTTCTAGCCAACGATGCTCACTCAATACATTCCTTTTCATTCTTCAGCATCTCCAGTCTGTGTCTCCAACATGGCTCAGATCGAGGGACTCCAGAGCCCTACCACCTACCTTCCTGGGGCTCCAGAGTAATTTAGGTTTGCTCTGACCCCCACCGCACTCTGATGGTTTTAGCCACCATCCCTACCCGGATCCTGACTAGTGTGAGCCAGACAACCCCTCGGGTCTTTTTTCCCTCTTTTCCTGAGCCTGGGGGGGGGGGGCTGTCTCTGCCCATGGAGCCTACACTGCTTTAGGTCAGCTGTTGGGCCCCAGGGCTTCATCTGTGAAATTGACTCACACCCCTATAATGCCCACAGGAAGGGTGTACCCGCTGCTATCCCCTGGCTGGGGGGGGGTGTCTCTTCAACACTTCCACACATGGGGATGAGCACTCCAGAGGCTCATGGCCATCAAGATCAGACAATGAGGAAGGGAGCAGGAGGCCCCAGGCATTCTTCTCATCTCCCTGCCCACAGGACCTGACTGCCTAAGGGCCCGCCCTCCTAAGCCTGGCTGACACAATGCCAGCAAGGCGGGGCATCCCCCGGGTCTGCAGAAGGCTATTCCATCCCCGCCTGCCCAACTCACTAGTTCATGGTGCTGTACCCCTTGGCCTTGGTGAATCCCACGGAAATGGCCACCACCAGTGCAGGGAGCCCTAGAAGAGGACCAAAAGAAAGGGGGGTCAGTCCTGCCATCCCCTGCCCACATGGGCCAAGGGACAAGCTGCATGAGGGAAGTCCCACATGAGGGCACCACTACAGGGAAGGGGTGGACAGGGTACGGGTAGGATGATGAGAGCTGGGAGAATGCTGCAGGACTGCAGATCAGAGGGTGAGCCGTGGCCTGTTACCACTCAATCTCATAGAAAGAGGGTATCGTTTTTTTAGAGCATGCGCCCCAAGTACTGTGAAAGACACAGTATAGTGTTATGTGTCATCTGAATGCGAAGGGGCCTGGCTGGGCTGCATTTTCTGGCAATCTTATAAAGAGCTGGAGGCCCCAAGGGAGAAGCCAAGGTGGCAAATGGAGACTCTGGGAGTGGTAGGAACAAGCAGAGAGCTAAGACAAGAATGCCAGGAACGGAGACAGCCCATCATCCTACTCAGGCTGCCCATGCCCTGAGGCTTTACTTACCCCAGCCCACTGCCCGCCCTCTGCCCAGCTGCCTGCCCTCACTCCTGGCCACTAACCCCAGCCCACTGCCCGCCCTCGCTCCCAGCTGCTGATCTATCCCCCAGCAAGCCCTAGCCACAGTCCACCCTCACTTCCCCACCCCAGCTGCCCTGCTCACCCCAGCCCAGGCAGAGAAAGCGCTTGCGGACGAGCCGGCTCCGTAGGCGGCCAGTCACGGCCATGTAGGACTGCCAGGCCTCGGTGAGCACCCAGCAGAAGGAGGACAGGAAGAAGAAGTGCAGGAAGGCAGCCACCAGCGTGCACACAACCTGGGCAGGCAGGGGCCAAGGGGACTGGGCAGGTGCTCACTGGCTCTCACCCATCCCCCGTGTGCATGTGGCAACGGCTGGGAGAAACCCAGCATCCAATGACTTTGAGACCAGCCAAGTTCCTAGGCAGGAAGCAACCTGGTCCCCCCCACCCCTCCCGGAGACAGACCACTGAAGCCTAAGGCCTGGGGTAGATGTTCATCCTCCTCCCCCCCCTAGCTGCCAGTAAACTGGGCACAGAAGCCCACTGAGGAGCTCGTGTCGGGCCCATCCCTCAGCAGGGATGAAATTGAGGCCCGAGGGTCAGGGGGAGTCACACTCTCAGACCCACATCAAATCACAGGCGAGCCCACTGTGACTGGGTTTCGGCCACGGCACACAGCAGTCTCTGGGGCTGGGCCTTCTTTCCGTCTCCAACATATTAGGGTGGCCCATGAAGACCCCTCCCAAAGCCTAGCCTCTGGGTCACATGTGGCAGGACAGGGTGTGGAGATCACAGGGTGGGAGTGAGGAAGGGGTCCTAGGAAAGGCAAACAGAGGGTGGGTTCCCACACTGAGCTGCCCAGTTCACAGCTGGCCAGGGTCGGGGTGGGGGGTGGGGCATCTTCACCACACCTGAAAACACAAGGCTACGCAGGGCAGGACAAGAGGCCGCCTACCTTGTTGCGGGTCTGGGTCTGCCCGATGAGGATGAGAGCATTAGAAGAGATGATGGACAGGCAGAAGTTGATGAGGATGACGGACCGCTCTGAGCGAATGTACCTGTGAGAGGGGTCAGGGCCTGAGGTCAGCACCCAACAAGGAATCAAGGTCATGTGGCCTGCCTGTCCAAGAAACAGTGTTCCATTTCCTCCCTGAAATTACCGCCTCAATCATTACCATCATCACCATCGCCACCATCACCATCCCCCATCACTACCACCACCATCACCACCACCACTACCACCATGACTACCCCAATCATTACCACCAGTACTACCTACCACCAGTACCACCACTACCATAACCATCATCCACCACCAACATAACCTTCATCACCATCACTATCATCATCACCACCACGATCACCATTATTACCACCCCCACCACTGTCATCAACAACACCACCATCACTGTGGCCAATCACAACCCACAACTAGGGCTACCATCATCATCAATCATCAAGACTATGAACCACCACCAGCCATTGGGGAAGGAGAGAGACCCATCCAGGTAGAGATCAGAGAGAAAGGGTCCTCAGCTAGCCTTTGGGGCTTGACATGCTTGATGTAGGCTGAGCCCTTATTGTATCTGCCCCCCCCTGCCCCCGCCACTCCCTAACGGGCCATCAGAACAGTCCCTGTCTGCAGCAGCTCACAGGGCACAGCGATGCCATCAGTGGTCACTAAGGAAGGTGCTTTTGAACACCAAGTAAACCTCCTCTCCGGGTCAGAGTTGAGCCCAGCCTCTGAGCTCCAAGCTCGAGGATGGTGTGAGATTCTGAAGGGCTGCTAAGAGGGAGTCCTGCGAGAAGCATTCGGGATGCTCCGTCTCCGGGAAGAACAAAGGGCAGCCGATGCTAGAGGCTGGACAGGCTGCCCCTCTCCCACTAGTCACATCGATCTCCTGCTGCCTGACTGCAGGCAGGGACGGGCACATCAGTTTCGATTATCGGCTACCATCACACACGGGGTAGAGAATTGGAACAGCCGGTCACAGGGCCCTAGGACAGCTCTGTGGACAGTGACCTTGAATGTACCTCACTGCAGACTACCAGGTGGGGTTAGATGCTGGTGAGCAGGGAGAAGGCCACCCCACTGGCACACGCCCATGGTTACATATACCTACTGGTGGGGGCACTGCCCAGACACATCTGTGACCTGAGTGGGCTCAGCCATTAAGAGAATTCACACTATGCAACCCCCATAGCCTACACACGGGCAGATAGGGCCTGAGGTTGATGATCCTTGTAGCCTTGAGAGCACAGTGCAGGAAGTTATTTCTGACCCCAAGGAGTTTGTAGGTCCTTTGTATGAGGGTGCCCAGGGATAGTGAGTAGCCACAGGACTCCAAGTAACCAAAGGATGACCGCTCTAGGTGTCCAGCTGGAGCCTAAGCTCAGAACTGGTGTCTGTCGAGAAGTGTAGTCAGGTGACAGCAGGGATGAGGACCTGTGTGTTCAACATGCCCCCCCACCCCCATCCTTCCTCTGTGACCCGAGTGACACAGCGATCGGAAACCTGGAACGGCAACGCAGGGCGCATGGGACGAAGCGGGCAGGATGGTCCAGAGTAGATGGTGCGAGGGGGAAAGGGAGGGCTGGATCTTCAGGCTCTGGAGCAGGCACCCACCTCCATACAGACACGTAGATGATGACCAGCATGAGCAGGGTGAGGGAGGACACGCCACAGCCCACGATGAGCGTCACGGATGGCACGGTCGCCTTATCCATGTTCTGGGGAGCAGGGGAGACAAGGGGTGAGACAGGACCCACAGCTGGCGAACAGAGGTCTGGCCAAGGCCCCACGTAGCCCCAGGGTCTTGTGCCCTCCCACCCCTGTTCTTCTTTCTCTGCTGGGCTGTCCCTAAGAGCAGTTCTTGTCCCTTGCTGAGGACAAACCCTCCCCAGGGTAACGACAGTCACAGGCCACGCCTGACAATAGCCCTCACCTCCTTCATGTCACAGCCCTTCAATTCCAATCCCTCAGTTCCCACCACATCACAGGTAGGGGCGAGGGAGGCACAGACACAGCCCTGTCCCCACAATTAACTCTCAGGCTGGGGCTCTCTACACTGCCAGGGCCCCAGGATGGTGTCCACCCCCAGTTCCCACTATATCTAACTGGGCAGCCAGCCAACACCCCCAACTCCATGGCCACCCACCCCAACATTCTTCCCACAACTCCATCTCTCACCGCTCTGCCAAAGCGCCTCTTTCTTTCTTCCCCTTGCTCTCGCAAGTACCTTGATTCACCTCCGTATCTTGGATGCCCCCTCCCTGCTGGCCTCGGTACCCCCAGTCGGCTGCAAAGGCCACTCAACGGGATGCCTTGTTTCCACCTGAGAGTCTTTGCACCTGGGATTCCCTCTTTCCAAACTCACTTCCCACCAACATAAGACTGGGGGCCTTGGCCATCCTGATCTTGCTCATCCCTGTGCAGGGGCAGGGCCCAGACACCACCATGCTCTACCATACGCCCGGCACAACCCAGAGACAGCAGGCTGGCCCTGCTCACACAGGGCAATGTTCACTGCAAATGATGATACAGCTAGTTCATGGTTCACACCATAAGCCACGCAGTGCCCCAGGCCACAGGTCATGGGGCACTAGTGGAACCTCTACACCCCCCCACCCAGTGCTTCCTGCCACCTTCCTTTCCCTCTTCCAGAATGAAAAGAGGCCTGAGGTGGCTTAACTAGGCTCTACCCACAGGGTGACATGGGCCACACGCTTGGCACACCCACAGACACCCACCTACCCGATATCTATACAGACACACATACCCCTGGCACAAGCAGGCAGACTTGTGCTGCCAACCCTGATTTGCCCTGGCCCTCACACCAAGTCTGCTCCTTGCACATGCTAGGCACCCATGTACATGCCAAGCCTCCTCCGGAAAGAGGCCCAACTCCTGCTCTCATTACCCTGGAGACCTGGGTGACCAGCCGCGTGACTCTGCGACCTCAAAAGTCTCTAGCCATAATTGGGAAGGGCAAGTGTGGACAGTGAACGTCTGGGCATCATCCTCCCGGCGTGAGCCCTCTAGGATCACAGTCCTTTCACACTTGGCTTTAACCAGTGGAGAACCTGGGTCCAAACTGAGAGGAGGCCAGGTGACAGGGACAGGTGGGGGAAGTGGCCAGCAAGCATTCCAGAGCTCTGGGGAGGTCACAGCCAACTGAGCAAGTGGCTCACACCCATGCCATGACTGACTCCACTTTTCGACCTCTATGGCCATCTGCCTTGTCTGCCCTCATTAGGTCTGGCAGCTGCCAGACACCCCTAGCCCGTTTGCTCCTCCCAGTTGGCTCAGGGTCATTCATGACAGACTCGGCTCTGCACGTTACGGGGGTGGGGGTGGGGGGCTGCAGCAACCTCTGAAGCAGAGATGTGTCTGTCAAGAGACATGCCAGGTCTTATTAGGAGGGTCAGACTGGAGATCCCCAAGGACAAGAAGCAGGCCCCAAATCCTAGAGAGGAGACAAGACCAAGCTGGCCCACTGCAGGAGATCAGCTCCAGAGCCAAGCTCAGCCTGCCCCAGGGCCTTTGCACAGGCTGTTCCCATCACCCATCAGTGTCCCTCTAACCTTCACGTGACTGGCTCTTCTTTGAGCTGAGAAGTCACCATCTAGAAACTCTCAGAACATTCCATCTGAACCAGCCTCTGGTTCTCTGCCTGTGACTTGCCCTTGAGCACTCTGGATAAGGGTTGCCCACCTCACCAATGGCCTGCTTGCATTGCACTTTCCACAGTTGCTGCCAATTTGCACCCCATAAATCCCCTACTCCAAGTCTCCGGGTGGGATA
Organism: Peromyscus leucopus; assembly: GCF_004664715.2. Taxonomy (NCBI): domain Eukaryota; kingdom Metazoa; phylum Chordata; class Mammalia; order Rodentia; family Cricetidae; genus Peromyscus; species Peromyscus leucopus. The sequence goes on along the minus strand of NC_051080.1, from coordinate 31,749,323 downwards.
TGCATCTCCCAAAGAGTGGCTTCTATCCTGCAATTCTGGCTTCCTCCTGCTCTGTTCCACTGTTATCTGTAGCCCCAAACTAACCCCGCCTCAGACGCTAAGATCCAAACTCTGTCGCACCTTCTCCCATTACACCTCACCACTAACACATACTAAGTCTTGATCCCAGTCATATGTCCACTCTGCTTCCTGACCTGGGGCACATTCTGAGTACTGACACCAGCTAAACACCGAGCCTTGATCCTTGTCATAGGCTGAGCTTGGGCCACGGTCACATATTGAGTCCTGACCCTGGTCACAAGTTGAGCTCTGACCATGGACACACACACTAAGCCCTGATTCTGGTCACAGGCTGAGCCACAATCCCAGCCACACATATATCCCTGATCCTGGCTACACTTTGAACCCTACTCATACACTGAGCCCTGATTCTGGTTACAATATGAGCCCTGACTTTACTCATATACTGAGCCCTGATCCTGGTCATCATGCTCTGAACCCCGTCCCTACTCATACTCTGAGTATAATCCTGGTTACACCCTCATACCTGACCCCACTGCACCTGGGCCCTGACCCTACATCACACACCTGCCCTCATTGTGCTCGCAGGCTGAACCCTGATCCTGGTGACATACTGAGCTCTGAGCTAGGTCACACGCTGATACCAATCCTGGTTACTTACACACAGGACTATGGCCTGGTCCCCTAAGCCTGAGGCATGTCCCAGAAGCAACGACATCAACGGCTGGCCTCGCATTCTGTTTACTATGGCCGGGCTGTGTGGGGCACCATAAACACACCGCCTGGTCCATCCACAGAGCTCAGGCAGGTGGTGCATCCCACTCACAGGTGTGACTCAGAGCGGTTACTCACCTCCCGCAGCCGCATCCCAGCAGCATCTGCGCCCACACCCTGGCTCAGGGCCAGCTCCCAGCTCCCAGGTCCGTCTCCCTCATAGCATGCCTTGACCAGTTTGCGACCCCAGCTTTGGGTGCCACACACTCTACCTCCACCTCAGGCCCTTTAGACAAGAGTCCCCTGAGCGACTGTGTCTCAGGTTCATTGTCTCTGTCTATGCTTCCAACTCTCTGGTCCAGCCCGGGCGGCCAGGGAGAGGACCACCTGACTCTCTGCAGCTACCTAACTCAGCCCTGGCCACCTCTCTGTAGCTGGCTAGGCTGTCCTTTGCTTGTTCCTACCAGGGTCCCATGTCTCCACTGCTGGTCTCTGCCCTGTCCTCCCTGTCTTTCCTTCCATCGGCATGAAGCTGAGTCCTCCCTCTCACCCTGTCTCTCCTGTCCTGGGTCCCGTGCCTCTCTCTTATCCCCCATATCCCTGGCATCTCTATGCCTTTCTCACCTAATGGGACGGCTGTCACCTTCTACCCCAAGCTAGGCTAGTGAACTCCTGTGTACCCCCTCAGGACCTCACTCCAAACCTCGTCTTTACATGCTGCCTTCAGGGAAGGAGGCTCCTGCCTGCTTCTCTCCAACCCCTCTTCCCCCAGCCTCCTCGCCTCCTGAGTGGTTACTTTGCCATATAAACCCATGCCCCAGCCCTGGAGGGCATCAGCAGGGGCTGCCTAAGCCCCCAGCCCTGGGCACTCCAAATGTCAGCAGGGACCAAGCAAGCCAGCTAGAGAGCAGGAGAACCTTGACAGGTTCTCTGAAATTCTGGCTCCTCTTCACTTGGCATCTTAAGTGGGGTCTCAACCCTAGGGCAGCCAGCATGGGTCAGGTGGGAAGGAAAAACAGACCAAGAGGGGTTCTAGGAGGAGGTAAGCAGAAGCCACACCCACAGTGCTTTCCCCCACCCCCACGCCCGGTCCCCTCCTCCAGCCCCACACCGAACCAATGCAAGCTGCCTCTGGTGGAGTCAGGCAGTCAGGCAGGTCCGATCCTATCCCATCACCCCAGTGAGGGACAAGGCCCCAGGAGGTACCACCTGGCTCTGAACTCAGCTTCTACTGCCTTATCTGGACTACAGAGACGGAGCTCTGAAACGACACCCTGCAGAGACACTGTTTTGTGACCACTCACCTGATACTAGAAGCCCCCCACCCGGGGGGGGGGGCAGGCATCCATGGATGCCTGCGACACAAAGCAGAGCTGGGGCAGTCCATCTGCCCCTCCCCCTCGGGGTGGCCTCATTCTCCCTACCCCAGGCACATGTCATGGCCAGCTATACCTGCGCGAGGGGGCCCCCACATCCAAATATTCGGCTGGCTCCCAGCATCAGGAGCACCACACCAGCTATAATGGCTGTTCCAGGGGGTCCAGCTCACAACAACGGTGCTCTTCCCTAAGGGCAAACGGCCCCCTCCCTTTCACAAGGGAGACCGAGAGACTTAACAGGCAGAAGGCCGGCCCAGGATCATGTTGTGCGTAAGGAGCAAGCACATTTCTCCAGTCTACAACTCCGACCTCCCACAGCCTGACCCTGGGCTGGGAGAAAGGAAGTGAGGACATGTCCTTTGTCATTCTCCCTGTCCTGGTTCTGATTCCATGTCCCAAGGCACAGCAGCACAGGAGACTGGGCTGGACCGAGGTTGCCCAGGCCAACCTCTAGGAACCCTAGAATGGCCATCTACATAGAAGCCACCTCTCGCAGGGAGTTCCCAGGGTGGCGCCAGCCACTGCCCTGGCCTTGCCCACAGACCTGCCAACACAGGCAGTCCCCACTGAAGGAACTGCCCAGTTGGAGGGCACACGGGGCCAGTACCAAGAGCCCAGGCTCCACCCTAGGACCTGGAGCTGGCCCTTCTTGGCCTCAGATTCCATGACTGCCGTAAAGGAGTTTGGTAGTAACGAATGAGGTCCCTCTGGTTCTGATCCCCCCTCCCACCGAGACCCCAGCTGTAACACTGTGCCTTCCTTACTTTCCAGAGAATGATGAGGGGTGGAAGGGGGCAAGAATTCTGAGGTCCTGAGCTTCGTCTACACGGAGTTTGGACTCTGAGAGGGCCAAGATCGGTCTGCCCACATCCAGGAGAGAGCCAAGTCCTCTCTCCAGAGTCCTCCATTCCAGCCCAGAGGCCCCTTCCACAAGAGGGCTGGGCTGGGGGCCAGAGCTCAGACCCTGGCTCTTTCTCTTCCTGAGCCAGCCTGGCCCAGGGACCGTGCAGCTCCAGCCCTTACCCCCACTCTCCTGGCCTTCTCGGGGCTGGAGGACAGGAAAGCCCACCAGTTTAGAGGGCTCCTCGGCCAGCACCCAGGGCCCGAGGCAGCAAGCTGGCCTGAGATGCTGTCACCATAGAAACCAGCAGCCCCCACAAGAATCACAGGAACAAAAAAGGAGGCCCCTGAGACCATGGGGCCTGTCTAGGGACTTGGGCCAGGCCCAGCAGCCTCAGCCACCCCCAGAACCCTGCCTGGGGACACAGCCACCTCCGCAGCCCTGGCTCCACTGGGGCGGGGGCAGGCAGAAGCGCTGTGTGAGAAGGAGCGCCTCTTCCCCTTGTTCTCTGGCAAGCCAAGCGAAGGGGTCCACAGGCCCGCCTCCCAGCCCCAGTTCGGAGGTCTCCAAGGCCCCAGGCCTCCAAGGAGAGTGGAGACAGGACCCACTTGGCAGTCACTTCCTGGGGGTCTCTAACTCCACACTGCCGCCCACCAGGCTCCCACTCACCCTCTCCAAGACTTCAACGGGCCACCGTGGCTGCCTGGCGCTGGGACCCCTGAGGGGGGGGCCGGGCCCTGCGCCTTCCGCCCGCCCGCCCGCCCCGCACGCACGCACATCCCCGCCCGTGCCCCTTGCCCCCCGCCGCCCGGGTCTCACCGCGTCGGCGCTGAGCTGGGCTAAGATGGCGAAGGTGGAGAGCCGGTCACACAGGCAGCGCGTCCGGAGGGCGTCGAGGGCACCGTGCGGCAGCCGCGCCAAGACCAGGGCCCGAGCTGCGGGGGGCGGAGGAGGAGGGTCTGCGGGCGGCGGGACGGGAGACAGCGTCAGCGGCGGCGCGCGGGCCCCGCGCCCTCCCGGCCCGGCCCGGCCCGCACCTGCACCCGCCGCGCGCCCGCCCCGCCACCGGACCCGCCGCCCCGGCGCCCATGGCCGCGCTCTGCACCGCCTGCCGCGCGCTGGAGACGCGGAGCGCGGCCCGCGGGAGCGCGGCCCGCGGGAGCGGCGGGAGGGAGGCGGAGCTGGCCCGGGCCCGGCCGCCCCGCCCGCCAGCCTGCCCGGCTGCGAGACCGCGCGAGCCCGAGGCCCTGGCGCGGGGGCGCGCGAGGGGCCGCCCCGGAGCACCCCAGCCCCACAGCCCAGGGCTCTTCGGAGCTGGTGACCTTGGGACGGCTCCATCCCGCGCGGCAGCCTCCTCCAGGCCAGGCCGCCAGGGTGTCTGCCGCTCCAATCCCGGACTAGCGCAGCTCTCCCTGCAGGGAGCCGGCCCGCTGCTGGAAACTTCCCTCTGCGCGCTGACCCTGGCCCCTCCTGCTGCCTCCAGGCCTCCACTGGCCCCATTTCAGTAAAGCAAAGTGCTAGCTCTGTTCTGGGCGCGTCAGGATCTGAAGGGTTCCGGCAAATACCCACTCCTCCCCTTTCTGCCGCCACTGAGCTACATCCCCGGGGGCCTGCTAGCCAGAAACTCTGACCAGAAAGTTGCTAGTTTCCATCCTTCACCCCCTGGCCCTGGGGCTGAGCTTGCCCTGCAGGAAGTGCCAGGAGGCACCTTTCTGGGACCCAGTTCTGCTCCTGTCCCAGAAGCACCCCAGGATTCGAGCTTACAAGAGTTCCAGGTGGGAGTGGTCTTTTGAACCACTCGGAAGGGCTTGAAAGGATTCACCCCTTCCCAGTCCAAGGCTTTGGGAGGCCAGCCAGAGGTCCTCTCTGCACCCAGGAAGCTTTCAGGCTGTAGCTTCCATTCCCAGCTTGGATGATGGCCTGAGGTCTCTTCCAGGCCACATCCACAGTGCCAGTGGAGACTGTAAAGTCCGCAGACAAGAATGGGCTGGCCTGTCTACACTGTAGGTGGGTTTTCCTTCTCTGTCTGGCTTCTTTTCTGATGGATTGGAGAACCGCCCTGTGCACAGCCCTGACCAACAACACATAGCCCTGACCCATGCACATGCATGCTAAGAACCGAAAGACTAGCCAGATACCTGGGTTCCAGCCAGCTGCTTCCTAATTGCAGGAACACAGTAACTTTCATCCCCTGGCCTCAGTTTCTTTGTCTCTAAAGAGGGAAAGGACCCCCCAACCCAGCATGGGGCTGCACAACTCAATGCCTGGCTGAAATGCATGGAGACAGGCATGGCAACTCCAGGTCTCGGGAAGCTGAGCCCTCCTTTAATTCCAGGTGACTCCTTACTTCCTTTCCCTTCTTCTCAGCAAGCCGGTGAGTCGGGTCCAGGGAGACAGGAGCCTTAGCATCTGCATCTCCCTCTTTGGTGTCCCTCAGTCCCTCCGAAAGGATTATTCCAGAGAAGCCTGACTTAGGTCAGGGGCTATCCCAGGAGCGTCAGTGTTGCTCGGAGCTGTGGGGACCTCTCTCCATCCCCTAATGCTTGTTAGCTCACTCTGAGGTGCAGTGCAAAGTTAAGCTACTGGGGTCCCTGGCCGATGGATGCCAGCCTTTGAGGCCCAGGCTTTATTCAAGGGCTCTCTTCCCACGGAGACAGAAAGATCACAAAGCAGAAATGGGCCAAAGGAAGGTCCTTCTCTTGCAGGACCTTTGTTCTCAAGAAAGCCTTTGAGCCCTGAGACCCTGTCCCGACAGAACTTTGCAGGCCCCCAAAGGGCAGCCACAGTACCAACTCCAAGAACCAAGACTACTATCCAGGTAGCCTTTCCCCGAGCCTGCCACCCCACATACCTAGCACTACCCACCCCTGATTATAAATAGCCCAGGGCAAAACCACATTGTCCCCCCACTAAAGAAGACTACAGGGAAGGAGCTAAGCTACAAAGGGGACAGGGAAGGGAATGTGGGTTCCCCCAGAAAGACCCCTGCCCTGAACAGTACTCCTATCTACAGAGGTTTCTAAAACCACACTTGTGTGCCAGACATGCCTCTGGCTATCTCCCTCCATGCCCACCCCAGGTCAGGAGCCATGGAGTCCTGGCTGACTGTACCCTCCCTCGAGGATAGAGGTGGAAGAGCGACAGTCTCATGCCACAAACAACAGATTAGACACAGACTAACAAATGTCATCAGCATGCACACATTCCCAGAAAACCCTGTGTGCTGGGTCTGCATGCCACCACTGGCCTGTCCATGTTGGCCATGTGGCTGCTATCTAGAACAGGACACAGAGTTCTCAACTATCCTACCTGCCTGATGGTTGCTGGGAAGGCTTCAGGGGACAGTACCCTGAGGCAGGGTAAAGGGAGCTGGGCTGGCAGCCTGGCAGTTTCCCAGAAGCCCAAGTCGGGTCCACAGGGTGCCAGGCTGACAGCTGCTGGTCACCACCTGGGAGACCGCCAGCCTGAGAGCCAGTGTTGTCCAGGACCTCTGCTGTGGCATCAATTAGCTTAGCCTCCCAGGGGCAGAGGGGGAGCGGCTGCCACCTTACCCAGCTGAGGGTCACCAGGGCCAGACTCTCCAGTCCCAGGCTGTGGAGAGCAGAGAGGGCACCTGTGTGGGCCCAGAGAACCAACCAGCCAGCCAGCCAGCAGCCAGGGCAGAGCTAGCCTCTGTAAGCGGCCCAGACTGCCATACGGGCCCGCCTCTGCCTGCCCACCCCTCCAGTCAAGTGCCACGTGTGTTAGGAGTATCGTGGGCACCCCACGTGCAGCCCAGGGACAGGTCCTCTCCTCACCTCCCTCCCCAGCTTCCGCTCTGCTCTGAGGCGCCTGTGTGTTTCATCTTCCATTCTCTGCCACAGCCTCAGGTCAGCTTTGTAGACACTAAAAAGAAGCTGTGAGGGTGCAGCTGACCACACAGCAAGATGGCAGCGGGGCCTAGATTCCAGCTCGTCTCTACTGCTGCCCCCCGGCTGTCCCCGTCTGAACCCTGGCTGAATGCAGATCTGATCCAGCCCTTTCAGCAACCTAGAATCCTGACTGGCCCTAAGCCAGGAGGAGAGCTCAGTTCGAGAAGCCATGGAGCTGTCCTCGAAGCCCTGGACCTCAGCATTTCAGCACAAGTGTGGAGGTCGCCGTCGCGGGTGGACACTCACGTGTACCTTTGACACCCCACCTGTTGAAGGTGGGGGAAAAGCTCTCAGCCTCCCTTCCATAGTATTTTAGCAATCGTCTCATACTCAGGTCCTGATTCCTAACATCTGGAAACTCTTCCCCAAGCCTGACTGAAAACCATCCTTCTGCAGGGCTGTTTGTTCTCAAATGCAGCACACACAGGCATCCCTTGCTTGCTTGCTCGCTTGCTGCTCCCACAGTGGCTATTGCCACCTCTCCTCCGAGCCTTAGAAACGTGATCTGGGCCAGCCAGCCAGGTCCCTACCCTGGACCAGAACTTAGGAATCTGGGTTAGTCATACCTGCCCCCATGTCCTGGCAACAGGTCCAGGACTGGAGAAGGAGCTAGGTCAATGGCACCTTCCTCAACACTGAGTAGCAAGGGTCTGGGGTCATAACAAGGAACCCTTTTCCTGAGTGAGTGGAGGCCTACAACTCTCGGACAGGACCCAGGGAAGGGCCTCTACTCCCAGGGGCCCAGGATGGATCTGGACACTGTCCACCTCTCTACCTGCCACTAATGACCTTTCTCTATCATGGAAATTATATTTAGCGTCTGCCCAGATGCCCAGTGATATACATGTCAGCACACATGTGGAGACAATTCTCTGTCCCATCACTTTACTTCTGATGATCCCCTGGCCTGATTCAACTTCCTCAACCCCAAACACAGGTCCTGACAGGTCACAGTCATCCCCCGCCTTGCAGACGTATGTGTAAGGTAGGGTACCCAGTACCGACCTTAGGCAAGTAAGGCAGGAAGGATAAAAGCTCTGAGGATACCACTCACGTATTCCGTCCATGAGAAATGTGTCCACTCCCCTATCCCTGCCTACACTCTTTGTAGTTCACCTGCCCCAGCAGCCTCTGTCAAGGTGGTTGCCTCCTGTTGGCTTGGCCCCCCATGGGAACCTGCTGGGATCCACCTGGCTGCTGCATCCCAGCTCAGCCTCAGCTCTTGCTCTCCACCTGCTACCCCACACCATTCATCCAAAGACCTACCCAGGCCCCTCCTCACTCAAATCCAAGGCCATACTGCTCCTCACAGTCCTACAGGACCACTGGGGACTGGCCCCAATCTCCTAGATCACAACCACACTTTGGCCAAGAACCTTAGCTCCATATAGCTCTCCCTAAACCTGGGAGCAGCCACAACTTCTAATGTGCTTCCAAGACAGTGTGTCCCCCTGCCCCAGCACCTCCATGCAGCTCCAAGAGCAGGGTCACAACCCTATCCCCAGGTCTCAGGGACAGTGGTCCAAGAAAGGCATTGACCAGCAACTGACCAGCAACCTTCTATAGGCACCTCCAGTAGTACCCAAAAGAAGTTTGGAAGACCCCAAGGGGATAGGCCTGCTGCTGACCACACACTCAGCTTCTGGTTCTGTTCCAGTACCTGCCAGCCCAGCCCAGCCCCAGGAGGGAGAAGTGAACGGAGAATCCTGACCCCACCCTACTCAGAGCTCTGCTGCCTGCTAGGCAGTGGGTATGCGGTCCCCTGTGCTTGTTCAGAGAATGATAGAGCCTGCGGGGCCTGTGTGTTCGAGGAACATGAGGGGACAGTATGCAGAGAGTGCACGGAGCCCACCTCCCACCCACCAAGCAGGGGCCCTCACTGCATCGTGATGCCTCCCGCCAGCCCACGAGCAGGTGCTATTATAGGACTGTGCCTGTCGGGGTCCCCTTGGATCTGATGGGCTAATTCACACCCCAGTATGGATGACTCATAGGGTATCCACCCACGCGGTATAAAACAGCCAGGAGTGGGCACAGCGCACCCCAGTGGGGGATCTTCGGTTCTGGGCAGGGGTGGGACTTGAAGCCTCTGCATTTGAGGGGTTCTCAACTGTGCCTTGGAGGTCCTTCCTGAGCCAGCCTCGACCTGCACCCCAGAAATCAACTCCCTGATCCATCTCCACCCCAGGTCTCTCCTGTTTATTCACACTTTTATGCCCAGTTCCCCACCCCACCCCCCACTCCACCCCCCGCACCGACTTCTCCCTCCACATTGAGATGGATGCTGCTGCCGCCTCGAATGCCCAAGCTCTCAGCCTGCTCTCCCTGTGAGGGCCAGACCACTGTGTCCAGACCTCTGGGCCACTCCACCCTGCTAGGCTGGCACCCCTCCTGGCTTATTTCTGAGACTCTAGGTTTCTGAGATCCAAACACCTGTGGTCTGGCGCCCCGAACTATGAAGCTGGCGCCACCCGAGCCCCTCTTTGCACCCCAGGTCTTGCGGGGCCTTTGAGACGTCTCCTGTTCCCACCTCCCAGACACCGATCTCCTCTTCTCTCCCATCTGGCGCCAGACACTCTGTACTGGGGCTTCTGGTCTCAGACTGTCCCCCTCTGTGCCTTGGGGCTCCTCTCGGGTTACCCAGGCAGGGCACATAGGTCATGGTTGTTTGTGGGACAGAGTGGGGAACCTGAGGACAGTGGATGCTGGCTCCTCGGCCTGGCAAAAATGACCTGGCCTGGGGAACAAGGGTCCAGCTGACTATGCCTGGCTCAGGAAGGTGTTTGATACCTGCCCTAAACCCCTGCCCATCTCCTAGGCTCCTGCCTAATAGGTTCCTCCAGACACATCCATCTGGCCTGTCACCCCACCACCACCACCACCAACCAGTCAACAGGCCACTGCCAAGACTCACAGCACTCATGCTCTAGCATCCGATGCTTGCTGAGCTAGTCCCTTGCTGAGCACTGGGCACTCCCGGTATTCCCCCTAGCTCAAGATGAGGTATACCTCACGTCCACCCTAGCCAGCCTAGCCTCATCTCCAAGACATCTTCCCAGACTTCCATGCTAAGCCTTCCTCTCCTACTTGCCCTATCATACCTATCATATGGTTACTGTGGCCTGACTCATGACCTGTGCCATAGGGGAAAGGATATGATACCCACAGGGAGTCTGTAAATCTTTCCAGAGCCAGCCTCCTCTCATAAGACCTATGCCCACAACCTTCACCCTCAGAACCAGCACCAAGACAACAAGCCAAGGCCAATAGCACCTGCAGTCAGTAAGTACCACTAGCCACCATCCCTACCCCGGCATACTTCTACTACCTCTACCACCACTTACACGTTACCAAAATCATCTCCACAGCTACCATAATATTACCACTGCCATGTCACCACTACCACTTCCATGGCCACTGCCACCATCCCTGCTACCTCCATAGGTGCCATATCATCATCAACATCATCATCATCAACATCATCATCATCATCATCAACATCATCATCATCATCATCATGGCCACCACAACCACCACTGCACCACTGACATCCGCTCTATGGTCACCACGTCTCTGATACCACCTCCATACCCACCACCTCATCACCACCACCACCACCACCACCACCACCACCACCACCACCACCACACCTTCATAACCACGGTCACATCATGACACCACAGCCACTCCTGCATCACCAATAACACTACTCCCATGGCCACCACCACGCTGCTGATGCCCCCTCTGAGGCCACCATCATGTAGCAACCGTCACCTCCCTGGGCAGCCCCACATTGCCGAAACCACTTCTACGACCTACCACCATGTCTCTGACATTGGCAATACCATCACCACGGCCATCATCGCCCTCAACTCACATCATCATCACCCCACCATCACCAACAGAAGCACCGTGACCTCTCATTATGTTGGCAACACCCCCGCCCCCATGCCACCATCACTCCCACCCACAGCAACACTATCGTGAATGGTGGTGCAACACTCAGCACCACCAGCAGCCTCAGTTTCACCAGCGGCAGCATCACAGACCACAGAGCCGCCACCACCATCATCACCCTGTCATCAGCTCCTCTCTCACCACCCACCCCATTCTCCACCGTTCCCGCTCAGTGCAATGACTCCAGCAACGCTCTTCAGTCCTCATCACCATAGACATTACACAATCCTCCTCCCTCACCACCGCATCCCCAGGCCGGTGCCAGCATCAGCTACACCAGCACTGACATCATCACCATGTCTACCAATGCAGTCAGCCGTGTGTATCACTGATGCTAAGACCGTCGGCACCAGCCAAAGCTCCAGAGCAGGGCAGCACCACCTTGCCCAATGTGTCTTTCTTCATAGGGACCAGTGACCACCTGCTTGCCATCGGCATGCTATTGTCCTGCCAGTAACATCGGCCTGTCTCCAGGATGGACACTGTCCCCAGAATTCAGCTGTCTTCTTCAGCTTGTCACACTGGTGGACCCTCTCTCGGGAGCCTCAATGTGCTCCCTGACAGGCCAGGGCGGTAAGAGCAGACAGCCAGCGAACCTGCCCTTTTGTCTTTCCCCCTACGACCTTCCTTCCTGCGCCTCACTGCTCACCTGATCCAGCAGACCTGGTCACGCCATCATCCCACCACCTCCAGGCAAGGGCCAGGGGCAGGTTCCCACATCACTCGAGCCTTCCAGCTAACGGGAAAGTCCTTCCCCTGTGTCTGCCTTTACACATGCCCTGCAATCTGAGAACAGGACCCACACCAATTCTACCTCTGCTAGGTCATTCCTGAGGCCAGAGAGCCTAGTCTCCACATCTAAAAAGAGGTATGGGGGTTACAGAAAGGGAACCCCCAGGCCTGAGCAGCCACTTCCCCTGCCAAGTATGTTCTCTGTCCTGCTCCCTAGCTCCCTCTCCTTGGACCACTCACTGCAACTCCAGTTGCACTCTGCTGGGTCTCTGCACACCCTGCCTTGGGTTCCCACACCCTCTGCGCTACAGCCCTCATGGAGTGCTATGAGGTGGCATGCATCTACGTGGCTTACTGTTTTCCTCTGGGATGATATCCTGACATTCAGCACATTGTCAACCACGACAACAGCCCATTTCACAGAGGTAGAAACCAAGGCTCAACATGATGGAAGCTTGCCCATGTAACCAGGGGGTCAGACAAAGACCTCTGTATGGGTACAGGCCAGGGGTCACTTGTAGTGGGTCACTTACGGGCCCACATGCCCCACTGGTTCAGCCTGGGGAGTGGATAGGGGACGTTGTAAACAAGAGCCCAGAATTCTGGGCAAGGTGGGGACCTGCAGAGTAAATGGCTCCCTGGAGCGGCAAAAGGGGGGTGGCAAAGCCCCTGTGTTCTGCTCCAACTCAAACCCTCCACCCACTTGGAAGCCCCTGCTTAGCCATGTTATAAGGGAAGCAACTGTAGGCTGAGCATCAGGTTTTCTCTGCGAGCCAGGGCTACACAGAGAAACCCTGTCTCAAAAAAGCAACCAAACAACCAAACAAGCAAAAAGAGGGGTCAGACTCTTGAAAAGATATGCTTTTGGTTCCTGAAGTTAGTCCTGGGTTTATTAGGAACCTTCAAGCCTTGGGTTAGGCTCTTTGGCTGTGAACCTGGCTCACAAAGGACAGTGCAGCAGGAAGCTCTTTGAGGGACATGAGTGGACCTAGTGGGGCTTGGCCGTCCACCCAGGAAAGGATCTAGTTAGAAAGGAACACTTGTGGAGAGGGATAGCCCTAACAACGCCTGAGGTCAGAGCTCTGGCCGTCCTGCCCTGGGGGAGACAGAGCTCAGTGGCTTACGACCCTCCCATCATCGTGGCAACCTGCCCACCTGCTAGAGTAGCCAGATGAAGTGGGCCCTTGTGCTCTCTTTACCCACTTCCTATGACATTGGCCCCTTCCTCAGGCACCTGTTTGTCCTCTGGATCTCATTCTCCATTCAGTCATTCACGCTGTACCCTGCAGTCCATACCCCATTCCATCCTACTTCTGAACTGCTTACCTTCCTCACGTCTGCCCAGCACTGCCGATCATGACCTACTTACTCAACCATCTAGCCCCGCCTCCCGCTGCCTGTTCCCACTCACAAATAATTCCTCATCCTAACAGGTGGCAGAAGACTCCGGGAATCCACATATGACTGTCACTGTCCTCCTCGGGGGAGACACACAAAACTAGGGCTCTGTGGGGATGTAGCCTGGGCAGTCTATTGTAGCAAGGGTTGCTCCCTTCCTCCCCACTTCCTACCCCAGGCTCTCACAAGCACTGGTCATTCTTCTATAGGGGCGTAAAGAGACTGAGCTCTTGAATCCTGTTGCCAACTTAGAGTTCAAGACCCAGATCCAGGGACATGGGCGACAGACATTGCATTGAAGGACTAGGGTCACATCAGAGGCTCTGAACAAATGTTTAAGGAGCCCAGACAGACATCTCCAATGTGGACACCGCCAGAGTCTGTGCAGGTCTGTGGGGTTCCTGGAGGAAAGGCAGGAAGAGAGGCTACACTGTAGAAGGAAGCCTCTGGCTTGTTCTCTATGTGAATGCGTCACGCTATCAACTGTCCCACGTGACTGGAAGAGAGGGTGATCCTCTGAGCACGTGGCCTACATGGAATGAGTGTGAGCCAACTCAGTGGTCCAACAGAGACAGGGAGCAGGGCTTAGCCTAGGACCAAGAAGATCAGGGTTCAGCGTGTGAGGAGGGTCAGCATCCAGTGTGTGACTATGGTCAGAGCTCAGTGTATGATAAGGATCAGGGCTCAGAGTGTACCCAGGGCGAGGTCAAGATCAGGATTCAGTGTATGATGAAGGTCAGTATTCACTGTGTGAGCCAGATAAATGATCGATGTATGACCAGGATCAAGGCTCAGTTTATGTGCAGAATTAGGGCTGAATGTGTGACCAGGGCCAGGGCTCCATTTGCAATGAGAGTCAACATTTAGTGAGAGCAGAATCGGGGTTCAGTGTGTGACCAGGGTCGGAGCAAGCTTAACCTGTGACCATGAGGAGCATTTGACCAGAATTAGGACTCAACGTCCCACTTTAGAGTCAGGACTCAGGGTACGGCCAGTGTCTGGTCTCAGCCCACTTCTGGTTAGGGTTCTGGGCTCTACCCTAGATTACGATGGTTTGGTTATGGGTCACAATGAAAGTACAAAAAAGGTTACCCTTCATTGGGTGACAGCCACAGAAGGCTCTCCTCTCCCCCTAGTGGCCAGGCCATTCCTTGGTCCCTTAGGCCTGTTCTCAGCCAAGCACAAGCAAACATGGGTCACACCAGGCAGGTCAGGGACACCGGTGGTTAGGCAGTGGTAGAGGTGGGCCATTGCTCTGCCACTCTTCACGCTTTAGGCCAATAGGAAAGCACTTATATTCACAAGTCACAGCAAAAGCCATGGCCACCAGTTGTGGCATGAAGAGCCACTGAATGGAGAGCAGAGGAGTGACCAGGGCATGGGCAAGTTACAAAAACCAGCCTGTCTACCATCCAGTCACCCTCCAGCCTCCGTTTAAGGGTTCTAGCTACTTGTTCTGAGCAATGTCCTCAACCACCACTGGGTTTGGCTAGCTATAGCCTCTGGAGGCCTTGTAACCAGTCAATTGGGGGGTGGGCAGTGTGTGATCCCAGGATAGACTTGTACCTCCACTTAGGCACAGGCCACTCAGCTGAACAGGTATCATTCTGCTGTCCTGGGGCCTGACCTTCCACAGTCCAGTTCTCAAGGGCTGGCGTAGAGCGTGCCTAAGGTGACTGAGGTCAAGGTCACCGCCCACAGCTGTGAGAGCAGGGCAGGTGGAGGCCACACTAACTTGCAACACCCGAGGGCTCACCATGGTACCTTAGCAGCCCAGATCCCACCCAGTGTCAGGCAGCTGCCAGCTCCGAGGTTAGGAGTCTCAACTTAAGGGATGTCTGATAGTCTATGGCCTGGCAGGGGACAGTGTCCTTGACTCAGCTGGGAAGTTGGGAACATGGATGGGGCTGCCCCCACCAGGAGGCTGGTCTTTACTAGGAAAAGGGAGGGCTCCGCAGGGTGCCAGTGTGAACTAAGAGGATAAAGAGGTTGGCCACCCCTCCACAAGCTGCCACCATTGAGCCCTCCAAGGGAAGTCACTTCCATCTCCGAAGCGCCAAGTCCTAGCATGCCCATGGCAGTCCTGGGGCGGGGTGGGGGTGGGGGAGGGGAGCTGTGAACCGTGAACTCCGAACTGTTCTCCCTTTTCCTTTTACACCCTCTTCTGATCTCCTATGCAAAGAGCACATGGCCCTCACAACACCTGAAGAGATCCATAGACAGCAACACACCCGAAGGCTGGCCTTCCGGGCTGCAAGCATCTCAGCCTGGTGTCGGACCCGCAGCACGCAGGCCCGTGTCCTGCAGGTGAGGCAGGACGGCCTGGCTCTGCACTCAACATTACTTTGCCTTAGCAATGGCTGTTCCTTCTGCTGAAATACTGGTCCTCAGACACCCACCCCACAAGAGTCTGCAGGAACTCTGTGCAGAAATCAGCTTCCCCCACAACATAACATACACAGAGACCACTCTGCCCCTGCTCAGAAAAGTACCACACAACCTACTGCAAAGCCTTCTGAAGCCTTGTTGGTGTAGGACAGGACCTGACATTGTTTTAGACTAATGCTTTGACGACGCACTGTCCCTCTTCCCTGGGATGGAGGAAATGAGGGTTGGGACCTCATAGGCTAGTCATCAGTGGTCACAGTCACCAGAAGATGGATGGTAGATAACCCCACACAACAGCTCACTCTTTGCACCCCTTCATGATGCCTCCAGACCACGCTTCCCGAGCCTCCCCGAGCCCTCCAAGCCTTCCTGCTGGTGCCCTGACTGCACCTCTCTTGGAACCTTCTTCCTCTCCCAGGCCAGTCACTCGGGAGACCTTCCCTGCTGCCTAGGACATGCGCATCCCTACACGGCCCACATCATCAGAGCTTGCTACACATACCGTCAGTGCCTGGGACCACCTGAGTTCCCAAGCCACCTGGCCAGGGGAAGGGAACAAAGTCTCTGTACTTAACTTCCAACCAGACCATCCTATACACAGCCCACCACCAGGCCTCCAGTTTGTAAGGCCTCACCCCAAGCATAATGGCCTTCCTGGCTTCCACGAACACTATTCCAGCTTGCCACACACTTCCGTGTCCCTCAGGAGGCCCCTCCTCATTTCCCCATCGTTTCACCTAGGACCTTATTCCAAGCAGGAGGCTCCACTCTGTGTCAGAGTGCCCTGGAGCAGGCTGGTGCCCACCATGTGCTTGAAAAAAAAAAGTCTGAATTCAGGGTCCAGGGTCATATGATGCTGCTAGAGACACCTGGGGCCCTTGCCCCAGTTGATTATTTGGGGTCTCAGGGTCCTCCACCCCGCAGCCATCTTAGTCCACAAAGCCACATTCCCAATTCTCAGTGCTTGCTACCTGCCCCAAACCCAACATTGGGACAGGATGGTTTGAATTCCCCACTTCAGCATCCAGCTAGGACACGCCTCTCTGGCCCTCCTTCCCTGCGCCATGGACTTCCCTAGAAGAATAAGGAGGGCAGGCCAATGACTCTGAAGCCAGACCTGGGCAGGAAGAAGGGGAGGGCTGTGCAGGGGCACCAGTGGACCGGGAACCAGGGAGCGGTGGCTCCACTACCTAAAACCAGCCCTCCACTACCCGACCACACTTCAAGCTTCCCCCACCACCCCACGGCCCTGGGGCTACCAAGCCCCAAAGAACTTACCCATCTGTCTCATCCCACAGGATACAAGTCTGGTTGGTGGTGCCCTAAGAAAGAAGGAGGAGTCAGGGCCATTGCCACCTCTAGTCACAGCCTGGGTCACACTGAATCCACTCATGGGGACACTATATATGCTGCTGATGCCTTCCCCCAAGAGACTGCATTGTGTGAGGTAAAAACTGACGTTCAGAGCAGTTCCAGGTTAGTTAGGCCTGGCTTGACCCCCCTCCCTCCGCCCACCAATGCCCAACACATGGCTTCAGACAGTTCCTGTCCCTTCTCTGGTCCAGCCCCCATGACAGGGCTGTGCTAAACGACAAAGCCATGTCTGAAGGGGAGGGAGATAGATGCTCCTAGGGGGAAAAGCTGCTCCGTTGCTGTCCGTGGTCCTGAAAGCAGGACCTTGAGAACATTGCAGGGCGCCATCCCTGTGAGGGCTACTGACGGGGATCAGCACTGGAAAGGTGGGAGCGGCCGCCATGGGTTTGTCTATGCTCACAATAGCTACATGCCCTGGGCATTCATGAGCATTACTTGTTCTTGTTTGATAAGGGAAGGGAGCCAAGGCATAGAGAAGGTAAGCAACTCCCCCAAGGCCACACAGGAGAAAAGGACAGGTTTGGGTTCTTCCTGAGGTTTCCTATACCCCTGGCCTGGGGACTGGGGTGTGGCACTGCCATATCCTGGCCGAGCGATGCATCTGTCTTGCCCCCTTGGGGTTCTTACTCAATCTACTCAGCAGCAGAGACAGCAAGCTGTAGGGGCCTCAGCTCTAGTCTCTGAAAAGTCCTATGAGAGGACTGACAATCCCCGTCCCCCTGTCCAGCTTCCTCATGCCAATCAAGGTATCCAAGCATTTCTGGAACTGGGGACCTGGCAGGGTCACACAGCAGTCGTGGCCTGGAGTCCTAGGGAGTTTTGGGAGGATGCTCTTGGCACTGTCTTCCCAGAGGTCCTGCATGACTTGGCCTGGTCGAGTCAGCCCTGACTCTGGCAGAAGGTAGCTCTCACATGTTCCCAGCAATGTGGCCTGGGGAGGGAGTTTTGGAGACCTGCTTTGGGGTAGATGGCCTGTCACACAGCTCCCTAGAATGCTGGGCCATGGGCACAGGGCAGCAAGCGGATCCCCTCCAGGGATCAGGATCTGGAGTGGAGGGAGAGAAGCTAGGGATTGGGTCAGGGGGCAGGTCGGAAATGGGCTGAATTTCAGTATCCGCATGAATCAATCCACTGTGTGGCCCTGGGTGAGTCCCTAGCTCTAAAACTCAGTTTCCTCGCTTGGAATTTAGATGAGAGCCATTCCAATTGTGGCCCTCAAGAGTAGCGCCCGAGAGGAACGCGCAGGGAGGCACCCAGAGCTGGCGAATGTGTGCCCCTGCACCCACGCACATGGGCAGCACTCACATTGTACATGTGGGCAAACTCAATCTCCAAGGGTGTGAGCAGGGACCGAGGCGGGGGCTTCACCGTCACGGAGATGACCTTGGAGTTGAGGACCGTTGTGTTCCTGGGGGCATCCAAAGCATCAAAGGCTGTCAGAGGTGTGGAACGGCACCGAGCCAGCCTGGTAGACCAGCCCCAACCCCAGCCCCAGGGGGTGCTTTGTCCCACGCTACCTGTCACCACCACGCCCAGCCCACCAGCATCTTCCTGACCTCCCACAGGAGCCCAGGCTATCCCCTTTCCGTGACACTCACCTCTGCAGGGCCAGGAAGCTGCCCAAGTTCCGGTAGAGCACAGTACCAACCACGAACACGGACGAGTCATCAGCCTCTGGAAGGAAGCATCGGTTACCCCAGCCCGGCTACTGCCCACTAGCCTGGACCTCACCCCAGGGACCTCCACTGTCCCATCTATTGGGTCCCATCCAAGGTCCTGACAAGAAAAGGCCTGTGCTTCACCCCCCCACAGATGCTGAGGTGCAGCTGGGATCTGGGGCACCACTCTGGGTCAACATGGGGAGAGAGGACTAGTTTATTTCCTCAAGTGACCCCACAAGAGATAGGGGGAAGCAAGACACATTTCTCTCCCTAGGAACCCATGTCCTTGTTGCTTTGTGATCCACCCAGCCCCTCCCACTCTGCCTATACTTCTGGCTTAGGGTAGTCCCCAGGCACACTCCCATGGAGGAAAGGAAGAGATTCTTGCAAGGAGACGGTCTCAGGAATAACAAGGTGTACCAGGGATGCTCCCTAAAACTGGAGACCATGCACAAAACCCTACAAGAAATACCCCAGGATGACAATCCTCAGACTCTGGGACCCTGGTTCTTAGCAGGCCCACCCCATTCCCAAGCCTCACCTGCCAAGCCTGTGGAAAACACACTCTTGGACACAGTGACCCTGTCCTCTGGCACCTTGGCCCAGTCTCCTGTGGCACGCCAGCCCTTCATGGGGAAGCTGATGTCGGTGGCCCCGCTGGCTGGAAGCTTGTGGATGCTGAGCACTAAGACAGGGAAGGGACAAGATAACGGAGCATCACCCACCTGGAATGTCAGCTGGGACCCAGGCGGCAGGCCCTGGTGCAAGACGATGACACAGTTTCCTGAGGCTAGTCCCCGTGGCCAGGCTGCTGTCAGGCATGAGCGCCAAGCCTGTAGACCCTGACTCCCACACTCACTAGTTCCTCCACAGGCCCTCATTCCCAAATGATCAAAAACCCCAGAGCCCAGGGCTGGCTGGTGAGGACTGTATGGGACAGCAGGCCAGAATAACTATAGAAAGTCTTATTCTTTGTTTTGTTTTTGTTTTTCAACACAGGGTTTCTCTGTGTAGCTTTGGTGCCTGTCCTGGATCTCACTCTGTAGACCAGGCTGGCCTTGAACTCACAGAGATCCGCCTGGCTCTGCCTCCCCAGTGCTGGGATTAATGGTGTGCACCACCGCTGCCGCCCAGCAGGAAGTCTTATTCTTAGTGATTCAAACCTGACCAGGCCCTGTCCAGCCTAGTTAGCATCGAGGCTCAGACTTAGCCACTGTGGTCGGGAAAAAGTCAAAGGCGGATCCTGTGGGCACAGAAAGATTTACAGGAGCTAGACACCCATCGAGGTCCCAGTATTCATTCCCCTACCTCACTGGGGTCATGGATCCGTTCTGAGACCCACTCTCCACCTTCTTCTCCCTCTATAGAGAGAGGGAAGTGGCTGAGCTTCAGGCATAAGGTCTCTCTACTTGGGTGGGAGGTCTCCGTGAGGGAGGGGCAGCAGGTGTGGAGGGAGAATCCTGGGTAGTGTAGTCAGGTCGGATGCTATTCTCCTGTATCCCGGCCTGGCAAGCCTCTACCAGAGGCAGACCAGTCCAGTCTAGCACCAACCTCAGCAGGATGGTCCCTTCTCTACTTTAGGAGATATCCTAGAGGACTTCCCTGCCTGCCACCCCATCTTCCTCCACCACGTGCACACTGGCCCAGCGATTCAAGGCCCGGGGGACAGGGCTGAGAGGCAAAGGGAGGTCCCTACTAAGTGAGGTCGCCTTTCCAGTTCCATCCAGGCACACATCCTACCCTTCAACCAGTACCACAACCTGGGGCTACTTGTAAAGCTGTGGGAGAGAGGGAGCTGCTGGGCTCGAGGCCACGCAGCCATGCACCCCAGGCATGGTCCCTGTGCCTTCTGCCTTTGCTCTATCTCACTTACTCTGCCTGGCCAGGCTCAGCAGCATCCCCACCTACCTGGTCCTGCCCTCCTTCGGACCATGAGGCCTTGGGAACATGAGGGTTCTCCCACAGTGTTCCATAAGTATCTGCCTTACCAGAGGCCATGGGGACAGAGACAAGCCTCCCTCTGAATGCCAGCACCCAGCTGGCCCTTGGTGCTGCTGAGGGCTTCCCAGAGAATGAACATACCACCTCACTCGGCACATGTTTCTGAGCCCCAACTGCATGCTCACGGCCATTACATGCTGAGAAAGATAAGTGGGCAGCAGAACCCTCTGCGTGTGCACGTGGAATGGGGACATGGCCTGTCGGTAGTGGCAACCAAGCGGGGTGATGTTCCCACACAGGGTAGCCAGGAAGCCACTGCAGAGGACAGGAAAAAGAGGGACATCGCCCAGGGAGAGGAGAGGGAAGGAAGAAAAGAGCCTAGAAGTGGCAGAGAGCAAGGGGTGAGATTTGAGTATGACAGCCACCTTCCGAAAGTTGGTCCTGTGGGTGGAAGGCAGGGAGGTACAGAGGCAGAAGCATGTGACTCCTAGGTCCTGTGAGGGGAAGCTAAATCGGGGCCCCAGGCTAGGCTAATAAAGACGTGGCAGGCTCAGATGGACACTGGGCGCTTTTGACCCAACTAGCTTTGAAAAGATGAAGCCACAGGCATGGAGCTTGGGGAAAGGCTTGGTGCTAAAGGCTGATGGAGCCTGGGGCCAGGCTGGAGGGTCAGGTAGACAGGCAAGAGGCCCAGTGAGGAAGAAGGGCCAAGTTAGCCTGAAGTGTGACCTGGCGGAGGTAGGGCAGGGAATTAGAGCAGAGACAGGTGTCAGTCTAGGGTGCAGTGGGGACTCCAAGGCAAGAACACAGTGGCTTCATGCTAGAAGAGTGGTCACTGGTGAGTGAGCTGGGGACAGAGCTGGTGAGGGAGTAAAGCCAGGTGCTGGGGAAGACGCAGAGTGGGAGGCTGGAGTCGCATCCTCAGGGGATGCAGAGCTGGAGCCTAGATAGGGGGTCATCTCAAGCACTGGTGTCTATTTGTGAGGACAGCTACCAGTCACCCTCAGGTCCACTGACCAGTCTACAGCTCCACTCTTAACATACAGAAAGGATGAGACTGCAACCAGGCAGATGCCAGGCCCCTGCCCCACTGCTCCTAGGCTTTGTAGAACTGGAGGGCAGAGAAACAGCAGCTGCAGAGGT
The DNA here is from genome assembly GCF_004664715.2 of Peromyscus leucopus. Classification (NCBI taxonomy): domain Eukaryota; kingdom Metazoa; phylum Chordata; class Mammalia; order Rodentia; family Cricetidae; genus Peromyscus; species Peromyscus leucopus. The sequence goes on along the minus strand of NC_051080.1, from coordinate 31,727,863 downwards.
GGCTCTGGGGTGACAGGACAAAGGGGGCCTCAGCCCCAGAGGTGGCTGGGCTCCCACATGTGTCCCTGGCATGAGATCTCCACGTCTCTGCCTGGATCTCAGGTCCCAAAGGGCTCTTGATATCAACCCCCTGGACTTGACCTAAGCCCCAGGCTAATAGGTAATGGCAGCCAGTGGCTGCAGAAGGGTGGGGTCATCTGTTCCTTACAGATGGGAAAAATAAGGCAGGGACCCGGCCCAAAGGCACAGGACCAGGCCATGGAGGTTGCTTACCCAGATTGTCGGTCACCTGGTAGGCATCCCTCAAATCCTTCATGCGGAAGCCGATGACATCCACAAAGTCCTCCACCAGCCGAAAGAGCTCCTTGGCATTGGGGCCCATCTGGGGTAGGGAAAGGTGGAGGAGCTCAAGCTGGAGGAGGTACCTGCGACCTCCCTTCTCCTCCTGGCCCCTCCCCTCCTCTGCTATCTCCTTTTCTAGGCCCAATGGGTCATTGCTTTGCCAAGCAGGGCAGCAGGCAGCTGACCTCTGAGTGTCCATTTGCATTTTACGGATAAGATCAGAGGCCCAGAGAAGCTGCTGTGGGCACCACGGGGGTCCCTAAGCTGTAGGAAGGGAAAGTGTTCCAAATATTCACCGTGAGGGTTACTGCCCTGGGGTTAGGGTGACAGCAGGTTTGAGGTCTGCTGGAAGGAAGAGAGAAGATTGGAGAAGACTCACCACACCCCCTCCTCTGGACATACCCAGTGATCTTAACATAGTTTCCTGCTCTCCTCATTCAGGACCAGGGAAAAGCCACTGTGCTTTCATGGGTGGGGAAACAAGGCCTATGAGTTTAGTGGCTTTTTTAGCAGTGTTGAGACTCATACAGAAGACGCAGCAAGGCCCCGCCATGGCTGGCCTGGAGTGTAGGAGGCCTAGAGCTGCCTGCTCCTATCCTGATCCTGTGGCTAACGCCAGGGGGGCTCCAGACCACCACACGTACCAGCTGTGCCTCCTCCCACTTGTCCCGATTCTCCTCGGCCAGCAGGTTGCTGATGATCTGGACAAAGTTCTGGAAATGAGGGCCAGTGAAAGGGAGCAAGGCATCAGTGTGTGAGGAAGGGAAAAGCTCGACCTATGACTAGGATAAGGGCTCAGTTTAGACTAGGACCAGGGCTCAGTGGATGACCAAGAGCAGGACACAGTCAGTGACCAGGATCCAGGCTGGGTGGGATCATGATTGGAGCGCAGAGTGTAGCCAGAATCAGACCAAGGCTCAGTGTGTGATCAAAGTTAGGGCTTACATGTGACCAAGGCCAGGGCTCAGTGTGTGACCAGGGCCAGGGCTCAGTGTGTGACCAAGACCAGGGCTCAGTGTGTGACCAAGACCAGGGCTCAGTGTGTGACCAAGGCACGGCTCAGTGTGTGACCAAGGCATGGCTCAGTGTGTGAGCAGGGACAGGGCTCAGTGTATAAGCAGGATCCAGGATGATGACTAATATGATCTGGGTCAAGGCTTGGTCTTTAACCAAGGATAAGGTTCAGTCTACCATCGGGGTCAGAGGTCATTGTGACCAGGATCAGGACTCAGGATATAACCTGGATCGGGACTCACTATATGACCTGGAGCAGGGATCATCCCATGACCAGGCCAGGATTCAGCATGTAACCACGTTTAAAGCTCATGATTACAGTGGGATCACAGCCCTGCCCACACTCAACAACGGGACTTAGTCTCTGACTGGGCTCTGGGTTGGTTCCTCTGATATTTCCCCAAGTGTCCTCCCCCGAGGCTTCCCCTGGGAGCCACCTGCACATCCCCCGGTGTAGGGCTGTAGTAGGCCCTGCGGAAGATCTCTGTCATGTTCCTCAGGACGTCGATGGTGGAGAGCAGGTCGCCGCTGTAGCTGGTGCCATCCTGTGAGATCTCCAGCAGTGTCTGGATGACCTCGGAGACCCCCTCCCCTGGCAGCCCACGTTGGGCCTTGGCCAGGTGCTCTCTAGTCTGGGGAGATGGAGAGGGCGGGATGCTGTCACTGCTGCTGCGGGTTACAGCCAGGTGGAGGGCCAGGGACCTCCGATGCCTGGAGGTCCCCTACAGCCCCAACCTCACGTGTTCAAAAAGAGTGGGGAAGTTTCCTGAGCGCCCCAGGACCAGCCTCACCATCATTTGGATGTTCCGGTAATCAATGGAGACACAGCGGATGTAGGTGGGGGGCTCCCAGTAGGCGATGCCTTCCTCGTCCAGCTCACAGTGGCGCAGGATGAGGCCTGGGGAAAACTCCATTCCTCACGTGACTGCTCACCAAGGAGCTCTGGGGTCCCACCCACAATTCTCGGGCAGGAGTGCTCTGTTTAGGACCCTAGGGACCTCGAACCAAGCCATGCTGTCTTTGTTCCTATGTGTACATTCTTCAGCCCTACTCTAGGTCCTGGGGACCTGAGGACCTGGGGACCAACAGGCATCAGACCTTCAGGAACTTTACTGTGTGGAGGTGGGGTCCTCGGCTAAGCAGGGGCTTCTGGGTACAGCCACAGCCTCTCTTGGAGTTCCTTGAAATCTAGAGACTTAGGGACAGCTGTCCCATAGCCTCTTGCTCTGTCCTGGCACATTCACAGGACTTCATGGGACTTGCTGGCCCCCCGAACACTGGCGCAGCCTCCTGGGGCCCCTTGGTCTCAACAGCCTGAAACACAAGCTCACTCTCAGATAGAAGGACCCCCCCCACAGAAAGATTTCTGAGCAGGGACAGAAGAGTAAGTAAATTCAGAGTGACAGCCACATAGAATGGTTCCAGCCCTGTCACCAGACAGGAACCATAGGGTGGCCTGATGTAGAAGCCTGGGCTATGAACTTAGATGGGAGGAAAAAATGAAGAAAACACAGTGTGACTACGAAGGTAGAAAAGGGCCAGGGAAAAGATACTGTGAGGGATGGGCGTTGTCTTTATTCTGTTTCTCTGGGTTTGCAGTATGTCCGCAAGAACATGTATTGTAACTAAGGACAGGGGCAGCAAGCATGGCTTGCAATATTCAGCACCCACTGCCACCACCTCTGCCCCTATGGGCCACCTCACCCACTGCTCACAGCAGCCCAATGCAAAGGATCACCTAAAGTCCTTTTATAGAAGAGAAAACTGAAGCTCAGAGAAACTAAGTCACTTCCCAAAAGCAATATGGCAAACAAGGGCAGAGTCGGGGTTTGAACTGGGTTCCCAACCTCCCTCCCTGCAGCCTCCCAGGTATGGAAACTACTCACGCTCTTTCAAACAAAGTGAAGAAGACCAGTGCCTGTGTGCGGGCAGGCCTATTCCCCATGGAGTCCACCCTGCTTTTCATACCCTCTGAAAGCACCCCATCAGTCCCCGGGGATGACATGGGATTGATTATAACTACTGGTGTTCAAAGGCAACTTCTCTCCTGTAGAGTGCAAGCCCAGAGTAGTAGGTATGTTGATTGTCCTATACCTGCTTCTCACCTGTACAGGGGCAATGGCATCAGGTTCACAGAACTATCTATGCTCAAAGGGACCTCTCAGGCAGAGGGCATGGATGCGCCCTGACCCTTGTGAACTCAGGACACAATGGCTGCCATGGTGCCCCCATCTGGTGCCATTTGGCACGAACACACAAGAGATGCATGAGCTTTCAGTCTCCGACAAGGCCTGTGAAGAGAGCTGTATAAAGACAGAGCAGGGCCTCTCAGACGACCACTTTTTACCTGTGGCATTGCGGGGACACCGGACTGCGGCCACCTCTCCAGCTGGGGTCTCCTTCCAGACCACGGCCCCAAAGTTGTCCTCATCACAAATTTCGTGGGGCTCTGTGAGGGGCCAGACAGTGAGGTGGACAGGGTTTGGGATGAGGGGCTGTGACACTCAGTTCTTCCCGGTCCCTCTGAGCTAGTATGCAGTGGGAAGGGTCTCACCAGGACATCGTTGGGCACCACACTGTCGGTACTCATCCTGGGGGCCCTGGCAGGCGGCTCCCCCGAAGAAAGGCCCAGAGCAGACACGCTCCCGTCGCTGGCTGCCACCCCCACATGTGACGCTGCAGCTGCCCCATGATGCCCAGGCCTGCCACTTGCCATCCACTGCAACGGGTGGCCAGTCACAGGGCACAGATGACAGGAAGCGGAGGGAAGTGGGGCCAGGGGCCAGGGACCAGGCGGATAAAACAAAACAAAACAAAACAAAAAACCAAAAAAACAGTATTCCGATGAGACAAAGACAAAAGACCAGGAGTGTTGGGGCAGGGTCGTAAGGAGACAGAAAATTGAGATCAGTGGAGAAGAGGTCTAAAATCAGCTTGACTCAAAAAAGAAACCGGATGTCTTGTGCAGCTGAAGTCTGCCACCTGACCTGGACTCCACTACTCCATCCTGAACCTGGTGAACCCTCCAGCCAACCCCACCACCCTAAACTGCACTTGACCCTACCATTTCCATCCTGTACTTCGTCCCCAACACCCTAACCAGCACCCTGACCCTGCCACACCACCCTGTACCCCAATCCCACCTCCACCACCCTGTCCTTTCATCCTAATACCCTGACTTGCATTCTAACACCGCCACTTCCACCCTATACCAACCTCCCACCCCCCACAGCCATACCTCCCCAGGGGGCCCCACCCTTTCCCCCTGAGCCCTGAGAGGGCATCCTGACCTGGGCACTGCTGCAGGAAGCAGTCTCGAGTCTCCACCCAGTGGCCCTGGCACTCGGCGCCTCCATAGGAAGGACCATTGCACTCTCGAGTCCGCTGCTGGCGGCCTTGGGAGCAACTGGCAGAGCAGGTGCTCCAGCTGGACCATTCATTCCAGTTTCCATCCACTGCCCGGCCCGGGGGAAGAAGGGAACAGGAAACTGGTGTGAATATCCAGCACGCAAGAACACCCCAGGGGTACCATGCCACAGCCCCCTTGGGATTGGGAAAGGAATACCACAAGGTCACGCCTCAACCTAGCTCGGGCTGAGGTTTTAACCACTGAGCACCCTGAGATGAACCCACGGTGGGTCAAGCTGGGTCCCTGGACCGGCCAGTGACCTGCTGGGCCCACCCCCACCCCCCATCCCCCCAGCCACGCACTCCCTCTCACCTACCAGGGCACAAGGCAATGTTGCAGAACTTCGTTTGCTTCTCGGGACCCTCACAGGGGTTGCCTCCAAATTGTGGGGGCCTGCAGGTGCGTGTGCGGTCACGGAAGCCACGGCCACAGGTGCTGGAGCAGAGGCTCCAAGGGGACCACTCATCCCAGGCCCCGTGCACTGGGGAGAGACAGGAAGCCATAGCTGTCCCTAGCCCAGAGGCCCCGCCCCGCCACCCCAAGCCCCGCCCCACAGCCCCAAGCCACGCCCCATCACCCCAAAAGCCCCGCCCTGTGCTCTGCTCCGCCCACCTGGACACACAGCAGAGTTGTTGCAGAGCCGCTGCTCCCTCAGAGGCCCACTGCACTGAGTGCTGTAGGAGGACGACACGCAGAAGCGGGTGCGGGTCTGCCAGCCCTCGCCGCAGGTGCTGGAGCACACGCTCCACGGGGACCATTCCTCGGCTGCTGGGTCACCTGTGGGTCCAGCCCTGCAGCATCATGGGCCTGCCATGCCCCTTCCCATAGGGCGGTGCCAGATTTGGAGGCCCACTGGGGAGGCAGGACCTTGCTGTGGGGCAACAGGCCACCGGCTGGGGCTCTGGGATAGCCTACTATCCCAAAGGTTGAAAGCCCCAGGATCTGGGTCTGCCTGGGACCGGCTTCTATTCTCCGTATCAGCTCCCCTAAGCCAGTCTGCCTGGAGCAGGAGTCTGGCACCGACTAGATGAGATGAGCAGTAAGTTATTAGAATTATTACTGGCGACTAGTAGCCGTGACTAGCCTGGTCCCAGATGCCAGCCCTCTCCCCTCCCTGCCGAGGGCTGTGTGGAGGCCATCCCTACCCATCTTGCCAGCTCACCAGTCTGGGGCGATGGGAACCCAAACTGCTGCAGCTCATCTCCCAACTCCTCGCGCCGCCGCGCATCCGTGGACCGCAGGGACTGGCTCCGGGAGCTGGTGCGTCCCGTGGCTGCAGGATGGGCTCAGGTCAGCATCCCTGTGGGATTCCCTCTGTCCTTGGCCACAGCTGGCCACCTACTGTCACCAGAGCAGTCTATCCCCGAGGGACAAGCCGGAGACCCCACCCAGAGCACTTCCCATGGCACCAACTCTCTTCTGGTCACTATGGGCCCCTCTATGAGGATCCTGCCTCTCCTCCCTCTCAGCCTCCGGGACTGCAGGCAGGTAGCGACCTGCAGGAAAACTCCTTCGAGTGTCTGCTGCCTCCTACCCAACATCCCATCCCTTCCTCCCTGTGAGATACACAGGGGCCTCCCCAGGCTCCTGAGAAGAGCTGTCTCCTCAGGAAAGTGCATCCAAAACAAAACCAAACCAAACCTGAAGAATGGCAGTCTCATTAGAACTTGATTTAACTTTATGGCAGCAGCTAAAAAATGCATGAGGTCATTAGAAAGCCTTATTAGAGAAATACATCCCGGAGGCTTATCCTGCTGGAGCTGACTGGCTTGGCTGCAGCTAGCTTGTGGGGCAGCATCAAGAATCCTAGCCCACTTCCGATAAGGAAACCTTATTTAGTACCACCCAGCTCCAGGTACCCGGCTTCCTCCTGGGTCTGGACCAGACTGGGCTTTCAAGTCTCCACCTCTAAGCACCGCGTCTCCAACCACGATCACCTCTTCAAAGCCCCGCCTACCCTCTTCCCATTGAAGCCCTAGCGAGCATCCCTACTCTGCCCCATGCAGCCCGGCCCTGACTCCTTCCCTGATTGGACCTAGCCACCACTTCAGCACCACCCTAGCCCTGCCCACTCACGGCCACAGGCCTTGCGGTTGCACAGGCGTCCTTCTTCCAGAACGCCCTCACAGCCTCCGCCCTCCACGCCAGGGGTGGGCAAGCAGGTGCGGGTTCGAGTTTGCAGACCTCCCCCGCAGTCCCGCGTACATTCACCCCACAAGGACCACAGTTTCCAGCCACCTGGGGGAACAAGAGAGAGAGAGAGGCTCAGGGTCCTGCCATCTTTGGGGTCCAGTAGAGGCCAGAAGGGGTAGCGGTGGGCTTTGAAATTTTGAGTAAGCAGAGGCCAGGTCTGGCCAGGGAAGACAGCAAGGCAGGACAAGGCCATGGGGAACTTTTTTGCCCCTAGGTCCAGGCTCCTTTTAGACAGCCTGTGTCAGCCCTGAGCCAGGGGTTACTAGGTAGGTCTGGAATAAGTACCCACTGCTGTCCCAGGCTGCCTTTCGGAGTAAACAATCAGCTCCTGCTCACCCCACGCTGCCTCATAGTGTGAGGCCTGGTGACCAGCGTGGGCCACCATTCAGAAATACATAGATCCAGCCTCCCCGAGGTCCTCAAGCCCTGAGACTATTTCCTCACATTCCTGTCCATGTGAGGTCACTACCAAGGCCTCCACATGTCTACTTCAGAGCCTGGGATAGGGAGTAGCCACTCCTATAAGCATAGCCCAGAAACCTTCCTTGGACTACACATCTGCCTACCTACTAAGCAAGGCCAGGAAAAGTAAGTCCAGGACACTCAGGGCTACACCTGGCCTGAGTGCTGAGGGAATAGGCCCCATCTCCTGAGGTGAGAACTCGGAGGTGGTAGGTTCCAGAGTGTGAGACATCCCACCCGATGGCCCCACGAACCATCTCCTTGGCCTTATCATCTCAAGGACAGCCAACTCCCAGGGTATGGGAAAGGACCACAGCCAGAGCCTGCCCATCTCCCCTTGCCTGTGCTTGGCTGGACCAGCAGGGGGCGCGGGATTTCCAGGGAGTGAGTGGCCCCCTAGTGAGCGCTCACCCTTCTGAGATGGGTAGGATGGGAAGGGCCATCTTCCATGCCCCCATGCCTGTGGTAGAGGCCCTAAAACCCCGCCTCTGCCGAGGCGTCGAGCTAGGGAGTCAGGGTTTGAGTGATAGTTATAAGCACAGAGGATTCTGCAGCAATACTATCTTCCCTTTCACCGGGAGAGCCCCAAGGGTGGGGGCAAGGGCACAGCAAGGGTACAGGAAGAGGTAAGCGTGACACCCCCACCAAGACACAGTTGAGAGCAGAGGGCAGAGAGTCTCCCGCGCGGCCTCACGTGCAGACTAGGTAGGAGAGGACAGCAGCTGTCCACAGAACGGGCCCAGGTGGCCACTCTGAGGCTGCCGGTCACATGCTTTAACTCAGGACAAGGAGCAGCTCTCAACCAGGTCAGACTCCAGGTCTTGAACCAAATCTGATTCTAGATCTCTGCCCTACCCACCAGCCCCAGGAAGGCCACCTGCCGGGGCCAAGCACGGTCCAGCTTTCTGGCCTCGGGAGTCTCACCTGTCACCGCTAGGTCTCATGATGCCAGACAAAGGAGCCAGGAGTCTTTGAGGCAGGCCCAGGGTGGGGTCAGGGTTCTGTACCCTTCCTGTGCCCCCCTCACTGCCCCAGCCCAGCCCCCACAAGGAAGCCTGAGTGATGTGAAAACCGGCAGTGGGTGGGAGAGAGGGTGTCCAAGCTGGGCTAATCGGAGGATGCCACTCAGTTCCCATGGCAACTGCTGCAGCGCACAGCCTTTCAGGATAGACCCAGGTTAGGCCTCAGCTGCCAAAACACCCACTATTTCGGGGCTGGTTACCTTGGTGACCCAGGTGGTGAAGATGTGGGAGGGGGAGGGGAGGAGAGAGGTGGGGCCTATCAGAAGCTGGGGGAGAGGATGGATGCCCTCCTCTGGGCCAGCCCTGACTCTGGTCCCACTGAACCCTGATCCAGGCCACATGTGGATTCCTAACCCTATTCCTACATTGAGTCCTGACTCTGGTTGTATACTAATCCCTGATCCTAGACATATACTGGTTTCTCGCCTTGCTCACAGACCAACACCTGGCCTTGGTAACTCTTAGCCCTGATTCTTATCCTAGACCTAAGATCTTAGGCACAGGATCCCTGATCCTCCACCACAAACTGGGCCCTGCTCTCAGCCACAGACTGATTCCCCAGTGCTGGCCACACTCCTTCCACTAATGAATGTTCAGAAAATGGTAACTGCTGTTTTTATTATCATTTTCATTTTTAATGTGTGTCCTCACACACAGCTGACATGATAAATGTTTGCCCAGACTGAAAGCATCCATGCCAGAGGGAGCATTATGAAGGCAGAAGTCCTGGGGCTGAAGCGAAGGGCACCGGGGGACACAGAGGTGCATCAGGGCTGTGTGGGCACAAGGGGGCAGCGGAGGAGCAGGCAGGGCTCAGGGGTGGGCTGCCCCTCCAGGCCCGGAAAGAAGCTGTCATTCTTTCCTGCTCAATGCTCCCTCTGTCTGGCGGCCTCATTTCCATCTCATTACAGGCATGAATAGAGCCAATTATTGGCTAAGGCAGGCCGGCCACCCAGGAGGAAGGGTGTGTGTGTGTGTGTGTGTGTGTGTGTGTGTGTGTGTGTGTGTGTGCAGTGAGGGGGCTCTGGTACCCTTCCCATCCTAATGCCCTGGTTTGAGGGTGGTGGGTTCCCCTGATCCTTCACCCCAAGTGGGCTGAAATGGGGGAAGGAAGGAGATCCCCCTCCCCCGAGCCGGTCTCTCCGGAGTTCCCGGGATCCCCTCTGGAGGAAGGAAACCTTGCACTTCCACCTTCTCCCAGCAGAGGGACCCCTACTCCAGCAGGTTGAGCCGCAGATTGGGTCACATACATTGCCACTCAGCTCTCCAGATTCTCATGGCAGGTCCAGGGACAGTCCCTGCCCAGGTGGCTTTAGCATAACCCCTGCTTCTCCAGGGACCCAGCTGGAGCAAGACTACCATAAAGTACTTAGGCACTGGTACCAACAGCCGGGTCTAGAACTCCTGGATCCTGAGGAGGAACCTGTCCACACAGGTCTTCCACAGCCCTTCGCCCGGCAGCTCCTGACTCAGACACCATCTGCAAGCTGCCAGCAACCGTCAGGGCCACAGAAGGGCAATCGGATCCCAGGACAGACTGAGTGGCCAAGTTCACTGTCCGCTGTGGAGCACTGGCCTCCCTGAACCTGATCCTACAGCTGCACAGCCCCCTAGGCCTCAGGCAGATGCTACAAATGAGTACCATCCCAACCCCAGTTCTCCCGGGGGCGGGGGGGGGGGGACGACGGGACGAGGCACTTGAAGATCAAGCAAGACACATCTGTAGGAAATTCTTGCTGCTGGGTGTCCCCCGTCCTGAGACGGTATCTTAAATCAAGGCCCCAAATGTTTAGTGCATGCTGGAGACCTCAGACAAGTGACCTCTGTCCTCAGTTATCAGAGTGTGTCACGGAGGCCGCAGCCCCCACCCCCCCATCATCATGGACAGCATGACTCAAGTTCAGGCCGCAAGGACTTCTTGCAGTTCTGGCCCTGAGCTGAGGCAGGTGACACAGTAAGAGCTAAGGCTCATGGGAATTTCCCTGAGGAGGATGGTGCCCACACCCAGCATTTCCGCAGGGCCTTGCCTTGTTCTTTACTTGTAGAAGTATTGTCTGTGATGTGCACTGAAGCCAGATTTCTAGATTATTCTAAAACATACACATAAACACACACACACACACACACACACACACACACACACAGAGAGAGAGAGAGAGAGAGAGAGAGAGAGAGAGAGAGAGAGAGAGCCACTCACACTGCCAGAATCTCCATGGTATGCCCCGGTGCCTCTCTATCACCCCCACAACTCCACTGCAGCCCAAACCGCAACCAGGGGCTCTCCCCAAGTCTAGCCTCGACTTATGCATGCTGCCTCCCTTCTCTGGGGTGTCCTGAGGGACTGAGCTTCACAAAGATTGGAGGCTCACTGGCCAAGTAGGACCAGGGCTACACACCCCGTGAGAGAACCAGCTCTAGTCTGTGGGCAGGTCATGAGCCCTCCAGGACCCCCAGGCGAGTGTAGCATGTGTACACACTTGACATGCAGATTCAACCCAGCCTTCTACCTCGGGCATGTGCACCCAGACACATTTAACACTACATTTACACAGGGACGCATATGTATGCTAGAATACACACAGCAACGCACACAGGGACGCAGAGATACACTCACAGTAACACATTCATAGAGACACACACACTCAAGGATACGCACAGGGAAACACAGGGACACGCTCATGGAAACACGTGGGCACACATGGGGACACACGCACAGGGACATATAGACTCATGAAGACACACAGGGGCACACTTACAGGAAACACTCACAGGACACACTCACAGGGACTCATGAGAACACCCTCACAGAAGCTCACATGGACACACACTCACAGGGGTACACTGAGACATACTCACAGGGACTCACACTCACAGGGGCTCACACTCACAGGACACACTCACAGGGACTCACACTCACAGGGACACACTCATAGGGACACCCTTGCAAGGGCTCGGAGGGCACACTCACAGGGACTCATGTTAACAGAAGAGCACACTCACAGAGACTCACACACAGGGACATACTCACAGTGTGGTTCCAGAGCCACACGCACAGGGGCTCACAGGATACGGGGACCACACACAGTGACACACAGAGACGCACTCACAGGTACACACACTCACAGGAACTCACAGGCCCCCACGCCCAGAATGCTGCTTTTTTCATTATCTCACATGTCACTTCTGTAATAATATTCTTTAATTAAAACATGAATATTTAAAGCAACCCTTGAGAGAAATGGTCCATCTTACCAGAGGCAGAGATGGGAGAGGGATGGAGGAGGAAACAGAGGGAGACAGGGAGCTGGAGATTGTGCAAGATAAGGGTGGGTGCCAGGGCCTGGCAGCCTGAGAGAGACTAGGGCAGCAGGGACAGTTGCCCTAGCCCGAGGAGTGCTCATGGCATCCAACGCGTGACACCGCCATGTGGCGTTTGGACAGGCCTGGCGGGGGGGGGGGGGGGCAGGGCCGAAAATGGGCCACACACTCAGGGGGCCCGTTTCGGCGACACATCGCCTGCCTTAGGAGGGGACGGGCTTGCCTGCTCCCAAAAGACAGTGAGGGCAAAGGCCCTGTGCCCAGAGGCAGGTACGAGGCACCCGCTACACATCCTGGCACAGAGTCCTCTCTGCTGAAGGGTTGTCCAACTTGAGTCCTTAGCCATTGCCACCGCCCGAAGTAGAGCTCGGGGCACACGATGCCACCCACTAGTCTGCTGTTACAAGCTATGTGACCCGACCTACCTTGATATCGCTGGGCCTGGTTTCACAAGCATGTGCCGAGTAACTGCTTTGGGCCTGGTTCTGTCCTCCACACTGGGGAAACATCAGTGAATGGGGCCAAAGGTCCATCATCTGTTGTGCTCACATATTAACACGGACAGACAGTGAGCAAGAGGCCCACCGGGGGAGTTCTATGGCATGTTTGAAAGTGATACCTGCCGCCAGGCGGCGGTGGTGCGCACCTTTAATCCCGGCACTCGGGAAGCAGAGCCAGGCGGATCTCTGTGAGTTCGAGGCCAGCCTGGGCTACAGAGTGAGGTCCAGGACAGGCACCAAAATTACATACTTGCCAGGGAAGGCAGAAAGGGATAAATTGCCTCACTGGGCAGGACACACAGAAGCAGGGCTCCAGGGAAGAGCCTTGTTTAGGACGGCCTAGGGAGGGCGTCCTGGGGAGGCACAGGCCCTGTGAAGGTGTGAGCAAGGCAGGGACAGCCTCTGCTGGGGCCTGACTCATGGCCATGTGAAGGGAGAACTCATCCATATGTGACACTTGCGGAACAGTCAGCACTCAGTGACCAGCCACTGATGTCACCAGTGGGCTCCTTCCCCTCCCACAGGCAGGAAGTGGCAGAGCCTTCTGGACACAGGGCACAGGGCACAGGCACCTGATCTGATCTGGACGGCCACGGTCTACCCTACCCACAGGAATGCTCCCTGCCCCACACACTGGGGCCTGGTCTTTGTGCTCTCCAAACCACCTTCCAACAGATCAGCAATCTATGCAAGTCAAACAGATGGAGGCTACCCTGGATACACATGCACACACTCACCATACACATGTGAACATACATGCTCAGTGCGTGGTACATATATACCATGTACACACATATACACCCACAGACACATACACAGTCACAATGTGCTGCACGAACACCCATGTATTCATACATGTACACGTTTTTTGCACGTGTTCAAGTATGAACACAATGTGCTATATGTGTACATGTACCCATTTGTATACAGGAGTCTGCTTAGCAATAAACAAGGACATATGTGGATTCACACAGTGCTGACACATACATACATGATAGTACACACACATATGCAAAAATTGCAAACATAATAATCAGTATACCCATTAGGTTTCCATGCGGCATACATGTCCGCGTGTGAGTTCATGAACACATAGGCGCATAACACACTTCACTTATGTATATGTCTACATACGTGGGTGCAGCCACCACACACATATGCGTAAATGTGAATGTGTGTACACAAACAGTGCACTGTACCTGTACACACATGCATGTAATACATGCATATACCCTCATGCACATATACCTCTTGCTGGCCTCTGAGTACCACGTGCCAACATGGTTGGAATCCATACACATACCCCAAACTGCCCAGGCTCAACTTGCATACATCCCTGCCTCTGGCTGCCTCTGCTCCCAGGCCCCAGGAGTTTGCCTAGCAATAAACAAGGACACTGATTCTTCATCATTGGCTGCTTCGTCCAACTTCTTATCCTCACGGAGACAGAAGGAGGCATTCTCAGGCCTCCAGGGATGAGAACTGAGGGGCTGGCCTAGGAACGCATGTGGGCCAGGGTCAGACCCAAGGCTCCAAAGTGGGGTTCCAAGGCCATCGCTCTAGTCTGGGCCTGTTCCCTTTCGCCCGGTGCCAGAGCTGTGCTCACATGACCCATGACCTGCGTCACAAACATCTCAAGTCCTACTCTGACATCAGAATCGCCCTCAAGCTGCATCTCGCAATCCTGCTTCCTCTGCCCCACATGGATGTCCTCATTCCTGACAGGATCCTGGAGGCCAGGCTTGCTCTTCCTGCCTCCACACCCACACTCTTTCATCCACAGTCCCTCCCCCTTCCCATCGCACCCTGACCAGGCCAACACCAGCCGCCTCCCTAACCTGGCTCCTGTGAGGAGCCCAGGTACACCATTCCTTTGCACTGAGCCCTCCCAAAGTCCTTTTGCTCTCAAGGTCATATAAACACTTGACAGAGAGGCCTGGCCACTTCACAGCTTCTGCAGCAAGGCCCTCACAGAGTAGGTCCTCAGGAAATAATTGCAGCTCGACACTTCCTCCAGCCTCATAGCACACAAGACCCTCCAGTTGGTGATCACACCAGCCCCAGAGGTCTTGGCTGCTGGTGCCTGTGCCAAGGTGCTTGGAGCAGCATTCAGATGCTCCCTGGCACAGCAGCTGCCCCAGTATGCCACAGACGACAGGCTCCTGCCCAAGTGGTATGATTGTGGCCCCAGTCAGAGACAGATAAAACCAAGGCGATGTTGCAACCCTGAGAAGCGTTTTGTAGATGAAGGAACCAAGGCTCAGGGCAGTTTAAATGATGGGGAGTGGCAGAGAAGGGCGCATGGCCAGATCCACTTGTGACAGCTGGCCCTGTCCTCCCGTCCAATTTCTCTAGTCCTCCAGTGAGTACCCCGTTCCTCCAGGCTTCCCCTTGAGCCCACTCCCATTCCAGCCGCACAATGAAACCTGCCCTTGTCAAGGTCACAATGACCTCCAGCTTACCCAGCAGGAAGGCAGGCCGGTCCTCCACCCTCCTTCCCACCGCAATGATGTGTGCAGAATTTCCCCCTGAGGACCCTGGAGAGGTCAGCCCAACCTCAGCTTCACAGAGGTCCTGACCTGAGACCTGCCACGGGGCCTTGACCAGAATGTGCTCAGGGGTTGGAAAATTCCTTTTGCAGCCCTGCATGACCTCATGGTCTCAGAAATACTAAGGCTACTGGATGCTCTAAGGGCATCACCATCCCACTCTGGCTCTCCTGGCCTTAAGTCCTCAGCTAAGCCTTGCCTTGCCCCTGCACACTGGGTGGAGAACAGTTTTGACTTCTCATACCCCAGTGTCCCTTTGATGTTGACTCAGCTCAGGTCTCCAGCTCGAATCTTGGATGCCCCGACCCCTCTTTCTTCCAGGTTGCAGCAGGCAGGGCCCAACCCGCCCCCAGTAATAGGCAGGACACTCACAAAGATATGACTAGTTGCCAACCCTACCTATCCCCATCAAGCCTGGGCCCTGCCATCCTTTCCCAAGGGCCACTGTCCTCGGGTCTCCAGCCCATGGGACCTCTCTAGCCTTGAATTAAGACAGTGGCCCCTTCAGCACTGGATTTCTAAGTGTCCTTGACACCCTGGTTCTGCCTGAGATGGCTGTATACTGTTGGGTGGTGTATCATCCTCCTTCCTGTGGCCACCAGACCAGGATGGCATTTTGTCCCTGCTCTCATTGCTACGCCTCAGTGGCAGCCGCTGTAGGCATGCTACACTGAACCCCCAAACCTTACCTCCTGGCAACGCCCCTATGAATACTCTGTCTATACATGTTCCCATGCTCCACCCTGGGGCAGCAATGACCTCCATTTCAGTCCCTAGACACCAGCTATCACAGCCTTGGGATGGTTGGAGAGGTCATTGAGGCGATGTAGTGTCTTCCCACAGTGGGGGATTTAAACTGAGGAAGTGGCCTGAGGAGACTGGCTACGGATCATTTCTTCCTTCCTTCCTTCATTCATATGGCACCCTGTGTGGGCTAGCTAGCTCCCTACCCTGGGCACGCAGAGTCATCAGTGAACTTGAACTCCACCCACGGTCTCTCAACCCAGACGACAAAGGTGGCGCTGGACGGACTCTGGCCTTGGGGGGTGGGGGGTGGGGTTGCACATTCCCTCACGCCATTACTCCCACTCACCTGCTGAGCCATGCCCACCCCGGTCCTGGGTCAGGCTGGTGAGGCAGTTCTCAGGGCCACCGGCTACGCCGTCCCTCAAGCAGACATCCCCACGGGGGACCAAGGGGCTGGAAGCAGGGTCTCCAGCATCTCCACCCAGGCAGGCACAGGGAGTCTGCATGATGCCACAGGGGTGCGAGCTGCGGCTGCCCGCGAGACAGGCATCCAGCCAGCGGCACAGCATCTGGCAAGCAGCGTGGCTAGGGTTGCGATTGCCCACGACCAGGTACTCCACAGAGAAGTCGTCACCAGAATTCGGGAACCCGCCCCGGGGGCCAAGGTCCCCATCTTGGGGTGGCTGTTGGCGCTGCATCTGTAGAAACTGCTTGCTGGCCTGCAGGAAGGCGAGGGGGGCGGAGGGATCGCAGAGCCGCAGGACTTCGTCAAAGCTCTCCACACCCAGGTAGGTGCGCGTGGACTCCAAGAAGGAATCGAACTGGTAGGTACGGACGCGGCCGGGGCCACTGCAGGGGGCGGGTGCCTTGGCCACCTTCATGTAGAGCGTGTAGCGACGAGGGTCCGGGTTGCGAAGGGTCCAGGAGCAGCGCGAGGCGTTAGCTGGGAACACAGCAGCCGCCGAGAAGTAGCCGAAGAACTTGCCCTGCACCAACGTGGTGCACTGCTCCGCCCCAGGCCCTATGTCTGCCCCGGAGGCAGCACGTGCCCGGCGCCCCAGTAACAATAGTAGCAGCAGGAGTGGAGCAAGGATCCAGATGGGGCCCGGGGCGGCAGCCTGGCCCCTCATCCTAGCTCGCGGGGCCGCTGGGGTTCCGCGGGCTGGGCAGGCAAGTGCAGGCCAGGCCTTGACATGCCAGGGTCCGGCAGCAGGCAGGGCCGTCCAGGGCAGTGGGCAAGAGGCAGGGTCTGGGTGAAGCCAAGGTGGGCGGGCACAGGGCAGGACTTCAGGATACAGTGATTGCAGCGATGACTCCTTCTAACGTCCAGGCTCCCGGTGTTTGCCTGTGGCCTCCAATGGCAGCTAGAAGAAAAAGCAGAAGGGATAGCGGTGAGTCTCTGCGGGCATGGGCTCAGGACTTAATAGAGGCAGGAATTCAGTAAGTCTAGTGAGGCATGAGGCTTTGAGCAGTATATGGCCCTGGTGTCCTCCCGGGCACTTGCTCTGTCCACCTGCTCATCTGTCTCCCCCAGTGGTCCAACCCAGGGGACACTGTACCGCCTCTCCCTTCCTGAGTGAGGACAAGCTGTGTTCTTCAGGCCTCTCTGCCACGCCTGGTTAATCATGGGCCCTGGATCTGCTCACACCCTCTGGGGCCCCCAGGAGTAGAGGCCTGGCTCCCTCCGACCCTCTCTTGACCTTCACGTCCTTCTCAGTGGCCTCCCTCCTTCCCGAGAATCTGCCAATCAGACCGACAGGGAAAGGGGGAGGTCACCATGGCATCTCCAGGGCTCCCAACAGACCCCCATACCTTTCCATAGACTTGGAACGGGTATGGACTGTCATGAGAGGAGGTGAGATGCAGCCCTGGAGATGAAGGGCTTCAGCACCCGCGGCCCGCTTCCCATCCATGGCGGTCCCTGTACCAGCCACTTCAGCTGGGGATTCCTTTCCTCACTCTACTACCTGCCTCTTGGGCCCTCGCCTTACCTCCAGCTCTGAGTGGCCACACAGGTGCCCCGTATTTCATGATGGGGAAGCTGAGGCAAAGAGAATATGTGGGTGGCTTCCTCAAGGTCACAGGGAGTGGGTAATAGACTGCAACCCAAGCCCTGGGTTGACCATGAAGGGTGCCTCTGGGGAATACCTCCACCTTCAGGAGTGGCACCACTGGGTGATTCCCTGTGCACTCCTGAGGGCAAGGACTCGAAAGCTAGTTTGGGCTCAGCAGGCTTGCTGTGTGCCACCCAGCCCAGACCTGCCTCGTTGAAGATCTCAGTGTCCCTCCCCACTGTCCCTCCACAGCTGAGCCAGTAGGGGAAGAAGGGAGGTCATAGCCAAGCTCCTCCTTCCTTGCCCTCTCAGCCTCTGGCTGCAGACACATTGACTCTGCTGACCCTGCATGTGTAGCAGCCTGTCCCCACCCCAGGGACTCTCCTTGCAGCTTGGGCCCCAACTGACCAGCGATTCAAGGTCAGTCACAGCCCTGCGTCTCATCCTGGCATCCTTCCTGGACTGCCTCCTGGGCAGGCAGCAGCCTCCAGGCCCAGCCCCAGCCTGGGTGGAGGTTCTGAGCTGCTGGAAGTCAGGATGCCTGAAGCTGGACAGTCCTCACAGAGGAGCGCCTCTGTTTGTGGATCTACAGAATGGGCAGGACCCCAACTGTTCCCAGAAGGAGGGGCAAAGCACAGGCGCACACTCCAGCCTGATTGTGGTCTTGAAAACGTCCAAACCTGCACTGCTAACTTCCAACCCTGGTACCCCCAGGCACCCTGAAAAGTACTCCCCATGTCTCCTACCCCTACCTCTGCCAGCTCCGAGGTAAACACCCTTAGGGGTGACCTTTCATGCGGCCTCACACTGCCTCCTTGACCATCCTCCCCATTATAGAACCAGAGAAGCTCTGGCCAGGGTCTCACAGTCCGCCCCTCACTCTGTTGTTCCTGATGCCCGTCCCTCAGCAGACCCCGCCCCAGGAACATACTCTCCCCCCATGAAAAGCAGAGGTCAGTGCCCAGCCCCGGGTAATGTTGGTAAGGTCTAGAAGAAGCACTCAGCCAAGCCTCCCATGGTGTCGCTACCCAACCCCAGGCCAGCCACCTTCATTCTGCTCAGCCCAAGCACCTGGGAAGCCTAGGCCATCTTGGGAGCCACAACTCACGGCTGTGATCACCCCCAAACCCACTGTCTTTTACCAAGGGGCCTACATAGCTTAGAAGGACCACTGACTCCTGGGCCCTCTCCCCAGAGGAGAGCATTGGCTCTGGAGACCCACCTCCAGATCTGAGGTCAAATAAAAGCACCCTCAGGCCCCTGGCATCCCTTCTGGAAAATGGGCAGCTTAGCCAGGGAGCGTGGGGGTATCGGTGGTGTCCCTAGGGCCATGCGGACTGTGGCACTGGCCTCCAAGGGTCAGCTTGGTGAGAAACAAGCTCATCTCGGTTCTTGGAAGGACAATACACGGCGCACACTGCCCTGCAGTCTGTCACTGCAGCAGAGAGCCCAGGGCTCTTGCTTTGGATCCACTTCACAGATGGCCAGTAAGGTCCACAGAGGATCCCTGCCTTGTCCTCACTCACCACCATCCCAGGAACCCAGGGCACCAGCTGACTCTTGACCCTGGTCAACTCCTGTAGGATGGCCAACTACTCCTTGAGTCCTGAACAGGGACATAGGCTCCCAATGTCTACTCCAGGGGCAGAAGGTAGCCATGGGGGCCAGTGGCAGTGTTACCACAGAGCTGTCCCTTAAATGAGCCACCAGATAGCCAGGGGCTCACTTGCAGGCTGGAGGCCAAAAGAGGCCAAGGAGGAGGCAGGAAAAAGGGCGGAGAACCAGAGTTAACTAAGGTAGGGGACCAAGAGGGAACATTTCTGGACTGGTTATTAAGAATGTAGGAGGTCCCAGTGAGACACAGGAGAAGGGGCAAGTGAGGGCATTGTCCAACGTCTTGTCAGGCAACCATCCCCAAGGCCATCAACAAACACCATCTGTGGACTCCTCAAACAGGTCCCTAAAATGCCTGGAGAGGTGGTAAGGCTCGGGTCTCTTCCAGGTGGCCTAGCATTCTCTAGAGCAGTGGTTCTCAACCTTCCTAATGCTGCAACCCTTTAATACAGTTCCCCATGTTGTGGTGACTCCAACCATAAAATTATTCCGTGACTACTTCCTAAGTATAATTTTGCTGGTGTTTTGAATCGTAATGTGAATATCTGATAAGCAGGACACACCCCCTCTGTGGGGGTCTTGACCCACAGGTTGAGAACCACTGCTCTAAAGCTCCTTAGACTTGAGCTTGCCCCACCCCTAGCTTTGGAAAAGGCACCGCTGGCCCAGAGGCATCACAACCAACACAAGAGAGAGCGATAGCAGGATCTGGCTGTCCTCTGTCAGAAGGAAGGCCTAGGAAGAAATCTGGGTGTCAACACACTGGGCCCCTGCCTCCATGCCAGCCTGTCCCCAGTGGCCCTTCGGCAGAGGCCTGTAGCCACCTGCCTGGGTCCTCCCACAAGTCCCCTCTCATTCTTCTCAGCCCAAACAAGCCCGCTAGTAGAGGACTCCAAGAAGGACACTACAAGGCCTGGTTCCCTGCTGGCATGGGCTAGGTTAAGCTCAGGCACCAAAGGCTGGCATCTTGGAAGACAGAGCCCAAGTGGATTGCTGAGAGTTGTGGTTCAGGCCTCATCTCGTCCTTGTTAGAGGCATCTGTGATTTCAGGGGGACACAATGGCAAGGAGAGAAGGAGGAGACCCTTAATCAGCAGGGACAGAAGGCCACAGGCAATGACTGGTGAGCAACTGGGGGCACCTGGTGGCCGTCTCTGAGATGAGGAGGTGGAGCAGGCATGTGCCTCTTTGTGTGACTGCATTCATTCTGTGTAATCCAAGTCTACACACATGTGTGTGCATTCATATGAGCGCGGGCAAGGTGTGTTTATATAATGTGCTGGACAGCCCAGCCTAGGTACACCCACTCAGCTGTCCAGAGGGAGCTGAGCCAGTCAGGCTGGGAAAGGAGGGCTCACCTAGGCAGCAAGTTTCAGAAAACCTTGGTGGCCAGGAGCTGGGGGAAGAGGACAGCTGAGTCATATGCTCTCCCACAGGAAGTGGCCTTGCAGCCACTGAACCATGCACAGAGACGCTCTGCTCTACCTAGCCTGTGTCCCTCCCCTCTGTCAAGTTAGTCCGTAGACTGCTCCTTGAGAGGTGCCTGGGTTCCCTGGGGCTGGAGCAGGCTCCCTGAGTCCCACACCTCCCAAGGCCATGCTCTGTACTTCCCTAGTGAATGCCTGGCATCCCTTGCAGCTACCTGCCAGCCTCATCCCCCAGAGATGGTCCAAGCATCCATTAGGACCCAGGAAGGCAACCTGGTCTGTCATGGGCAGCCCACAGAATTTTAGAGCCTACAAGCTTCAAGACAGGCTAGCAAATGGTTCATGCTTCCCATCCCAAGTGTTGAGGGATCCTCAGGTTAAATGTTTCTTACTTAATAAATATAAAGCTGTCTCTGGCCCTCTCTCCAGAAAAATGGGTGACTGTCTTGTGTCCCTTTCCCCCGAAACCGTAGTCCACTTCTCTGGTAGAGTCCCTATCTCCAGGTCTGAGTAACACTGGGAAGTATATACGCCCTTCTACCCTCTCTGGTTCCTAGAGACACTGTCCAATTTGCATCAAATCCTCTGCAGGGCCCCTTCTCCCAATACCTTCCCCAAGGCCCAATTGTTTTACTTCAGGAAGTTCTTCCTAGTGTCTAGCCACTATTGTTCTGCAGAGAAGGCTGGCCCACCTCTACTGGACCCAGCATATTCCAGAGACCCCAGAGAAGCCTCAGAGGGGAGGAAGTGGTAGTAGGGTGTCAGTGATGAGGTCCCACTGATGGAATTCATAGATGCCTTAGCAGGTGAGGGGAAGAGCAGGAATCAGGAAAGGAGAAAAGGGAACGGATGACTTGGCTCCCTGAGCGCCACCTGCAGGCAAGAATAAGCATAGCCCCTTATGGCCCCAGATTTTAGTCTTTGGAGCATTGGGGGCGGGAATACCCAAAGACCAGAGATTCCCACCTAGATCCAGTCCAGCCTAGGAAGAAACCACTCCAGTGTAAACTCAAATGACACCACACACACACACACACACACACACACACACACACGAGAGAGAGAGAGAGAGAGAGAGAGAGAGAGAGAGAGAGAGAGAGAGAGAGAGAGAGACCAGGTCCAGTAACTTGGTCTCCACAATGTGTTCCACGGGTATCCAGGATGCTATCAGAGGCCCTTCTCCAGCCTCAGTGTGTCCATCTTTTCTCAAGGCCCTTCCCTAGCCCCCATATCAACGGATCAACCAGGGGCCTGGGCCTTGGGTCCCCTCCCCACCCCAGGCTGCCAATGGCATCCTAGACACCAGCCACAAAAGCCACTCTGTAGTCCTGCGGCCTCTGAACAGTGCCCTCCTGTGTACTAGACGAGGCTGCAATGGGGGAGGGGCAGGCGCCCTGGGCACTGAGGACTGCCCAGGAGACGTGGGGGGGGTGTCCTCCTTGCTCATGGTGCTCCCCCTATCCCTGCTCTCACGGGCCTCTCAGACCTTAGTCATCAGTTGAAGAGGTGGCCCTGGCACCTGCCGGTGGGCCCTATCAGGGCCTCTGATGTGGGCCCAAGACAACCTGTGTGAAGCCCTCAGGACTCGGGGCCAGAGAGGGTCAAGCATCTGTGAAAGGCCTCCCCCTCCCCGGAGGTACAGAGACAAAGAGGGGTATCTGCATGGCTTGCTCCCCAGCCATGGCCTCAGGCCCATTTGCCTGGGGCAGCCTGAGCCAGCAAGGCCTCTTGAGGCTCCACCCATAGCAGAGATATGGGGTGGCCCATGCATCAGTCCCACAAGGGACATGGGACAGAAGACCCCGAAGCAGAAGCAGGAGTCACCCAATTCATCAGCCCCAGCAAGCCACTGCTCTCCACGACACAGGAGCCATTCAGGGGACAGGGCTGGAAACCAGGCTGAGTTGCCAGGAGAAAAGATCAGACATGAGACCACTCTGGCAGTGTCTGGAGTGCCTAGGCCCAGCCCCTCGGCAGGCCAGTGCATAATCCACTTTGGTTTAGACCACCCAGACAGGGCAGTACAACAGTCACCTCCAGCACAGGGAAGATGAGCAATAGCCCCAGGTCCCTTGGGAAGGAAGAGACTGTCATCCCTTACCCCCACTCTACCCACTATCCATTGCACCTTGACCCCTGCCTTACTGCACCCCTTCCTGTCCAGTACCCATCACCCCAACCCACCCGGCACTGAAGACGCTCCAAATGCCCAACTCCCTTGGCCTGTGCCCGTACCATGCCTCTTTCCTGCTGCTCAAGAAATCCAGGGCAGATCTGAGGCCATGGCAGACAAGCAAGGCTCCTGCTGGCAGAGTTCAGGTGCTAGGTAAAGAGGGGAGGATGGTCCTGAGCCAGGGCCTTTGGCCAGTTTCCTAAGTGGCCACGCCTCTCCAGCTGTAACAGGAGTCAGCTTCTTAAGCCAGTGCTCGGAGGGGGATATAGAGGGAGGTCATGGCCTGGAGAGCAGGCCCCACCCCAGCCGCCTCCAAGGGCAACCAGGAGCAGCTTGCTTGGGAGGGCAAGGGGGAGGAAGAGAGGAGATGTTCTGCAGATGGGCAGCTAGGCACCGAGGAACCAGGAAGTGTGTGCCTGACATGCGTACAATAGTCTGTGTGTTCAGGTAGCGAGTGAGTCACAAAGTGTTTGGGTGCACCTACATATACGAGGATGTGTGTCTGCATGTGTGCACGGATGGTGAGGACTTGCTCCCTGAGTTGCAAGTGTGTGAGCCTGCTCATATGAGAATATTGTGAGTGTGCAGTGGGTATGTGGCATTGTGAGTGTGCAGTGTGGTAGGCACATGGCATTGGAAGACCAGGTGGGCAAACACAGTACGCTGAACAGTATAGTGTGTGGGGGCAAGGAACACAGGTGTGCACATGTCTGTGGCATGTAGGAGCAAGGCTGCGACCATGGGGGGTCAGTGTGGCTATGGCCACAGGAGGACGCTGCCAGAGCCACCAGCATGGTGACCTGGGTTGCATGGGGGTTGGGGGTGTCAGGCTAGGCAGCAGGAGCACGTGGAAGACCGTCAGGGCACAGACTCAGGGGGCCACCTCCCCAGCACTGAAGCCATATTCTTTTCCACTCCGATTCTGAAACACTTTCATGAGTTCCCAGAGGCCCATGCCACCAAGCCTCGTCTTCCACCTCCACTTTAGGCACCCTGCAAGCCCGTGATCTGCCAATCTCACCTTCACCAACGCCTCATCAACATACCACGACAGGACAGTCGCTGGTCTAAAGTCACAGTGCCAACAAGCATGGTGAGGGTTCCATTCTGTGACCTCTGGCCTACTATGGGGACGGGGGGCATGGAAAAGTCAGAGCATGGATGCCAGTGGGTAGGCCTGGGAGTCTGTGCTCTTCCCTCAGTATCCTCACATTCAAGCTTGTCAAGGTCAGCCATGAGAGTCCAGGCTGCCCTCACAATGGCCTGGGGAATCCCAAGGGCCCGTCCTCTAACTCTGTCATGCCACATGCCCTTCAATCCAATGTCCCAGCTGAAAGCCAATCCCCCCGCCCCAAAGTGATGGGCAGATGAGTAAGATGCATGATGGCTTTGCCATCCTTTGCTTGGGCTTTTCTTATGACCCAACCCTGCCTCAAAGTTCCCTAGAATCCACCTGGCTCAGTCAGAATGTCACATGTCCCTGGGAAGGACCAGTGGGCTCAGAGGATCAGCAGCTGTATGTAGGTTGTTGTTCAAGACAGTGACTGCAGCTGCCGGCCCTGAGTAGCAAGACTGAGGGGGCCCTCAGCACTCTTGACCTAACATGGACCCACAGACCTCCTGGGGGTGAGAAGTTAGGTGGTAGGCAAGTTGGGAACCTCAAACAATTCTGAGGGAAGGGGTTGAGGGGTGACATGGGACAATGGTGGGCACTTGTGCATGGGCATGAGATGGTAGGGGTGATTGATGGGTAGGGTGGGATGAAGAACCCAGGCACCAATGTGATGCCATCTGATGCTGAACAGAAGGTGAGGAGGGAGGGGAGGGTACCAGGGGTGAGTGCATGTATGGATTGTGGAATGCAAACAGCCACAGCCTGTCTGACAGAGAGGGTGCAGTAAGCCAGAGGCATGCTCTTCGCCAGCCTGGGCATTCTGGGAGCAAGGAACACGGACCTTCCCAACCATCAGTGTGTCCCTGGAACCCCGTAGCACATTCCTACACACACACACACACACACACACACACACACACACACACACACACACATGGGCACAGGTGAAATACGCTCCACTTACTGTGTTACTCATGCCAACGTGAGTCCCAGTGAGCCCACAGTGGGCACAGGGTTTGGGCAGTGGTGTGTAACCCCTGCCCGACCCCGTGTGTCTCTGGGGGATATTTGTATGTCTGTTGCACACTGGCATGTGGGCTACCTGGGATCACATCAGCCTACGTACTCTCCTGTGTGACAAACTTATCTATAACTCCCGTGCCATGGCAGCCAGGGGTGTGGCAGCCCCATACAACAGAGCACGCATTCTGTCTCCTGATTGGTGTCCCTGAGACCCACTGTGCAAAGGCCTACCCACCATGTCTATCAACCCTGATGATCAATCCTGTCTATGGCCCTCAGATGCCTCCTAGCCTTCCAGAGAACAGGCCAATGCCCATAGCGCTCTTGGGTTCTGTCTCTCTCTCTCTCTCTCACCTTCCTTCCTGGTTTCTGTCCAGTCCTCACACCTGCACTCATACCCTCAGGCCTTCGTACAGCTATTCTCTCACATCTTTCTGATCTCATCGCTGCCTTTCTCCTTCCTCTTGAGTTCTGACACTCCCGGGACTCTCCTAGAGGAGCTACACCTCTGGGCTACCTCAGCCCCTAGGACCCTCAGGTCCCTGTCCTATATTTCCACTAGCCCAAGCACTTCTGTTGGTGGTGGTGGAGCTGGTTTTGCCCACCCCTATACTTCCAGCACGATTGTACAATGGGCACCCTGGTGTTTGGTGTGCAGCACTTCCTCTGTGTGTCTGTGGGCTGTGCACAGGGTCGCACAGGCCCAGTGTTTACCCAGAATTCACAGCTCTATGCCTTGGTGCAGCTGTACCCCAGGCGGCACAAGGGCTGTTAAGGGTGGACTTCCAGGCATGGTGGGGTTCACAGAACCCTTCAGGTCCAGACTTGCTTAGGAAGGGAGGGTGCTAGAGCCCCTTCCATGTAGAGGGAGTACATGCACACATGTGGAAAGCTGCATGCATGCACACATGCATGCCGCCTGCAGATTGTCCCCCACACACGTGCATCCGCTGGCACATATGTACACGTGCCCACAAATACAGTCACGCTTGTGCATTGCACACACACAGGCCAGGCGAGTTTGGGAGAGGGTGATGCAGGCTCAGTCTGAAACACCAGATGCGTCATTGGCTCTGGCTGCAGGAGCCAAGGGACAAGAGAGGGCGGCGGGGGGTTGCCCAAGATGGGGCCTGGAGCGCGGGTCCGCGGCAGAGGAGACGGAAGGGGCGGGCAGGGCCGGCGCGGCGCGGCGCGGCGCAGCGCAGCGCGGGCGCCCTCTCTTGGTCGTCCGCGATAGCGCGCCGGGCCCTCCCGCCCTCCACCACCGCAGCCCGGCGCCGGTCGCCTGGGCCTGGAGCCCGCGGCATCCCCGGGGACTGACTCCGCGTCCCCAGACCCGCTCTGGGAGGTAGAACTGGGCCAGGCGGGCAGCCAGGAGACCAGGACTCCGCAGGAAGCTGCCCAGGCCCCTGCTGCTCGCCGGGCCCTGCTTGGGGCCCGCTGCTCCCTGGCCTAACCGCTGTGTCCGCAGGCGCAGAGCCGCCTCGGAACCCGGCCGGCCTGGACGCTGCAGAACCAGCACACTGCGGACCCGGAACGTCGGATCTCTGGATGGGCGCGAGGGGTCGGGGCTGCAGGCGTTCCAAGAACATAATGCGCGTTCCCATTTCGCGGTCTCAGCTACCGAGGCCCAAGAGCCTCTGAGCAAAGGAAGGGTCTGGGAGGGCTCTGTAACTTGGCGGCGGCCCCTCCGCGGCTCAAGGTCCATAGGAGTGCGGTATGAAGCCGAAGGCGACGAAATCGCCTCCTCTCCGCCCCCGCGCGGGAATCGAGGCGGGGACAAGCGTCCTTCTCTCGGATCCGAGGCAGCAAACTCCCTGCTAGCGCTCCCGGCGCATCGCGCGTCCGCGCGTCTCCCTGGCGCATCCCATGGCCTTGGGGCTCTGCCCCGGCCTCCCAGGCTCCGGAGCTACCCCGCCGGTCTCCAGTCCCCAGATGGAGGCGCAACAAGTCTGAAGACAGTGCCGAACAGCTGCGAGCAAGGGGAGAGGGAGGGTGCAGGGCCCCGCGCAGGGCGCGAGGCGCTCCGGGATCCCCGAACTCGCGCCATGTCCACCTCTCGGGACCGGGAGCCGGCGGCGGGCCCGCGGGACTGACTCGGCGGCTACCCACACCCCCTTCCAAGGCCCCAAATCTGAGCGCGCGGGGACGCGCCCAGGAGCCTCTGCCCCCCTCCTTCGCTTGCTTGACCTTGCTTGGGTACTCAAAGCCAGACCCTACGGCACCCCGGCGGCATCCGAGCGCAGAGTTTCGAGGCCACCCGCGGTCCGGAAGGGAGCAGCTACCTCCTCGACCTCCCTTGTTGCTGCCGCTGCTGGAAGGGTCTCAGAGAAATGGAAGGCTTGAAGGTTCCGGGAGATGTTACATTTGCTTTCTCGGATCCCAAATACGGGATACCGCCTCTCAGATAATGAAAAAGACCCCAGCCTTTCTCCCCACGCCTCCGCCTGCTGTTTATGCCCCTGCAGTAGCTCTCACGATGGGCGTGTGTTTGTGGCTACAGAGCAGGGCACAGAGGGTCTCCTTGGGTCCCTAGGGTGGAGGAGACGCGCAGACCTCCCAACCCCCTCCCCAACACGTATGCCAAGTGGCTCCTCTGGGGCGGGAGTGCGCGCCCCGTGCCCACCCACGCGCCTTCATGCCTTTCAACTCCCTCGGAGTTGCCGCTAAGGAATCTGCGCCCCAGACCCAGGGGAGAGGAACGTGATGGGGACTTCGGGGAGGGAAGGGGCACTGAAGGAGTGGATTAAGGCTAGTCTAGCCCTAGCCGGGTCCGCGCGCTCCGAGAAACTTGGAAACCCAAAATAAAAGTGGAAAGGGTAACGGTGCCCAACAGGCCCGAGAGGGTGCCAGGCTGGTGCAGCTCTCTGGGTTGCCTGGGAGTGACCAAGCAGGAGCCACCGCGGCCAGGCGGAGGGACCCGAGCAGAGCCGCAGCCTCGGAGCAGCCCTCGAGCCACCTCGCTTGGTGTCGATTATCCGCTACGCCGCCCCTCTCCCGATGTCGGGGATGCTTTCTGCCCGGCTTAGGCTGTGCAGAGGACCAGGGGAAAGGGCTCCCTGCTGGATCCCGAGCCCTCGGCCTCTCAGGAGGGGGCGGGGGCCGTGCTCATTCCTCGAGGCAGCGGCACGCAGCTCGGAAAGAGCGCAGCGGCCGCGGAGGCTGGTGGCCTCTGCCCACTGGAAAAACGCAACCGGGAGTGCTAGGAGCCCGGCCCCGCTGCTGCTTCAGTCGGAGAGGGCAGCGGGCCGACCTAAAGTTCAGGGCAGCCTATCTGCTCCGCCGGTCCAACCAAACAGAAAAGAACACCGGGAGGGAA
Organism: Peromyscus leucopus; assembly: GCF_004664715.2. Classification (NCBI taxonomy): domain Eukaryota; kingdom Metazoa; phylum Chordata; class Mammalia; order Rodentia; family Cricetidae; genus Peromyscus; species Peromyscus leucopus. The sequence goes on along the minus strand of NC_051080.1, from coordinate 31,699,584 downwards.
CGAGCTGGGGCGTTTGCGCGTGTCAGTTGTGATGGTGGGGGCACGAGGACAGCCCTTTTCCCGAATTTGGAGATAGGCCTCAGGGGGGTCTCCTCTCTGCCATTGTCGGGGCTGTGGGTGAGAGCTGTAAGGGGGAGTCTGAGGGCTTCTCTGCCTGCCTCCAGCTCTGTGCGTGGGGGGGAAGATGCAACCGGGCCCTATAATAATGTAACGGCTCTGGGGAAGATCAGGGAATGGGGGACACATCGGGTTTTCTCTCGCGAGCCTCCTTGGGCCGGCATAGGGAGCCAGGTGGGGCTCCCTTAGACCCCTGTCAGCATCTATGTGTTGGTGTGCCACGGGAACGCCTTCCCCCAGCGCACCCCGGGTCTGTGCGGGGTGATAGAGCAGGGGGTCCTTGCCCGGCCCAGCCTGCCAGATTGGCCCGGCTCCGCCTGGTGAGGATGAGGGGGAGGTGAGGAGCACCAAGAAGCCTCTCCCACGTCCAGGGCGCCCCCTCCTCAGCCCGCCCAATGCGGGCGCGCAGGGACCTGCCAGATTCCGTTGCCGCCGCTGGAGGAGGAAGGGGGCTGGGAGGGGGGGGGATTGTTCAAACTCCCGAGCTCTGAGCCCAAACCTGGGTGCTGCGAAGCCCCAAACAGCGAAGTTGGGAAGTCCGGGAGGCCACCCTTCTCCCGACCCCCTCCGAGCGCGAGACGCCCCCCTCTCGTCCCCCCTCCCCCGCTGAAGCCTTTCTTACCTTCCCCAGCAGTAGAGGCCCCGCGGGCGAGGACTTGATCCAGCGACTTGCAAAGCCTCCGGAGCGCACCGTCTCGCCAGCGGCCGAGCAGCGCGCCCGACCCAAGGCTACTGTCGCTGCCGCCCCCGACCGGCTCCGGGCCCCGCCGAGACGTTCCCAAGAGCGCACCCGCGGGCGCTCGCAGGCTCCTCCCCACCCCCTGCCTGGCGGAGCCCCCCGGGCGCCGGGAGGGTCTAGATGCCCGGGCTGCAGGCTATGCGGGGCACGCGGGCCCGGAGCCGGGCTAGGACGCGGCGCGGACGCCTGTGCCTCTGGCTCGCCCGCTCCGCTCCCTCTGTCGGAGCCGCCGCCAACGCCGCGCCTGCCGCCGCCGCCGCCGCCGCCTGCGCCCGCCGCTCCCTCTCCGGCCGCGCCGCCGCTCCGGTCCTCTCGCCTGCCCGGCTCTTCTCGCCTTTTTTCCCCTTCCTGAGGAGGGGGGGGGGCGAGCGGAGCGGAGCCGGGGGCGGGGCGGCGCGGGCAGAAGGAGGAGGAGGCCGAGGACGCGGGGAAGGAGGAGGAGAGAGGCAAGCTGCTCCCCCGCCCGGCTGCCGGCGCTCCCCAATCTCTCGCTCTCTGAAACTGGATCCCGAATCGGGAGCCAGAGACTGCATTACGGATTACATCAGGCTTTATAGAGCTTCCAGATCACACATTAGAGGGGGAGCGCGAGCGGGGGGCGGGTTGGGGGAGGGGAGCGGGATCACGGAGAAGGGGTGCGACGCACAGGCGCCCGCACCTAGGACAGCCGGCTCCTGCCCCACGCAGCAGGAAAGCCAAGAGTTGGGACTGTGCTCTCTTCCAGGAGCAGGGGAGTGGCTGCATCTGGGTGACAGGTGATGAACCAACAAACGGATGGATGGGGAAGAAGAGTTAGGGGCTGTGCACAGACCTATAGGTGGGTGGGTGGAAGAGGCAGGTGAATGTAGGTACAGGCTGGCGGGAGGGTGGATGGACAGGTAACCTTCAGGGTCAGGATCGGTGGAATTGTGAAGGTGGGTGAGGGTGAGCAGGACTCGGGGAGGAAAGTGGATTTGGTTGGTGGCACTAGGGGGAGGGCTACATAGATGGGTGGGCCATGCAGATGGAAGGATGATGCATGCATAGGTGGATGAGTGGGTGGGTGGGTTGGATGAGTGATGGGCAAAGAGATGGAGTCAGAGGCAGGGACTGGGGCCCTTCCAAGAAGAACAGGGGTGCGGCACTGAACTGCTTCTTTTGGGTCTGGTGGGTCTAGATGTACCTAGGGGAGGACCTCCTGTCCTGTGATGCTGAGGGGAGGGGAGCCAGCCAGGGATAGAGCCTAAAGGAGGCGGGTTTTAAAGTGACCCTGCATGCCAGTTTCCATCCAATGGGTGGAGATGGGCCTCTTCAGCGGTTTTGTCTTCCATCCTAAGATCCCTGGTTCCTCCTCTATTAGGTGCCTCAAGGGGTCCCTCTAGCAGACATGTTCAACCTGCAGCCCACCAGCTTCATGCATCCCAGGATAGCGATGAATGTGACCCAACATGTTTGTAGACCACAGCGTCACATTCCAGTTGAAAGGCTGGACGCCCCTGAGTCTCGACTGACAGCAAGAGTCCCAGAGCCCTGATGTCAGGGAAGTTGCCTTGTGTCCCTCTCCACCAGGATGCTCCTGCATTCAGCCCCTTGCTCCTGTTTCACAACCTGTGGTCCATCCTGAATTCAAGACGTCGTGTGCAGGATCCACTACCTTTCCACACTCTCCATCTGAGCAGACCACTGATACCATTGCTACCCAAGAACACAGTCTGGTCCAGCTGTTTGCATCTCATCCTCAGGGCCACTGACCACAACACAAACTCACTGTCGACATTCTCCCCCTGGGTGTTGGCACTCACACCCTCACACCGCTGTTCCATAGCCCCCACCGAAACTTATGGTCAGTGTCCTCCATCAATGTCAGAGTCATCACTCTTCCTACCCTCCTGTGTGTGTGTGTGTGTGTGTGTGTGTGTGTGCACATGTGTTGGGCACCTCAAGCCAATTAGGCTCCCAAGCACACTGCACATGTCATTCTGCACACACCAGTTACTCCTGCAAGGCCTCGATGTGTAGGGTGTCCCGAGGGACTGATAGCAGGGTCACACCAAAGTCTCACAAGGTCCTTCCCAGTTCATCCTATTCACCAGTACCATATCCACCTAGCCTTCTTGAGAAAGGGCTTTCTTCCTAAGGTACTTGAAATCACAAAAAGGAGGTGCTATCCCTGGAGGCCTCAGACGACCATCGTCTATTCTTGCTGGGCCTCTTAACTTTCCAGTCTCTGGAGGTTAGTCCTGCTTTGGTCTTCTCGCTGCAGTAGCAGCCTGTGGTCACCAGGGGGCCTCTGACATCAGGCCAAGAGGCTGCTAAGCAGCAGTGAGGCTGTGAGTCAGGATCTAAGCGCTTTCCACACTTGTTTCTTGATGGGGGAGGGCAGCAGAGCTCCCTGGCGGGGATTTGGGATCTGCCCTGGAGACTCTTCGGGTAAGGCTGAGACCCCCTTGAACTGTGCCATCAGGGCAAAGTGATCTTCCCTCCCAAACTGGGGCTGCTGGGGGAGGGGTGCGGGGCTAAAGGGTCTAACCTTCCTCTCCCTGATTGGGAACTCATTCTTGTCCCATTGACCTGCTGCCTTTAGCAATTCCCCCAAACCCAAGCCTCCGAGCCAGAGTCCAGATGGTGCAAGGTAAGACCTCAGCTGGGCACCCCTATTCCTCTGCAGATAAGAGGAATGTCAGAGGCAGGGGATGCCATCCTGAAGCATCTGCGAACCAACCCAACTGCAGCCTCAGTCATCATCCATCCCCCTGTCAACCCCTTCCCCCTGGGCACAAGTGACCTTAATTAACTCCTCCAGCCAAATTGCTTCAGGGTCCTACGACTGTAGACCAGGAGATCTGGCACCAGTTTGCAAGCAGTAGCTCTTCCCCCAACTTCCCCCAATACCTACACTAGCCTGGACCCACTAAGCACTATTCTGTATCCAAATCCATTTTCTTCCAAGGGTGTGGGCCTTGCTGAGAATGCTTAGAATTGATGGTCTCCTACCAAGCAAGCTTCATATGACTGGATCCCAGCCAGGAGTCTCCTCATATAGCCAGGGAGAAGGAGACTCTTGGTAACCCTCTAAGCAACATCCCTGGCTGAAAACAGACTCTAAACCACAGTTAGACTCAACCATGATATTCAGTTCACTGACCAGAAACTCTACTCACAACCTGAACTCTGATCCTGGTCACACCCTGAGCCCTTGCCCTTGGTCACAGACTTGAGTCCTGATGCTGGCTGCATGGAGTCCTTATCCTGTTCTGAAGCTGAACTCTGACCCTGAGCCATGATCCCACGACATACTGAGTGTTGGTCCCATTATGCACCTAACAACGATAATACCTTGTGTAAGCTTTCCAGTCAGGTCACAAAGGGCTGCCAATCTATAACTCAGGTACAAGCCCTGCCCTCTGCCAGCTCTGTCCCGCTCCCAACCCCCATAACCTAACGGAGACTGAGCTCAGCCTTAAAACCTCCATAATGTGAAAATACCAAGAGGCGATGTCAGAGGAATCGATGCTAAGAGCAGAGTTTTCCTAGCCCCCTCATTGACAAGGTTCTGAACTCTGAGACTCTCCTTCCAGGAAACCTCACTGGTCTCCTTGTGTGCCCCCGGCATTTCACAAGCACCTCTGTCTCTGCCCACTCACCAGCCAACTCAGAGTCTGCGACCTTCTTGGTCTCCCTGCCCAAGGGCCTCTGCTCCTGCCTGGGCCCAAAGAAAGACGACGACAGACCCCCCAGAAAAGGCTCTGCACGGTTAGGCCAGCCAGGGTTAATGGCAGCCAAGACACCCCAAGGGCCTCCAGGAGCAACTGTCCAACTTCTCTGATTCTGTGATGCACCTCAGAATTCTTCCATCATCCCCAGGATCACCAGCCGAGGCCAGGGACAGACTGAGGCCTAAGGGGGGCTTTCTGGGGCCATCCCTCCTCAGGGTCAGTACAAGAAAGAGTAGTTCCCAGGGGGTGGTCACCTCGCAACCACCATCCCAGACTTCTGGGCAAGAAGTGGGGAGGCAGGAGTCTGGCCTTTGTGGCCCCACCCTTCCAGCTCCCCTGCCTCCCTCCCAAGTCCCCTCACCTTAGATCCCAGGGTGACAAAGGGCAGAGATGCCTGGCCTTTGGGTCCCAGCATCAAGGGAAGCATCTGCCTCTAGACGGACATGGTCCCGCTGTGATGGTGGCAGAGCCTGGTGTCCACTCGGCCTGGCATGCCCCACATGGCACAGTGGCTACAAACTGGAAATGTCGCTTGTGGCCTGAGGATGGAAATTCATTTTCCTGACTTTCAGTTCATTTAAATTTAAACAGCCGCGTGTGTTACATAGCCAGTGTCGGCTGAGGCCGGCCCTACCAGGCCACCTTCTCACAGGGCTGCAGGGCAGAGGACCTGACATTTATCTTATCTCTATCAAGTAGAGTCCTATGGCTTCAAGTGGCTGGGCAGGAGCCTCCCTCAGCTCTTTTCCCTCTCTCATCAGGACCACCAGGTAAGGGTATGACATCTTAGTGAGTCCCACAGCCAGCCGGCTGGGCTGTGTCCTGGCTCCTCTCTTTTCAGGCAGGTTTCTCACCTTCTCTGAGCGTTATCTGCCTCATCTGCAAACAAGAACAGTAGTGCTGCCTTCCTGTGTGATTTTTGACCGGACCAAGTGAGCACAGAGGTTCTCTGGCCCAACTATGTGTATGCGGGAGAGGGACGGCTCCAGATAACTGTAGGTCTCTTACCAGTACACAAAGCTCTCCCATCTGCCCACTGAGCGCAGTCTGCAGAGCTGGACCCTTTCGGCCTGGACCTCTGGACTATACAGCAAATGGTATAGTCCGCTAGCTCCTCCAGCCCAACCCAGACTCCCTGTCTCTGCTCACCTCCAGAACCTTGGGACTATGATTACTCTCCTGGTCAATGCCCAGCCCCATAGACTACCCCCTTGGTAGACTGGGCCAGCTGTCTGAGCATCCCTAAAAAAGAAAGTGAGCAAGGGGCTCCCCAAGGCTCCAACGTTTTGTGGCCCTGGCCCTCAGCTGCTGACCCTGCATGGCCCAAGTACCCAACTGCATGCAGCCTTGCATAGATAACACCCTCATGACTCTTGCCTCCTCTGTGTAAGACTCAAGAGAAGCCCCCAAGTCCTGGGGCAACTGCCTCACCTTATGGATGGAGGATTCAGGGCTCATACAGAGTACCAGGCCTGGAAAGATTCAGGTAGGTTATGTGCTGCCAAGGGTGCCTTGGCTGGGGCCCTCAGTCACTGATTTTCTGGAAGGAGTGCCCAGAAGGTTGTGTTTGGGCTTATAGGGAGCATGGCTAAGTCCTGACCAGGCCAGGACTCCATCCAGAGCACATCTGTTCACTGGCCAGCTGCCCTTGTCAAGCTGAGGCAGGTGACATTGTCTTGCACCTTGGGAAAAACTCAGGGAGGGGAAGGTGCTGGCCTGGGACCCACAATGGGTTCCTATTGGCCAGGATTCTGGCAGGCTGTCAGGGAGGAAGACAAGGGAAGAGAAATCGCATGGACACTTGTTGGAGGGATGGGGCGGGGTGGGGGGGGTGGGCAGTGCTTTGAGTCGTTTCTCCCTTGGCCACTGGCAAGGTCTTTGAGGCTGTCTTTTCATCATGCCCTGCTCAGACTAGGGGTCCCCAGGGCATGGACCCTCTCCAAGGGATACTAGGTACAGAAGTGCCCTCCCTGGAAGGGCTCAGGATGCATATCACCCTAGTGGCCCCCGTCCATGCCTCAGGACCTGCTCCACCTTCCCCGAGGAGCTCAAGCTATTTCCAACCACTCCTTGTCACAGCTCTGGGAGTGCAAACCAGGTGTGAGCAGCGGGTTTTCCCAACACCCCTCAGGGCTCAGGCACATTGAATGCAGGTCAGAAAGAGGCAAGGTGGCACCAGCCAGTCCGTGGGGGTGGCAAACACCTAGGCCTTCTGGAGCAGGGGGTCCCCTAGGGCCATAAAGGACCCTGCAAATGGTGAGGCCTAGACATATGTTCTGGAAGGTTCCTCAGCAGCTTTCCCGACCTGTCTGGCTCGTTCTCTACCTCCCTCTCTCCTCACAGAGTTAGGAGAGGTGGCAGAGAAGGGCCCCCTTCCAAAGCGGGTAGAACTGCAGCTAGGGAGGGGATGGTGAGTGCCCAAGGTCACACAGCCAGGGTCCAGGATAGACTCCAGAACCTGCACACTGAGTCATGTATTTGTCCTTTGAAGGAGGTCTTCAACACCGGCAGGGCAGAAAGCGAAGGAGGAGAAATGTTCCAGGGAAAGCATGAAGCTCTTCAGAGAGCTGTTCCCAGTCCATGCAGCAGCCAGAGCGCTGACCCTCTTCCTAGAAAGAGAGCTTTATGTGTGTGTGATGCTCAGGGCTTCATGCATGCTGGACAGGTGCGCTACCACTGAGCCACATCTTCAGATCCCTAGAGAGAACTCCGACCTTGTTACTATCTGAGTCTTGGCACTTATCCCTGGTTATTTACTGATCCCTGTCCACAGACTAAACTCTAATTTGTGTTCATTAACTGAGCCTTGACTCTGAGTGCATGCTGATCCACACTCTTATGCTAATCCCTAAGTTCTCATTACCGATTAAGATGGCTCAGAGTATATACAGATCCCAGATCACTGGTTATATACTCACCCTTGATTTCTGACTGAATTCTAAATCTGGGCACATATTTAGAATCATTAATTGAGCCCTGAATCTAGGTTATCCATTGGCTCAGGACCCGTAATCCCAGACTGGTCCCTTGTCCTTGTCATCCGGTGTCACAGCCTGAAGATGGGTACCAACTACATACAGTCACACAGTTCACCAAGCCCCTCTTTTGGGCCTGGCGTCTTGCCCACACTAGACAACCTTCCACCCTGGTTCCTAAAGCTGAGACTATGGGCTTCAAGGCCTCTAGAAACAGTTGCCCCAGCTGCCCCTTCAGGCCCCCCATATCTAGGTTTAGTGAGCCCCCAGGAATACAGAATGCCAAGCCAGCTCTTGTTGGAGGGAGTCTAGGCATTTAATAAACAGCACAGTGAAAAAATCAATACAAGCAGGAAGAGAGATCCGGGAGCCAACAGGAGCAGGCTGGAGGTGGGCCCGACTGATTCTGTGTGCTCACCTGCTCGGTCTTGGCCTTGCATGGGTTCCTGACGTGTGGACTGTCAGTCAGCCTCCCTGGGTCACAAGCCTTCTTCGCCTCTGCTGCCTTTTTCGTTCCCCATCGGCACAGCTGTGTCATCCCCACCTACCCCTGTCCTGGGTTGTCACCAGAAGCCCATCAATACTACTGGGGCAGCCACATTGTTTCCTATACCCTAGGCTAAGTCCTAGCCCTACGGTTCACACCAAACGGAGATGCTGTCTTCAGCTGTCCTAGATGGGAACTGGATTGCGCATCCCGGATCCTAACACAGCCTGGGTGGCATGTAAACAGACAGACAGAGGTGGGCATGACCCCTACCCCAGGGTTTTTTCAAAGAGATTTCTCAGACATAAGGCTTGAGCATGTGACATGGTGAGGGTGGAGCCCCAGAGCCATCTGCTAGAGGGTAGGTGTAGGGCAGTGCCTGGGTCAGATAAGTGCCCCTTGACCTCAGCACTTGCAAGAAGTTCTTTCTTTCAGTGGACCTGTGGTTATCTGTTCCTATCCGCCCTCTCCCAGCTGGCCTGGGTTGAGGCAGCCTGGGTCCTCATCAGGGCCCTCCATGTACTAATGGTCCTGACACTGGACCACCCTACCATATATAGATAGCACCAACACAGGGTCTCAGTTGTCTCTGCTAGAGATAGGAAAATTAAGAGTAGGTTGTGATAAGGAAATTGAAGGTAGGCTGGGGGAATAGCTTTAAGTGCTGGGTTGAACCTTGAACCTCTGCCTCCCCTCCACATCCCTCCCTCTCCTCCTCACATTTACCAGAAAGACCTTTCCTCAAACTAGACTTAAAGTAGTATGTGTGAACATATGTGCAGGGACACTCATTAGGGGTCTGGTACAACTGGGACACCTCCCTGCAAAGGCACAGCTTGGGTGAGGTCCCCTATGAGGACCAGAGCCCAGTCCTTAGACTTACATCCTTTCTCTTGCTGGCAACCCTCTGTCCTCTTCTGTTTACTAGATGTAGGGGGGTGGGGCTAAGACTCCAAGAACTGCCCTTCCTAAGTGAAGCACAAAGAACTAGGGACGCCAGGGCTTCCCTGTGGGATCTCTCCACCCTGGACCTCTTCTCTTCCACAGTGTTGCACTTTCCTCTGGGTAGTTGTATTGTGGTGGTGGTATCTCACCTCCACCCACCACCTCTGTGGCAGAGAAACGGAGATGGAGAGTGAGACAGAGCCAGAGGAGAGCAGAGCCTGGAAGGGCAGGCCTGCAGCAGGCAGGTGTGGAGAGGTGATGAGCTGAACTTCACATGCTAAGGCCCCCAAGGACATGACCTTATTTCAAAACGGGGTAGTGAGATGAGCTTGTACGGAAGCAAGGAAACGGGCCAGGCTCTGGAAGGGCTGTGAGCAGACGGAACAGACACTGAACTGGGGTGCCTGCCAGCTGAGACCCACCAAAGATCAGCAGGATGGAGAAGTGTAGGAACCAGACTCTTCCCTAAAGTCCACCAGCCATATTGGTGCCCTGACTCTGGACTCCCAACCTTCAGAACTGTGAGGCTGTGAGGTTCTGTGGTTTGAGTGCCCCACAGTGTGAGTCTGTTACCCTGGTGATTGATATAGGGCTTCTACCTAACAATTTCATTGGTTGTAAGTGGACGAATGACCACAGGTGGCCCATCTCCTTTGGCTGGGCCAAGTATGATTCCTCCCTAGGTAAGCATTCTGGTGGAAAAGTCAACCAAGTATGAGGTACCCCTCCTTCCAGAAGGCCAGATGGTCCAGAAATGCCTCCCCACTCTAGGACAAGAAGGTTCTTGACAATAGGGCTGAGCTGCCAGAAGTTTGGGTATCTGGAAATTTAGAAGGTTGAGTCTTCAAAAATGTTGCTGACACTTCTCCCACAGGTAGAGGTGGTCTACACAACTAGTGTTTGACAACTTTGTGTTTCCATGTCAGAGTGCCCGAGAGAACCCAGCTGGAAGCAAGAGGGATTTGTTTAGCTTATGATTTCAGAGATTCCCATCCTCTGAAGCTGGCCAGCTTCAGAGCTTTGATGCAAGATGAGGCAGAGCATCATGCACTGTAGGGAAGCTGATGCCCTGGCGACAAAGGAAAACAAAGAAAACCCAAGAGCATCATGCCAAGGACACACGTGTTTAATCCAGGGGCATGATTGTACCCACCTCCTGCAGCTTCTACCACTTTCCAGGAGCCCATCCCATTGCCAACCAAGCTGTGATGGTGAACCCCAACCTTCAGCTTGACTGGAATGAACGGTTCCTAGGAGATTCAGTTGAGTGCACCCAAGATATCGGTGGTACTCAGTTGATGCTTCCTGGCCACCATGACGTAGGCTGCTCTGCTCCTCCATGCCCTCCCCACCACGATGGTAGGAGCCGCGAGCCTGAATAAATCTGCTTCTCTCTTAAGTCATGTCAAGTGTTTTGCCACAGTGACAAAACATCTCAGGTACCATCAGTGATGAACCCACTGATGAGGTCGGAATCTTCACTATCCACTCACTTCTCTGAAGCCCCACCTCTGAACACGGCCTCCAGCACATACACCTATGGGGGGGCACTTTAGAGCCAAACTGTAGTAATGACCTGGGCACTGTAGTTCCATCCAGGCACTGGACCACTCACTTTCAGAGCCCCTAGCATGCAGCAGACATGGTGGTGCACACCTTTAATCCTAGTCCTCAGAAGGCAGAAGTAGATGAACCACTGTGAGTTTGAGACCAACCTGGTCTACAGAATGAGTTTCCAGGACAGCCAGGGCTACAAAGAGAGAACCTGTCTTAAAAACAAAATGAAACAAACAAACAAACAAATGAAAAAAAACCAAGCAAAGTTAAACAGAGCCCTGGGAACAGCCAGGTGAAAATGTGAGCACCCTTATTGTAAATAGCACTTTCTGAACAGGAGTCTAGCCAGCCAGGCAGTGCCAACAGCTGACAAATGGGACCTCATGATGTTAAAAAAGTGCTGCACAGCAAAAGAAATTAGTTAAGGCAACAGCATACAGAGTGAGAGAAAAACCTTTGCTAGTTATGCATCTGCCTGAGGATTAGTACCCAGAATATACAAAGAACTAAAAAACCTAAACACCAAAAAATCCAAACAACAGACATTCTAAGAAGATGAGATGGTTCTCAAAAGATGAAATACAAACAGTCAACAAGCATATGAAAAGATGTTTGGCCTACACAGCCATCAGAAAAATGCAGATTGAAACGACATTGAGAGGCCAGGTGGTGGTGGTGCACACCTTTAATTCCAGCACGTGGGAGGCAGAGGCAGGTAGATCTCTGTGAGTTTGAGGCCAGCCTGGTCTACAGAGTGAGTTCCAGGACAGCCAGGGCTACATAGAGAAACCCTGTGTTGAAAACAAACAACAAACAAAAACAATAAAACAAACAAAAAACTACATTGAGAGTCAATCTCACCCCAGTCAGCATGGCAGGCATCAAGAAAACAAATCACAATCAATGCTGGCACAGATCTGAACAACCAGGAACCCTATATACAGCTGATGGGAAGGATAAATAGTCTAGCCAATCTGGAGATCAGCTTGGAGGTTCCCAAAAGAACTAAAAGTAGATCTCCTGTGTAACTCAGGGACACCACTCCTGGGCATCTGCCCAAAGGGCTTCAAGGCAGCATGTCACAGAGACACTTGCATGTCAGTGCTGATTGCAGCAATAGCCATAACAGCCGCATTACGGAACCGGCCTTGCTGTCTGTCAGCAGAAGGCTGGACTCAAAATGTGATCCACACACAGGAGGCACTTTGTTTCAGCCCCAGAGAAGAAGGAAGTCATGCTGTTGGTAGGAAACCAGATGCAACTGGAGACAGCAATAGCAATTGAATCAAGTCCTCTCAGACAACTGTGTTTTCTCTTGTTTGTGGGTCATAGACTTTATAAATTAAAAAAAAAAAAGTCATGTATGTGTTGATGGCAGGAAAGTAGAAACCAAACTGTCTTGGGAACAAAGAGTCCTGAAGGGAAGGAGGAGGTGTATGCAGGGGAGGGTACCAGGCTACCGGAGGAATAAGCTCAGAGTTCATTATATGGTTGCATGAAAATGGTCTTATGTAACCCAGAATAATCAAATAAAATAAATCTTTAAAAATTAAAACTGTTTTGCAAAAGGCACAGGGTTAAGAGAGAATGAAGGAAGTCACAGACTCGGGGGGGAAAGACATCTTCAATAAGATCTGCTGGGAACATAAGGACGCCATAGCCGGCTCTTAAACTCAAGTATGAGAAAGTAATTTAAAAATGAGCAAGAACTTGGAGGTGAAAAAGGCATACAGCCAGAAAATAAGAAAAAAAAATCAAAACAGCAACACACATACAAAAACCACCACCAACAACAAAATAAATAAATAAATAAAAATAAAACCCACCAAAATAACAAGAGCAACAGAAGCAGATGTTAACTGGACATAATGCAGCCCAACACTAGGAAGGTAGGGACAGGAGGATCACCATGAGTTCTAAGAGCACAGTAAAATGCAAATCAGTGGAAGATACTTAGGAGACCTGGCCTTAAAAAGGGTGGGGGATGTCAGTGTCAAGTCAGTGTCCTTGGGAAATGTAAACTGAGGCAGGGAAGGAAAGACCAGGAACCTGTGAGAAGGCCCACCTTTGAGAACACCGCTGTCAAGTGTTGTCCATGATGTGGGGCACCGAGAACCTCAGCTGTGAATGGTGACGATGCAGAAGTGAAAAACTACTACAAAGAGCGGACAGTTTGCTATAGAACTCAACCTTCTGACTAGCCAGCGACGGTGCTCCTTGGTATATACCCACAGGACTTGGAAACTTACATTCTCACAGACCTGGACACGGATGTTTATAACAGCTTTAACTACAATGACTCAAACTTGGAAGCTACCAAAATGTCCCGCAGTAGGCAAGGGAACAGGTGCTGCTGCTGTGTGCAGATAATGGAACAGTAGTATTCATCACAGAGAAGAAGGACCTGTGAAGCCATGAGAAGACCTGGAGGAACCTTCCACACACACTGATAAATGAAGGAAGCTAGTGAAAGGTTGCAGATTGTGCTACCTTAACCCTTCCACATTATGGAAAACGGAAAGAGTGCAAAGAGTGTTATGGAGACGGTACAAAGATCAGTGGCTGCCAGGGGCTGGGGCAGCAAGGGATGACTAGGGGATCACAACAGGTTGTTCCATGCGACATTATAATGGTATACAGAAGACCTTGACTATGTGTCCAGACCTAGGAGGCCCGCTGTGAGCCCTGATCTGTGTATCCTCGGCTGATCCACCTAGCAGATGAATTGCCCAAATGCAAGATGTAAATAATAGGGGAAGTTGAGGCTGGAGAGATGGCTCAACAGCTAAGAGCACTTATGGCTATTACAGAGAACCCAGGTTCAATTCCCAGCACCCACATAGCAGCTTACAACCACTTTGAACTCCAGTTCCAAGGAAATCCTATGCCCCCTTCTGGTCTCTGTGGATACTGCACACATGTAGTGCACATATAGTGTACTTGTGTACACACACATACACATAGAATTAAATAATAAATCTTTAAAAATGAAAAAGCATAATTTAAAAAAATAGGGGGAGTGAAGGACAAAGGAGAAAGGAAGCAGGTGGGACCCTGTCCTGCCAGATCAAAATTTCTGGAAGTTAAAATTACTCTATAGAAAGATCCATTAAAAACAAAACAAAACACAAGGATCTGGGGAAATAGCTCAGCAGTTAAGAGTTCTTTTTGCTTTTGCAGAGAGTCTATGTCAAGAAGCTCACAACTGCTTGCAATTCCAGTTCCAGTACTTCAATGCTCTCTTCCGGCCTTCACAGGTTCTGCACACACATGGCACATGTGCTTGCACGCACGTGAGTGTGCGCGTGCACACACACACACATCACACACATACACTAAATACGTATTTGCATGCATGCATGCATACATACATACATACATACACATATACATACAAACATACACATATACATACATACATACATACATACATACAGGATCCAGGTGTACTGGCACAGACCTGCAAACCCAGTACTTGGGAGACTGAGGCAGGAGGATCACAAGATCAAGTCCTGGCCACATAGAGACCCTGTCTTTAAAAAGAAGAAAAAGAAAAGAATAAATCTGAAAGGTATCCTGTCCTGAGCTCTGCGTGCTGTGAGGAAGTGCAGCCTCCAGAGAGGCACCAGGCACCAGGCCTGGCCCAACTAAAGTATCTTCCCCGCCACGTGTTCCTCCAGGGCAAGTCACCCTCTCCCTGTGTCCCCATGTCCTGGTACGGCACCCTTGGGAGGAAGGCTCCTTTTCCCTGTGAGGAACGTGGTCTAGGCCTCTATATCTCCGAACGACTTTAAAGTTGGAGGTGGGGCTGTGGGATGGGACTGTGAATAAGATACTGGGGTGGCATCACCTCAGTTTCCCCCAAGTCAAAGCTTCCAATGGCATAGATAACACCAAACTTTCAGGACACTGGCAAGGGAGGGAAATGGGAGCAGAGAGAGAATGGGCAGGGGCGGGTGAGGAGAGAGGTGGGAAGAGAGAAGAGGAGGAGGAGGGCACACTAGAGACCATGAAGAGCAGCTTGGACATCTGTGGAGACAGCTGATGAGTCGAGCACCAAGGTTTCAGAGCCCTTTACTTCCTCCTACAATGTCTCCAACCCAGTTCCTCACACACACTCCACCAGAGGCAGCGCAGCCAATTCCAGAAGACCATGCTGATCCCCCAGAGGGCTACAGAGACTCTGCGTGTTCGTTTGCCTACTGTTTGCCTGCCAGTCAAAGGCAGAATCAATCTTCCAGCTTCTGAGTTTCATTCCTGGAACCACAGTCTCCCTAAGATCCACAAGTGAGTGGTTACTAGAAGGGGCTGAGGAAGGGTGTGGCCGGGGAAGGTCCTCCCTGGGAGCAGTAAAATCCAGAGCATCTGCATGCCACTTTAGAGCTCACAGAACACACCAGACAGTTCTAGTTATCCACTCTCAGAACAACACGGGGAGTAAAGAGGTCGGGAAGCAGAGTTTCCTGTTAAAAGTGGGAAAAATTGAGGTCCAGAAGTAGCACGTCAGTGCACAAGGTCACGGGAGAATCAACTAGCCTGGCAACCCTCTCACGTCCTTCTAGACCAAGCTGCCAAGTAGGCCATACAGACCCCCAAAGGGTCTGTACGGTTCTCTGCTCATGGTTTTCTGGGAAACATGGTGATGATGTTAGTGATGGCAATGATGGTTGTTGTGATGATGGTGGTAGTGATAACAGTGGTGTTCATGGTGACAGTATGGTGATCATGGCGATAGTGTGGTTATGATGGTAGTGGTGATGGTGGTGGTGGTGGTAGTTTTGTTTGTGATGGTGGTGAGGAACAGTAGAGATAGTCATGGTAATAGTGGTGCTGGTGATAGTAGTGGAGATGGTGACATTGGCTTTGAAAGTGTTAAAAAAAAATGGCCCTTTCTGGTTTGAATGGTGCAGGGCCCTCAAACAGGAGTCTGATGCTCTCCTGTATGCCTACAGAGATACTTTCCTAATGTCTTTGTCATTGCACTTGTGGCCATCTCAGCATATTCTTCCCACTCCGATGGCCTCTGTTCAGTGCTAATCCCACATGCCTCTTGGCAGACCCCTAGCTGGACAGAAACGCCCTTACTTCTGCATCTACCAGAGCCCTTGGCACAGATCTGGGTCCAAGGTCACCTGATTTAACAACTGCAGAGCAGTTGGCACATGGATAAGAACAGACATAAGCAGGCAGGGGCTAGTCACCCGACCCCAAACCCTCAGGATCCCCCATTGCTCTGCAGCCATCTCCTACCTTTTCTACATTTATGAGCCAGAAGTCGGGGCCTTCCTTCCCTCCATCCTCAACTAAAACTGAGCCCAAGCAGCTGAGATGGGTCCCACAGTTCCTCAGAGCCTCTGGATGTCTGCCTGTACTTGGCTCACTCTGAGCTGAAACTCCCATAGCCTCAAGTGAGGGATGCTCATGTGTACACGCATACAAAGGTGCACACAACAGCTCACATATACATTCATATATGCACATGAGTGGGCATGCAGGTGAGATGATGGTCTAGATTATACAAGTCTCCTGAATCCCTGCCCTTCAGGGTCATGCTCACCCACTGTATCTCACGTGACTTTAATGCTTTGCATCTCTGAAGGGCCCAGATGGATGCTGTCTTAGCCTATGACTCCGAGATAGATAGATAGATAGATAGATAGATAGATAGATAGATAGATAGATAGATAGATAGAGCTCCCTGGTTGCAGCATGGTTTTGTTGAGACTGAGGTACCCAGTTCTTCTGTGAGCAGGCAGAGGCCCAGCAGCACATGGAGGGAGACAACGCTATTGTCCTTTCAAGGGGCTGTGATGGAGAGATGGAACATCTCTGGGTACCACCTGCCCGAGTCATTCACATCAACCCCAGGAAGATCTCCTTCCAGACTTCCCACTACTAGGTGGTAAGACAGCTTAGGATCCCCGAAACCTCTTCCTCTTCAGGGCAACCTGCATATACCCACCTGCCAGGGCTCAGGAGTGTGCTGGGTGTTGCAGAATGCAGTCCTTCGGTCTAAACAGCTCGTCTTCACTAGATTGTAAAGATGTGCCTGCTTGCCAAGGGCCTAGTCCCATCAGGCTTGTTGACATTCCCTCATAGAAGAAGGCAGGGTCATTAGACCCTTACCTCAAATTCCAGTTTTCTTCTGAGCTAACTGTATGCAATTCTTCCCTAACCGCAGGCGGCCTGAATCTGCAGAGATTTTAGAGTACATAGGCCAGGGGAGGGTAATTGAGAAGGGGTTCCATCTATGTGGCTATGGGGAAGCCATCATCTATGCTGGGTGAAGACTTCACAGTGGCTGCTTTCGTATCCCCCATGCATCTGCAAGTATCCTCTCACCTACACTCTGCAAGTAAGCCCAACAAACTCAGGGGTAAATTTGGATGGGATTATGCTTCAATTTGTTGTTAGAATCTTAGGAAAGAGTAGACATTTTTTTTTGTCTCCCCAGGGAGAAATCCTTACCATTCTGGATCACGGAGTACAAATTTTCTTTTGAAGTTCATATAGCATTTCAACTCTACTGAAAAGCAAGTGAGTTGCACAGTCCCCTCCCACTTTCTATTCCAGCCTCAGGGTTTACGGGGTTCAGGTCTCTCTTCCTGCTGCCTTGAACATTCCTTGTCTCCTCTGCATCTTCCTTAAGTGGCATCTCAGTCTGTATAGCACAAGGAGGAGTCCCCAGGCTCCTAGGAATCACTGTCACAGGCATCCAGATCTCGCTCTTTCCACATGGTCCTTTTGTAGTATCAGCTTTGTAGGAAGATATATTCCCAGCGAAGTCGTGGCTCTATGCGTATTCATTCTTGCGGCTGAATAGTACTCCACTGTGAGAATGCATGCCAGTTCGTTCACCCAGCTCAGTCCCTGAATGCTATTTCTGCACGTTCAACCTCGCCAGTTGCCCCATAAACACGGTGGATTATCATATGTGGTACACTGAGGATGAATGAATCTGTGTAGCCAAGTTCCACATCTGCTTCTCTCCCTAGAGCTCACAGTACCACATCCTCATCCACACGGGGGTTCTCTGGCATGCAAAAGTGCTGGGTGTAAGGGTTTGTGCACCTTGAATTAGGAGGGATTGCCGACACTCCAGGAGGGCACGTAAGTATCACTCTGTATCTGGCAATTGCTGTATCCTATTTTAGACAATCCTGCCAGAGGGTGTGGACATGCATCTTGCTGCCCTTTTCACCTGTTTATGCCCATTTGATATTCCTAGGGGTCTCAGAAGCTGAGAAGGACAGGAAGCAGGGACAGGTAAGCAGACCCTAATGTCCATGTTGTGAAGGAATGAGACACAGTGGAAGTCAGGACCTGGCATAGGTGTAACCTGATGTAAGATATACTGACTGTACATCAGCTGAGACAGCAGCCCTGTCCATGGAGAGAAGGATGCCCCATGCTCCCTAGCCCAAGCCCTTGGGACTTGGAGATTACTGATGACTGCCACCCCCCATGCCTCATTTCTGAACTCCTGGGGTAGCTCTCACTTGGCAGGACATACCCAGAGGAAGTAAGGGAACTGGCCAAATGAAGAGCACCAGAGTGCAAAGGCCAGTCATCCGAGACTTCACTTCAAGGTGAGCCCTCGCCTAGTTGCGGGTTCACGTTATCCATTAGGTAGGCGGCCTCAGGTGTGTGGCAGATGGAGTCTGAGTTTCTCCCCTAGAGAAGAGCTCTCAGGTTATCAGAGCCAAGCTTGATCAAGTGGCCAGGATGGGAGCCTCAGCTTCGCTGTCCCTACAGGTACCCTTGTCCCTAAGTAGGCTGGGTGGCAGCCCCGGAACTTCAATTCTCCAGCCTGTGTATTGGAGCTCATGTCATGTCCAAGGACGGTGTGGTCTCTCTGTCTCTGTTTCTGTGTCTCTGTCTCCCTCTCTCCGTCTGTCTCTCTCTGTCTTTCTGTCTGTCTCTCTTTCTCTTTCTCTCTCTCTCTCTCTCTCTCTCTCTCTCTCTCTCTCTCTCTCTCTCTCTCTGTGTGTGTGTGTGTGTGTGTGTGCATGCGTGTCTGTCTGTCTGTGGCAGGAAGGACATGGTCTCCAGGGAGGATGTGGCTGTCAGTAGTGAGCTGTGGGACAGTATGAGGAACAGTTCCCTGGGTCCACCCTGTTGAGGAAACTAGGGGGAGGGGTTAAGAGGACATTCTATTACTTGAATAGTCTGAGTCTGGTCTACTCTATTACTGAGCTTTGGTACATTCACGGGAGGTGCTTCTTGCCTCCCCAGACGAGGACCTGGATACAGGAAGGAGAGAAAGAACAGACCAGCTGGGGCTCAGGGCTCAGGCCAGAAACCATCTGCCTCAGGCCCACAGTCTCAGACTTCTCTCTGCCTGTGTCCACTGGCAGAACAGCAGAAGGAGAGTGGGCCTGGATTCGGGGGCTGCGACTTACGCCTAGAGAGGCCCATTGGAGAGTGGGGACCGCTGTCTGCCAGATTGAATTAGGCGCCTTGAAATTAAAAATACATATTTATTTGAACAGGTCGGGATGTTTGGAGGGAGATGAAAGGGAGGGGAGATGGAATATTACAAATTAGATAATTAAGCAGTGGAAGAGAGCCGAAATGAGAGCGAGGAGGGTGAATTATGAATTCCCCACACCACACCAATTTAGAGGAGAAAAAAAAAAAAGAAATTCAAAGCAAAGAGCAAAATAAATAAATAAATAAATAAACAGCCCACAAAGCCCAACCCAGCCAGCCTCAGCAGCTCCCATTACTTTTTATCTAGAGAATTAGCAAGGGGGAGCTGAGCCAACCTGTGCAGTCTGCGGTGGGGACCACAATGGCCCCCCATGCAGCCCTGGAGCTGGGAGGCCAAGCCCCACCTAGACAGGGCCATCACAGGCCCCAAGAGCGTCGAGGCCAGCTGCAGGCAGGTTAGTTCAAGCCCAAGCAGGGACAAGGCCGAGGATGACTATGGTGGCTGAGGATGCTTATGGAGGCCCTGAGGGAGACATGGAAGAGAGGAGACAGTAGCAGAGGGCAGTGGTCTGATTCTGGTGTTTGATGATACTAGAAACAAAGGCTCCCATGCTGGTGTTTCCCTGATCCCAGCTGGTACTAGAGCTGGACAATTAGGAAAGTGAAGGTGCCTGGGCTGTTGTGACGTGACCAGCCATAGTGAGAAATCTACAGTGACAGGCACAGCCATGCATCCAAGGCATGCAGACGTGGGAAGGGCTACTACACCATGCTGTCTGGCCAGTTCCCTGTTGTAACCTTTCAAGGTCAGAGGCCAGGCTGATCCCCACAATTCTCTGAGCGTCTCTTCCCTCAAGGTCTCACTCGCAGTCAGTCCCGCTTAGGGATGAATCCAAGGATCTGTGGGTGGTGGGGATGTGGCAGGCTGACTCAGTTGGGAGCTGGGATGGGGAGTGGTATGGGAGTTTGTGGGGGGTGGTAAGCAAAGGAGGATGTTGGGGGAGAACACAACTGTGCTGTGCCCAGAGCACCAAGAGCCTGGTATGATGGGTAAAGTCTATAAGGACAGCAGGCCAGGGCATGAGTGCCCCTGTGTACAAAGGCACCATCTCACACGCCCACACATGCCCTGCAGCCCAGCATCACACCCTGTGTGCATTCCCCGCAGAAGCCGGAGGGGACAGGCAGGAGATGTGGGTCAGGAACTGGGGCTCAGCTTGTGTAACTTGGCCCCCCTGGGCTGACCTCTTTAGTGCCTGTGGTGGTGGAGACCTGTGGGTCCCAGATTTAGATGGCGTGAAGAACAGCAACTCTCCAGCCCTTAGAAGGTGGGGAAGGCCACTGTCCCCAAAGAAAAGAACAGGACATGAGGCTGAATCCACCCATCCCCATCCCCTGCTCTTGGTCCTGGAGGAAGGGCAGCCATGGGAACCCGAGCATTCTGTTCTCTCAGGCTGAACTGAGGCTGCTTGGTTTGTGTGTACTCCTTATGTGCGAGCTTAGCATGTGCCTATCCAGAGAGGCTGGAGGCCTAATGAGCAGTCTTAAGTGTTATAAGGGCCACACTGTGTCACTCACAGCTCCAGGGCAGGAGCAAGCAAGCTGCTACCTGAGATGCTACCCCTCATCCCTAACCCAGCACTGATGCCCCTCAAGTGTCAGGTGACCTGATTAGTGGGGTTGCTGGGAAATGACCTGACCAAGATGGGTCTGGGTTTTGTTGGAGAGGTCTTCTCACAGAGACCCACACTGGGCCTGAGGTCCCCCTGGGCTCTGGAAGGACCCATCTGATCTCTTTGAGAGCCAGGTAGAAATATTCAAGATCCGAGCAGGCCACCTCACCACAGAGTCTCCAGGACTTTGACAAGAGAGTTAGGCTATTGCCAGGTACCAGAAATGCCTGTGGTCCAGCTCACACTTGACACTTCACCTCATGGCCCTCTGGATGTCTTAAGTCAGAATTAAACGCAGGAGTAGGGCAACTCCTCAGAAGTGGGTGGGCGGCGCTGTGAACTGAGAACACTCCCCACTTATCTTCACCTACCCCAACTGACCTCTGGTCTTCCTAGAGCCTGAAAAGGAGGCAAGAGAAAAGCTGAGAAGGTGTGGTGGCTGAAGCTCAAGGCAGGACCCCAGGCCTTTGCTGCTGACCTTAGCTTCCACTGAAGTGAGTCTCTCTCCAACTACCTTGGCTCTCATTCATCTTATGGCCAGCCCCAGGGCTTCAGTCCCTGATGAATTTGGAGCGAAGAAGAAGGGTGTGCGGCCACGTGTATGCACCCTGTGTATCTGTACCACTTGTAAATGTGGGCTCACGTGTGCACATCCACAACTATGTTCAAACCCGTGAAGTGCTACTCATGAATGTACATGCACTTTACTGTACAAGTGTGCCTCAATCTGTGTGGATGTGTACACCACACATGTAAAAATGCATGGCATGCATATAATGTACACATGGGTCATACACATCTACATGCATTATGTGCCATGGGTCTGTGTACTCTTATGTGTGAGCTTAGCATTTGTCTATCCAGAGAGGCTGGAGGCCTAATGAACAGTTGAAAGAGATATAAGGGCCACACTGTATCACTCACAGCTCCAAGGCAAGCTGCTACCTGAGAGTATTCATTTGGGCCAAATGGGATGAGTAAGGTGCCCCAGGCTTGGGACCCTGGGGCTGCCAGGTGCTCAGTCCTGTTCCAGACTGTACAATCACACTAGACCTCACTGAGATGGGGGACATGCCCAGGACCTGTCTGGCCAAGCCTTGCCCCACTGCGTGGAGGTCCCCGCTGTCATCCACCTGGCGTTTCTCCTCTGTGGAAAGTCATCCCTGTGTGCCAAGGCTCCTTTCCCTCCTCAGGTTCCCTCACATGACAACAGGACCACTGAGCAAGGCATTACCTCACAGCACATGTGTCTTTGGCCTCTGACAGAAACCCAGCTCAAGGGGGCTTACCAGCAAGGGAGCAGCCTGGCATTGAAAACAGTATGACCAGGCTGCTCTAGACCTCAGGTGATGAGTGCTGGATCTCTGACTGTCGCTTGCGGGCTCTCCTGGCTCTGCATCATCTTCTATTTTGACTTGTGTTCATGATGGCGCTCTTCCCGGAGCACAATGACTCCAGGGACTTTGGCTTTCCCCAGCACCCCATGGCCTTTACTCATCCTGTGTCTTGTGCTTTGTGGTTCAACGAGACTTTTAGAGCTCCAGCTGTCCCGTGTCTCCTCTGGCCACCAGGAAGCAGCAGGGACTGGAAAAAGCTTATGCCGCTTTTGAAGTTTACTTCCCATTTTCACTGGTCAGCCACATGGCAGGCTGGGAGGCAATGTGTTCGTTCTAGAAGTTTCTTATCCAAGTTCTACCCCTGACAAGGAGGGCCTTCAGGCAGTGAGTTAGAACAGTTCTTGCTGCAGATGGGGGGGGGGGCTTCGTGAAGGGCTTCGGTTTGCACTTGGTCTCAGCATCCCCTTCTAGTATCTGCTCAGAGTGGCAGAGTCTGGGGTGACCCAAACATCTTCCATCTCTGTCAACCCAATCTGTTGAGGTAAAAATAAGATTGGATCCAGGGCAGAGGGCAGTGAGGGGCTCAGGGACATGAGGATGTGGGACTAATGCTGAGGATGCTAAGAGTCACTATGGACGCTTGGGGTCACTGAAGATGGACACTCGGGAGCACTGAAGAAGTTCAAGATCACTCTAGGATGTTTGGGTTGCTATAGACTTACCGAGGATGCTTGGGGGGGCGGTCACTGAAGACACTTGAGGTTGAGGTCATTGTAGGAGGTCAGTGTCACTGTAGATGCTCAGAGTCAATGAGGAGGCTTAGGGTTGAGGTCACTTCAGGTCAGGGTCACTGCAAAAACTCAGGGCCACTGGGGACTCTCGGGGCTGTTGTAGACATCCATGATCAGGGCAGCTGCTCTGCACAGGAGCATCAGGCAGGATGCACCAGGTAGGGAGCACCAGATGGGGAGCACCAGAATGGGAAAAATCCGCATTTGGCCCAAGCTGTGCCAAGCAGGTCTGTCAGTGGCTGCCCTTCAACTGTGGTGCAAGGCAGATTGTTCAGAGGAGGGGACAGTGGCTTACAGCCGGCAGGGTGCACAAAGCATGCAGGATGGCCCAGCTGCCTGCCAAGTGATCATGGAACTGACAGGAAGGGACAGGGACAGCTCCTCCCACCCCCCAGCCTGTGGTCACCCACACTGCCAGCTCCTGCCCTCTGTCCCCAGCCTATGGTCACCCACACTGCCAGCTCCTGCCCTCTGTCCCCAGCCTGTGGTCACCCACACCGCCAGCTCCTGCCCTCTGTCTTGCCCTAGATCCCTGGGTGCTGCCCCAGATCCCTAGAAGTAGCAGGACCATTCACACTCACTGGCCACAAATGGTGGCGCTAAAGTGTCATTTAACTAATTAGCAAGTCTCCAACTGTAGCACCTGGGGGATTTTAGCACAACCTAGTTAGCCTTCTACACATGGCCCCTGGCAGACAGGAGCCTATGCATGAACCAAAAGCCACCCCCAGTGACCTATGACTGAGGGACTCCTGCCTTGACTTCTAGATCCCACCATTCTCACTGGCCCTTCCTTCCCCAGCCCTCTGTGGCCTCCTAGTTACCCCAAATTCAAGTGTCTACAGCAACCCGAAGCATCCTCAGTGACTCCATGCTTCCTCAGTGACCCCGAGCATCCACAGTTTCCCCGATGTAGTCAGCGTCGATGGTGGGTGGGTGGAGGACTAGCCTAGGAGAGGAGAGACACATCATGACAGATGACAGTCAGGTGCTGCCCTATAACCCCACCCTCTGCCTGGCCCCCAGGTTCATCCATGAGGCCTGGTAACATTCACCTCAAGGAGTCAGCATTCTTGGGAAGTGATCCAGCCTCATGACCATAGAGGAGCCAGGGTGACCCGGGGAGGGTGCAGAGGTGGAGGCTGAGAGCAACACTGTAGGCAACAAGTGGTATTGGCATCCATGGTGCTGTAACAATTAGATCCCAGGACTCCCCCAGCTTCAGAGTCTCTAGGGACTTCCCTCATCGGAGGCTATCAACTCTGGCAGTTGAAACAATTTGATTTCCCTGTGGGCCTTGTTACAGGTTTTTTATGGCTGTAACCAAATGCCTTAGAAAACAACTTAAGGGAAGAAGGATTACAGAGGCTTCAGTATGTGCTGTTTCCATGGCAGAGCATCATGGTGGTGGTGGTGGTTATGGTGGTGGTGGTTATGGTGGTGGTGGTTATGGTGGTGGTGGTTATGGTGGTGATGGTTATGGTGGTGGTATATGTTGTTGTTGGTGGTGGTGGCGGCTGGGGCAGTCGAGGCAGACAGACAGAGATACACAGGAAGGAGCCAGGGACAAAATATGCCCCTCAAAGGCATAGCCTCCTAATGGTCCTCCTAATGGTCCTCCTGATGGTCCTCCTGATGGTCCTCCTGATGGTCCTCCTGATGGTCCTCCTGGTGGTCCTCCTGATGGTCCTCCTAATGGTCCACTCCCTCCTGAGTTTGTAGCTGGCACGGCAGAAATGAAGATATTCTGGTTTTGATTGTTTTGAGATGAGATCTCTCTATATAGTCATGGCTGGCCTGGAACTCATGGAGATCCTCCTGCCTCTGCCTCTGCCTTTCCAAGAGCTGGGATTAGTGTGTGCCACTAGGCCCAGTTCGTTAGAAATGAAGATGTTGGAAAGAGATGCTAGTGTCTCTCAATCCGACTATCGGGCTGTTGAAAGAAGGGTCCCCCCAAAGAAGTGGGAATTTCCCCAGGATTCTCTGCTGAGAAGGGAAGAGTGCCAGCTGGATGGGAACCTGTTTCCTGGGGAAAGATCTAACAGTTCTGAAAACTTCTTAGAACGCCTGACAGGGTGACACTGAAGCCCAGGAGAGGATGGGTCAGTGGTGGCCAGGACCACACCTTGACCAGGACTGCTTAGTGTGCACATCCTTAGCTCTCTGTTTAAACTTTGATCTCACTTCAGGACCCAGAAGATAGACTTGGGGTGTTCGCTGGATCTCTTTGTCCCTCTTCCTGATGTGGCCACAATCAATACATCTCCCCTTTCCTGCCTTTCACTTTGAGTTTGGCTCTTTTAATTTGCTCCTGAGGGCAGGTGGCTGGACCTGACTTGGGACACACGTGGTTGACCCATCCCCAAGTTGGATAACAAGTTCTGTATGGGTTAAGCCATTGCTAGGTTAGCAACCTTTTGATCCAGCCAGCCCTCAGCAGCATCACCAACTGGGGATCAAACCTTGTGCCCATGAGGCTTTCTGAAGGACACCTCATATTCAAACCCTAACATGGGGTTCTGTGACTTTTCTGGTCCTTTTCCATATAATGGTGAACATAGTCCAGGACAGTGAAGACTTCTGTCACCCCCAGCCCTCCCTGCCACCCACTCTCCCAGCCCTACCTGGCAGCTACTACTTTGTTCTCCTGGGCTAGGTTTGTCTCTCTGAGACTGTCAGCCAAAATGGTGCAGAGGGCCGCCTTCTGAGATGGCTTCCTAGTCCATTGAAAGCCAACATGTTCACGCATGGAGGTCAGCTTCTCTGGTGCCCTTCTACACTGGTGCCTTGCACAGATGTGTTATGTAGAGTTGCTGGCAGTCCTAGGCTCAAGCTTTTGCAGATGAAGGCCCTGTGAAGGTCCCTGTGTGAGTTTCTGCGAACACAGATGTCATTTCACACAGGGAAGTGCCTCCAGTGGGATTCCCGGGCACTGCAATCTCACCCAGTGGTGAGACACCACCAAGCCATCCAGAGTGACTGGGCCAGTTTGCTCTCTCCCATGGCAAGTGTGGGTGCTGACAGCTCAGTTGTTTTCCTATCAGCCTTTCTAAATGTGTGAGATGGCTTCTGATTGTGACTGGAATCTACAGCTCTCAATGACTGATGGTGCTGGATATCTCACCAATATCCCCTTTGGTGAAGCATCTGTCTATGATTTTTGCCTTCCTTTCTTCCTATTTCAAAGTGATGATTGTCTTACAGAAAGTTGCAAAAACAGTCTCTCTCTCTCTCTCTCTCTCTCTCTCTCTCTCTCTCTCTCTCTTTCTCTCTCTCTCTCACCTATGCGGGGAGCATGTCTACCAGGTGCATGTGTGGAGGTCAAAGGACAAATTTATGAAGTCAGTTCTTTCTGTCCATCTTTACATGGCTCCCAAGGACTGAACTCAGATTGCTGAGCATCAGGCATCTTTACCTTGGTGTCTGTCATCTTGCTTGCCCCAGCAGTGAGGTCTCTTGGCAGCCTGAATAGGTTAGGGAACAACAGGAAGAGCCCGCCAAAGGGGCCAGCACAGAAGAGGGGCTCAAGTGTATAAAAGCAAGTGCCGAGGGCGCCCTTTACCGGCGGCTCATTGGGAATGCTGAAAAGGCAGAGGGAGACACTGAAAGGCTAGTGCTGGGGTCCTGAGGTCTCTCCCAATCCGAGAAGATGCTGGGAACCTGGGACAGCCCTGTTGTCTGGGGTCCCTTGGGGCAGCAAGCTCAGAACACTAGCAGTCCTGGGGTGGGGCTGCCCTGTGGCTAGCAAAAAGATTCATCACAGATCACGTCCATCGAAGGACCTGCTGCGGCTGAGAGCTGGGAACACCTACATTTTGGGAACAGGTGCCTTAGCCTCATGGGGATCAGTCATCCCTATGAAGACACCTTAAATTCTGAGTCCAAGGAGGGGACAGGATTGGAACCAGAAGCAGGGGCTTCTGGGCACTCCCTCCCACGAGGCAGCTTCAGTAGAGAGGCTCTGCTCACCTGATAGCTGGTTCCACTGGGGAGCAGAGTTCCAGGCACAGGAAGAGAGCAAGGCTCCCTGGGGGGACACGGCAAGGAAGGCCTGGCAGGTTAAGACGCATCACATGATGGCACAGCTCCCCGGCAGCGCACCAAGTCCTCCGAACAACCTGGTGACATGAAAGCCTATGTGCACCGTGGGAGTGTGTGGAGGGGAGACTTCAAGGCTAGGCAGGCTCCAAGAGCAGAACCTGAGGCGCGATCCCACAGGGGGTTCAGTGCTGTAGCTGTGTCTCCTCCTCAGGGATCAAGTTAAGCCTTATCCTTGGCCACTCGTTGAATCCTAATCCTAGTTGTACACTGAGCCCTAACCCTGGTCACACTGAGCGCCGACCCTGCTCGCTTACTGAACACTACCTCGTGGGGCTTCCCACCGACACGAGGCCTTGAATCTAAAAAAGCAGAAGGTGTGGTTGTGGAGATCCGGCTCTGGGCTTGGTGGGATGCTTGCTACAGGCGCCCAAGGAGCACATCACTGCGTCGATGCACCAGAAGGTCGCCCTTTCCTGTGCTCTCGCTCATCTTGGCCGAGGCTCAGCATCAGGCGAGAAGCAGAGACCACACTGCGAACGCTGCTGTGACTCAGCGGGCTCCTCCTCACTTTATTTTTATCTCTTCCAAACCCTATAAATACAGCGACGATCGCCCAATACCGTCAATACTCCCAACGCCTCCCGCCCTGGTGCTGGCCCACTGTTGTGGGGGTGGTGTGTGTGTGTGTGGGGGGGAGGCTGCTGAGCAGACCTGAAGCAGACATCACGGGGGTGTTAGGTACTCAGTTCTGATCCTTGTGCTTTCCCTGGCGGGCAGTCTACACCTGCTCTTTGCCATTTATTAAGGAGCCAAACAAAGCAGCCTGTTTTTCTGTGCTGGAGATTCAGGGTCCTGATTCTTTTGCCTGAGACACAGAGGGTGCATGTCTGGGTGCATGCAACACAGCCCTCTTTGCAGTATCTTCTTGAGGACAGGTTAGGGCTTTGATGGTGGCTTGTAGCTTGCAGACACCTGCCAAGTAAGTGAATGGACAGCTAGACTGGAGCCTGGTGCCACAAGTCAAAATGCAAAGGAATGTGGCGGTGACACCATCAGGCTACCCGGAGACTATCTGCTCTCTGCCACCCAGGATGAGGTACAGAGGGCCCCAGCCCACCTTGTCGATGGAAAGGCCCCACACTGCCATCATGGCATGGATGGAAAATGGTCCCTCAGGCAACGGTCCCTCCTGTGGGGGTGTGGGGTGAGATGGGGGATCATGAAAGCTAACAACCAACCCTGTGTGGCACTTAACCACTGCCCCAGGCTCCTTGGAAGCATCTCCCTATGCCCCTCCCTAGTATGTGCTTCTCCTGCATGGTGCTGAGGCCCAGTGAGAGGATCAACTGCCCATAGCTGCCCAGCAAGACAAAACAAGAGCGGCCACTACTCTCCTCAGGCCAGGCTGGGCTGGGCAGTGGGACCAACTGGTCACATCAGAGCTGAGACTTAATAGGCCACTTATCTGTCGTCATGACAATGCTGTGGCTGGAGTCCACTTCAAGCCTCTGTCCATGAGGCCTCTTAGCCTCCTTCCTGCCACCCAAAGCTCTCTTCACACTTTTGGGTGGGCACTTGGGGATACAGGGTTCCAATTGGAGGATTTCAATGCCAACGGGATGGGTTTATCCAGAAGGCTACCAGTCCCCTGCAGCTCTAGCCGGGCCACTACTCGGCAGCATGCCTGTGGTCTGAGCTCTGGCCTCCAGGATAAAGCCAGCAGCAGCAGGTTCTTCCTTGATTCCAATGAAGAACAATGCAAGTAACTTCCCTCTCCTCTGTAAATGTGTGATCCTGAGGTGGCCATGCATATATGGGAGTATTGGTCAGGGAACCCCAGCAAGGTTTTATGGCACATTAGATTTTTGCAGACACTGAAGAGATGCTCTGGCTCAAGGAGAGGAAGCTGAGAGTGAGGTGGAGATGTCAAGGCTGGGTCCCAGCAATGTGGCTGGGTCCCAGCAATGTGGCTGGGTCCCAGCAATGTGGCTGGGTCCCAGCAATGTGGTCGGGGGTGGGGAGGGGAAGAGAAAGCTTGGCCCTCCTCCATGGGCTCCCTGAACAGAGATAGGCTGAGAATCCCTATAGCCTTGCCAGGCTGGTGCTGGGTGCTCCTTGACACTACTACCCTCTCTCATGGCCCTTTGCCTGAAGATTCTGCCCCTTCCTGCCCACAGCACAGGTATTACGAGTGTGGGCCTACTCAGGAACCTTCTGCCTTCACGGGGACAGGATCACAGATGGCAAAAAGCCACCAGACCCCAGAAATACAGTGTATGGACTTGCCCTTGGGAACCTGGAGTTGGTCCTGCGGGAAGAAGCAATGGCTCTTCTTCTCAAGGCTATGTGGGAAACTCAGCAAGGGAGCCAGGGCCCAGCCAGGATAGCCTCCTCTGCCCTTCCCACTGAGGAGCAGAATGAAGACCCAAGTTCTCTCCTTTGAGGGATAGGGATGTGAGGAGTGCCCTTGTCAAGGACCCAGAGCTGCTTGGTGCTCCAGGCTAAGCTCCCCACCTTCTGACTTGTCACCAAACATCAGGAGGGCCTGACTTGTCTCGAGTAGGGAACGGAATAGCCAGAGTAGCCGTGAGTCCCAGCCCAGGCTCTAGCTGCCCATCACTGCCCTATCTGTCCTGGGTCCCCACCCTCTGCTAACCTGTGGCTTTTTTTCCTGTGTAATTCCTGTGTTTTCTTGGTGAGCACAGAGAGTAGAGTCCCATGCTGTCACCAATACCAAGACAGCCTCTCCTAGTGTACCTGCTGTTATGGGCTTTGGGGTCCTGGGAGCTCCCTATAAAGGGTACAGGGACACAGCCAGTTGAGGGCTAGCCTGGGTTACCTTCTTCCTACGACACCTGAGGAGTCCAAGATACCTGCTGATTCTGTTTTTGTACACATCCTGGTCTCCCCACAGGCCTCACGGAACTGGTAGGATGAGGGGGGTGGGGCCCCAGGGCCATTCCCCAGGTGCTCTCTGCCCTGTGCCCTTGCCTGGCTGTTCTTCATTCAGAAGCAAATGTCAGGACAGAGAAGAGTAGCTGGGATCTTGTTCAGACAAACAGTGTAACTGCCCAGAGCTGAAAGGACCCTGGGACAGGGAAGAGGCTGCCCACCCAGGAGGCATTCAGTCCTTGGGGACTCTTGCTTCTACTGGGGGTGGGGATGGGGTGGAGTTCTGTGGCCCTGGAACCCTTTCCCTGCTTCTGATCTGTTTTCTCTAGGATATTCTACATGATCTGCAACCTTCTTGCTCAGTCACTTTGATCTATTATATATTCATTTGGCAAACATACTATGAAAACTACTCACATACCAGGAGCCACCACACAGGACCTTCACTTTGGGATAGGGAGGCCACAGGGTCAGTTCTATGCTAGAGGAGGGTAGGCACACCGAAGGCTGCCTGGGCTGGTGCTTGAGTGGGTGTGGAGACAGAGCCCTGGGTGGAAGGCACTTCCAGGCACTCCTGCTTCAGGCTGGGAGATGGGACAGAGGTGTTTGGCTGAGTCTGACAAGGTGATGGCCTTATTCCATGGCCCTAACCTGAAACAGCGGTGCCTACATTTCGGGCTGGAGGACAGGAAGAGGCAGTGAGGGGGGGCTAGCCAGCTACCTCTGGCCTTCTGAAGGGCTTGGAGACTATTTACCCTGCTGTCACTCCTAGCCATGACTGAGGCACATGGCCAGCTGAGCTGGGCACCTGTCCGTACTGAGAAAAATTGGGGTTCTATTGGTAAGAGGCCAAGGGGGCCTGAAACGATTTAATGAGAGGATGAAGGCTGTTGAGGGGACAGAGTGGGAGGGCACAGACATCTTGTGCCGCCGCACATTGGAAGGGACATTAGGAGATGAGACCCTTACTGAGCAGTCATTTCTGCTGGGTTTGCAGGTGCAGTCTAGGCCAGGGCCAGCCATGTGGCTTCTAGGCGTCTGGTGGGCTCTTCATGAGCCTCTCGGGTAGCTGAAGTTGTTGAGCCCAGGGTCCTTCCAAGGATTTTGGAACTATCTCCACCTGTTGTCCCAAATCCAGGCTGTCAGAAGCTAACCCTGACCCTTAAGTAGCAGAGTCCACCCTGAAGAGGCCCGTCTCAGACACTCACTCTGTGGTGTCTATGATCTGGGGGAATGAAATCCTGTTGGAGACCATGTGTCAACTCTGCCCAAGTGAGCTCTGATCCCGGGCCTCCTCCCCAGGCCTTGGGCTGGCTGCCTCCCATCCTCCTGTTCCCTTCTCTACTATCCTCGGTCTGTAGGAGTGAGCACCCTGTCTCCCTGTAGGAGGCAAGGTGGCCTTACCCCAGACTTGAGAGGAAGCATCGGGCCCTTCTTCTGGTAGCTTCTGCCCAAAGTGGACACTTCCCCAAAAACCACGTGGCCCATGGTGTAAGGGAGGAAGCCATCCTGGAGGGATCACCCTGTGGAAAGCACACTTCGTTTTCCTCTTTTTCTGTGCGACTGGGGATGAAACCCACTGAACCACACACCCAGCCTTCCCCTCCCTCTTCCCCATCCTGGAAGAGATAAGAGAGGCAGGGCCAGAGTGGCCACCCGGCCCTCACACAGGCCTTGACCCTTGGTGACCCTTCCTCCTAAGTGCCTGAGTCTAGCCCAGCACAGGCAGAGCTGGGCATGTGCACAACCTGGCCCACCCAGCCCCCTCTGCCCTCCTCACGCATGACTGTA
The DNA here is from genome assembly GCF_004664715.2 of Peromyscus leucopus. Lineage (NCBI taxonomy): Eukaryota > Metazoa > Chordata > Mammalia > Rodentia > Cricetidae > Peromyscus > Peromyscus leucopus. The sequence continues at coordinate 31,668,111 of NC_051080.1, read as the reverse complement.
CCATGAACAACTGTTCCCATGCATGTGCCTGGACACAAACTTATACCAGTGTGAGCTAGAATCCATGTTCACCTCCAGTACAGGCAGGAACAGCCATCCCTGGTGTGCGGGTTCATGCCCCCTCATATTTTCACACTCTCTGCTCACATGGCCGTTCATGGCATGCATACACACGCGTGCCTCAATGTTCGGAATACATGCTGGTATTTGGGTTCCTACACGAAGCACTTGCTCACACACCTCACAGGCACACAGCTGGGTTCACAAGTCACCCGGCACTCACATGCACACAGTGTTCACGTGCTTAAAACCCTGTACACACAGGACCCAGAAGTTGCTCTAGAAATCTCAGCCAACACTGAGATCTACAGACTGGTGCCCAGTGGCACACAGACCCTTCACAGGAAGTTTTGGTGTGTGGTCATATTCCCGATTCTACTTGTCCGGGGATTCCGCACCCCCTCCACCCCCCACCCCCACCCCCGCCCCGCACAAGTTGCAGGGGGCAAGCTCAGTGTGGGGGAGCTCAGCAGCCTGTGCAGGAAGTGCCAGCAGGTGTTTGACCTTGCTGGAGAATGGCTTCAAAGAAGGAGCCACTAGGTAGGACCACGTGATCAGCAAGGGCCAGGGCAAGTCATGTTCTTCTGTTGGCCCCGCATGATCTGGGCTCATCTGTGGGGCTCAGGATCCACCGGTGACACATCCTAGCCCACGCTCCTCCCAGGTCTGGCCCTTCCGCCCGTGTATCCACTGGAGAATGGAGGGGAACCTTCAGGAAGCCCAGTGGCAGGCCGAGATTGAATATCCAGATAGGGTCCCCAAAGGGCCACCCCGAGTCAATACGTAGCTCCCATGCATGGTCCTTTAACTGCACTCATCCTCAAATTCCCGGTCTGTGCCCCCGAGGCAAGTTCATGCCCAGGCACCTGAGTCCATCCAGGTCCAGCTTCCTCTTCTCGCTTCACCCTCAGTCTTTTTGGACCTGAAAAAGAGTAAACCCCCGGCGGCGTCTTTTGGCCAGGTCAGCCGCCGTCGCGCTCCCCCCCCCCCCCCGCCCCCCGACTCTTCCACCCCCACCCACCTAGCTCGCGGGGCACACTGGGACTCGCAGTCCGCCGGCCGGCGTGCAGAGGGCCGCGCGCCATTGGCTGGTTTCCTCGTCACGTGATATTTGGGTGCCAGCCGGGCTCGCCTCCCTCCCTCTGCGAATGTTGGAGCGCGCCCCAGAGGTGAGGCAGGTGAGGCAGGTGAGGGGGCCGCCTTGGGAGCGGGCGGGGCGGAGCCTGGAGTGCCCGAGTGGGCGGGGCCGGGCGCAAGACCAGAGTGCGGGGCTTGCAAGCCTGGTTCCGGGCACAAGATGAGGGACACGTATCCGGGATGCTGGGCTAGGGTGCCTGGCTTGGGCACCGCGTGGGCGAGGGCGGTCTTGGCGGGCAGAGTCTCTCCAAGTCTGGCTGGTGTCCTCGCTACCCACTCTTGAGGACTGCGCTGCACCTACCTGGAGCGCCCGCGAACTCACTTGGTAGCTACCAGGGGTGTCCCCTGAGGCTCCGAGGGAGGATCAGCTCTTGAGCCTTTGCTGGAGATCACGATCTTGTGTGCCTCTCCATATTCCGTTTCTCAAATTGCACACAGTGCCTCAGCGGGATCCCTTTGGGGCTTCCGGGTGGTCTGGATCTGCAGTATCCCCGCGGGATCCCCCCATCCGGGGACACCTGTTGTTTGTGGACTCCTGTCCCACCTTTCTCTTCACCGGGAACCTTTGTCTCAGGTGTCCAGGGTGGCAGTCTCTAGTCACTTGTAACTAAATTAGCCTCGGAGCCACACATGCAGGTTGGGCAGCACAGGTAGGAGGGCATTTGCTGTCTTCCCAGGAAGTTCCCTGGACCCCGGTGCAGCTCCTCTATCATCAGCCAGGCACACCCTGGCACCCCTTCCTTCTACCCCTGCGTGCCTGCCTGCCTTTCTCTTAGGCCCTGGCCTGGTGCCGGCTGTCTGTCTCACAGTCACTTCCTGACCTCTCTGGGTGTTTCCTGGCTCCTCTTTTTCTTCCCGGCACCTGGTATTTGCACACTGCCATTGCTTGCTCTCTGGGTTCCCTTTTGTGCCTGTGAGGCCGGGATTGGGATTGCTGCGTGACCTGGACCTGCACTGTGGCTGTACTCATAGGCTAGAGGTGCAGGTCAAAATCTGTGAGTGGTAAAGGTCCAGGGGTACCATTGTACTTTCCAGTCATACAGCTTCGTCCACCATAAGCTTGTGGTTGGAATATCATGCACCACGTACTAGGACCCAGTATCTGGGAGGTCAGAAGCAAATTGTGACTCCAGATGCCTGGGGGAGGCCCATTAAAGGCTGGGAGGATGCTTGCAGGAGGTTGAGTTTTAGCTGGGTCGCTTGTGTCCCTGACTAATGTTAGCTGGCATTCACATCTAACAGCCTGTGGCTCCTTTGACTTTGCCTAGTCGAGTTTCCTTGGGTGTTTCCTTGTATGGCCATACGCAGATGCTGGGACAACAGTTTGGGCCCTATCTCTGGCCCTGTCTGTGTCTGGGGGCTCACAGATAGGCAGAGGTCATTATATTTCTTCCATAGTTCCCTGTTTGTAGGTTGACGCTCTCTCTGCATCTGACTCGAATCTAGGGCTCTGTTTCCTGTGCACAGGTCCTTGTTTCCTGCATACCCTGTGCTGTTTTTCTTTTGCTCACCTGTATGTACATTCCAAGCCTGTTGTTTGCAATGCCCTTCACTCCCTCGGGCTCTTATGAGTCCGTAGGGTAGGTGCCTTTGCCTTGCTTGTCCTTCGGCACCCAGCACAGCATCTAAAGCAGAGTGGGCAAAGGGCAAGTTTGGATAAAGGAGCAGGCTATAGGAGGAGAAGGCATGGAGGAGAAGTATAGATGTTGAAGTTGTACACAGTTTGGGAAGCTCCAAGTGGTGGGTTGAGGACTGACCTACGACCTCAGGTGTAGCCAGCCAGTCACAGATAATGCGATGGGAGCCCTGAAGAGGGATCTTCTCATGGTGTGGGATTTGGGTTGGGTCAGGTCATAGGGCACAGTCTAGTTGTTGGAGAGCATTCTGTAGGAGTAACACTAGTCATACCAGTCACAGCCACCCAGTAGGTACTCTGGGGGTACCCCAAGGAGAAGGTCTGTTGTGATTTCATCCCAAAGGTGAACAGGAGCCTGGGGCCCAGGAAGAGGAACTGGGTTAGTCTCCCATTGTGGAGTTCTGAGTTGCCTTCCATTGGACCCCAGACACACACAGTCCTGAGGTTGTTGGAGGAGTTTGTCATTCTGCAGTGTTGGGGAAGAGTGTGTTGCTGTGTAAGGCGTAGGCTTCTGCTGCTTGCTTCTCTTTCCAGGGCACGGCACACACGGTGGGTGGGCTTGGGGCTAGGGAATCTATTTTGATCTTGTGGGTGGAATTTCGCCTGGGGCTCAGTCCGGCTGTAGTTCATTATGTCCCTCGAGTTCTGACTGTGCTCATCAGTAACAGTGAGCTCCTTAGTCTGAAGGTAGACATCGGATTCATCCGTGTGTGGACATGCTCAGCACGGCTTGGCTCCCGAGCGGTCGCTGGATCTGTGAATGGGGGACTGGGTGGCAGAAAGACCGGAGAACAGAAGGGGAGGAGGCGTGGCCACTGCTGTCTTCTCCAGGACACGCCGCCTTCACTTGCTCACTGTTTACTCTCTTTGACTTTGCACTCTGTACATGGAATATTCTGGTCCTGCCTCCTCCAGTGTGCCAAGGCAGGCAGGGAGGAGATACAGTTTACGGTCTTAGGAGAGAAAAACATGCATCCTGACTCAAGTTGCCGGCACCAACTGTAGTCATTTCTCTGCCTCCCTCCCTGCCTGCCGCCCCACTCACAGCCGGCTGTGGCCTTGGGGCAGGGACTCTGTGGGTTCCTGGCCAATGTTTGCTGAACTGGAGGTTGCCACGGAGCTGACCATGGACTTGAACTCTTCTTACGTCTCCATGCTTACTTTCTGTTAGTGCTGCCCTGAACTCCTTTCTGCAGAATTGTCTTGGCCAGGGTCCTCTGGCACAGCAGGTGGTACCCGCCAACAAAACAGGTGTCTTGAAGAGTTTTCCCAAGATTTTCACATCTAGAGTACCTCGTCTGGGTAGTTGAGGCCATCATTCAAGGTGCCCTGTCAGATATCTAGGGCTGCCCTCTGGTGCCCATCACTCCAGGATGCCCTACTTTGCCTCAGCTATCGGATTTTCCCACCAGCCCCAAGGCTTTCTGAGTTCAGGGTGGGTGGAGATATACCTTGCTTGGTTTCATACCCAGAGCATACTCAGGGGCATGGGTGGAACCCGTTAGGACAAGTTAGTCCTGTTAGTCAAGTTGGTGGCTGCTGCCGGCTGGCAGGTAGGTGGTTTACTGGCGGGGACTGCCCACCTGGACAGGGGTCCAACAAGGCCTTGACTATGGACTCTCTAGTGAGGGGCCTTGTCACAGAAGAACAGTGTTCTGTGGGGCTATGCAGTGGTCAGGTCTTTGCAGGAGGTCCAGACATGGTATTCAGAAAGGGGCTGCCTGCAGGCTGTGTTCCTCACAGAGGACATGGGGAGTGACCCGGGAAGCTTGGGCAGGAAGGGAGGCCTGGACTTGGCACTAGCTGTTGGTGCTTTTCAAGAAAGGCCTGTTGAAGCTTGCTGAGATTTGCTGGAGGGGACTGGACACAGGGTCTCGTGGCTGGAGCTGAATGGTCCAGGTTGGTCTGCTCCAGGGCTCCATGCTGTGTGGCTGGACTCCCCTCCGTGCGGTGGCTCTGTGTATCCTTTAGCGGATCTAGGGCAGCTGGGTCCTTCCTGGCCTCGTGGCAGGGGCTGCTCATTATCCTGGCAGCCCTGGTCAGTGTTCTGGCTCCTGGAAACAGTGGCCCTTCCTGACTGGAAATGAGCAAGCAGGACCCAGCAGTCACGCTGGCCCTGAGAGACCCTGGCCAAGTGCTCTGGCCCAATAAACCTTTATGATTTTCCTCCACTGGATCGATGGAAGATTGTCTTGTTTTCTGCCTCTGATTTCCCCCGAGACGAGGATGGATCCCAGGCTTGACTTATTCCACGTTCTGGTGTGAGCCCAACACTGCAACTCCTTAGCCATGAGAGGTTAGCCGTGCCACTTTCCAGGGCGCCCAAGCCCTCCCCTCTCATCCTGTTGACATGATCGCAGCTTACAGGGGTTCATCATGCCCATCCCAGAGATGCAGAACCTCCAGCTTTTTGTGACAACGCTTGGGGGTCAGAGGGGAGCTCTGAAGGGTGAAAAGGGGTTCGTGGCGGCAGGGGAATGAAGTCCTTAGGCAGTGGGGCGACCCTCTTCCGAGCCATCTTTTGAGTTGCCCCACTTTCCAGTTCCCCCATCCAGACGACATGCTGTCTTCTGTCCGGCTGGCTAGGGGGCATGGCCTGCGTTTAAGTGGATTACATCATCCCTGTGGTCATTAAGTGGTCGTCATCTTTTGTCGCTTCATAGTCTGTTGTCTCCTGTCTGTTGACCACTGGGAATCTGCCAGGGTCTGCTAGCTTCCTTAGACACTGGAGGTCTGCACACTTCCTGTGTTTGAGTAAGTTATCACACTCTCAGAGGGCTGTAACGATTGGCCCTTCCTGAACCCCAGCATTCTGACTCTGGAGACAAGCCTGCTAATTGCTCTGCCCCTCTGCATGGACCCTAGTACCCTCCTCTGCTTTTTGGGAAATCCAGATAGGAAGAAACGGCCTCCTGGGAGACTGGAAGAGGCCCGTGAACTAGCGATGGTGTTGATAATAGCAGTGGTTATATAGTGGCTTTGTGATGGCCTTCTGCCCTGTGAGGAGGACATCCTCAGGGTGAATGTGATAAAAGTTTGGGGGCCACAAGGAGGCACGTGTGCTGTATTTCTGATGGAGAGGGGAGGCTCGGGAACAACTCAGGATTCTTGTTTCCGTGAATGAGTTTACTGGCGTGGTGGCTGGTGCTGGAGAAGGTATCATTTCAGGGTCATGCATCACCAGAGGTTGTGGGGCAGTTGCCATGTTTAGGGCATACGGTCTGTCTGTGTGTGCCTGTGTGTCTGTCCTGTACCTGTGCAAGATCCTGGGTACAGTGCGAAGGGTGCAGGTGAGTCTGTATCAGTGGAATGTGGGGCGCTGAGGGGGTATAGCGTGAAGGTATTCTGGGAGAGCTGGGGGCTTCAGGGATGTGCTTCGGGACTCACTGGCATCAAGGACTCACAGGGGATCTGTGCTGGAAAACACTGGTGAGCCGGAGAAGGGGTGCAGTGCCTCGGCTGCCCCAGCCCGCTTTGACGGCACTCATCGACTTCATCGTCTATTCTAGCCAATTCTTTGGAAAAGGACACATTTTTTTTTAAGTCGGAAGTCCGGAATTAGTCTCCTGACATTAATAAACACACAGCCCAGCAGCCCCTTCCTGGCTTGGCCATCCTTTCGGCTCGGACTTTTAGAGGCACCCACTAATGAGGAGTTGGGTTCATTTCTGAGTCTGGCCTCCTTCCCTGGGCCGCCTCCCACACAGCCAGGGTGCTAATGAGATAGAGTCTGGGACTGAGGCGGGGTGGTGCCTGCAGAGGATGGCGATTCTGTTTTTCCTGGCCTGGGGTCTAGACTGGTGCCAGCCGTGAGCCCCTTCTAGCTGGTCGGTGGCCTCTAGCCTGGCTTTACCAGTGCTGGCTCATCTGGCCACAGTGTGGCTCTGGCCTGTTGGTTGTAGCGAGCAGTCACTGTAGGTACCTCATCTTTGCCACAGAAAGACTGGGTTTCACTTGGCATTGCAGATTTTTTTTTTTTTTTTATGTCCTTCCAGCCTTGGAGACCCTGGGCCCACTTTTGATGGCTGTCCTGACCTGTTCTCAGGTGTCTTTTCTCAGGATACTCCTTTATTTCCTGTGTCCCCATCTGGAGACCCAACCCTGCCTTCCTAAGCATGGCACAGAGCTGCTGTGAGCAAATCCCTCAGCATGCTTCTGCCGCTGGACTCTGAGTGTGTGTTGTAGGTAGAGATACAGATAGATAGTACCAAAGTGCCAGTAAGACATCAGTTTAGTTGTTTCCTCATTGGCTTCTGCTCTTTGTTTTCGTGTTGTTCTGTGTTGCCCTCCTCTAGGACTTTGCAGGGTTCTGTCTGTCGCCATGGTCTCGGCGTAATAAAACGCAGTTAGGCACCGTAAGCGGCACTTGTTTTTTGGCGTGACCTGACCATTGGTAGGAACACGCATCTTTGCAATCCTGATGCCCCCAGGACACCCACCCCTCATGGCAGGAGGTAGTGGGTGGACACTGACAGCAGATATTCCCAAAACAGGAACTGAGCAAGGCAGTCCAAAGCCATCCCTCATCCATACCTTGCAGAAGGGAGGCTGTGACTTGCTGAGGGCAGTGACCTACCATTCTATTTGAGCGAGGAGGCTCATTTTCAGGCCTCTGATGCTTTTTGTGACCTTCGGCATTGCCAGGATGTGAACACAGCCTGGATGCCATGAGCACTGGGCGGGGGATGCAGACAGGCCATAACTGGTAGGTGGGGTGTGGGCAGTGATGTGGCAACCGGGAGGCGCATGCCACAGCGGAAGAAGGTGCCAGAGGAGAGCATGGCAACGGGGATCGTTTTCTTTCTGACCTCTGAGGTGACGTGTTCTTCTAAGACCTCAGAACAGGCGAAGAACAGAGCTGGGAGTAGGATCCACTGGGGTCCAACTATCATGTCCACTGTTTGCTTTTCTACTCTGTCTCTCCGGAGTTGGCGCTCTCCATTAGAAATTGCTTTTAGGTAGAGAGTGGGTGTGAGTTGTTCCCCAGAGCTATCAGGCTTTAAGCACTATTGCTGTCAGCACTGACCCCTTCTAATACCGAGAAAGCCCCGATCGATCTGTTCATCGTTTAGGGTGAGCAATTGTGGGGCTGAGGATATGTCTGTAACTGACCGTACCCCATCTTTCCGACAGGATATCAGGCTACAGCTGTCTATTCCAGTGGCCCTGCCGTTACGTTATAGCTTGCAGACCCGCTCTGCCTTCTTGGGTCCGACAGGATTTCTGTGTCTCTGCTCCTTGCTCCTATTGTCTGCATACTACCTGTGCAAGAGGGAGTGGAGGCAAGTGCAGGATAGGTGTGTCGGTGATGAGCCCACAGAAGCCAGTGGGGCTCTGTCAGCAGGGAGTGAAGTCAGGAGCCAGAGGGGGGTCAAGCTATGGCTGATGGGTGGAGCTTCAGCCTGTTAAAGGTGGGCAATATTCATAGCGGGCGGTCCCTGAGTTTCCACAGCCTGAAGGCAAAGTCTGCATTGGTGACCAGCAGTTAGAAATAACCACATGTCTCTACCCTTCAGAGGACAGGGTAGAGAGCACCGAGCCACACTTCCCCAGAGGGAGGAGAGCTGAGGGTCTTGGGTAAAGTGTGCGAGTTATACCCGTGCCAGCCAGTCGTGAAAGCAGTGTTGCGTTTCAGACAGGCTTCTTCCTCCTGGATGGTCTCCCCTTGGGGACCCTGTCTATACAAGGATAGGCTGTACCCCGTGGTAGCTCACCTGCATTCTGGTCTCGATCTTTAGGACTGGGGATGGCTCCGCTCTTTGTCAATGTGGAGCCTTGGCAGGGAGTTTGACATTTAATGTCATTAAAACAAAATTTCAACTTTTTATTACAGGCTGGTTGTGAATTCATGTCCAGTTATGAGAAGTAAGAGAGAGAACCTGGGTACCTGTTCCCAGGAATAGCTTCTTGCAGAACCAGGAGTGTAGTCAGGAGAGCAGCTGGTATAGCCAGGACTCTGGGTGCTCTATCACGGAGAGGGGGTTCTTTAGCAACACCCGCCCCCCTTTGCTTCTGCCATTCTCTTCCTGAGTGTCCAGAGCCACAGTCAGCTCCCTGTGCCTATGATGTCATCTTAAGGGTGCTGTGGCCTGGCATCATGTAGTCTGTGGCCTCTGGGGAATGGCTTTTCTGCTTCCCAGTAGTTCCCTGGAGAGTTCCAGGAGCTGCCATGACTGTTGAGTCCTGTTTCACACTATGGGCGGTTCGCAGCAGAATTATCCTGAGGTCATCTTATTTTAGTATTTGCATTGTTCATACAGTCCAACAGCAATGTGTGAAGAAGCTGCGGTGGACAGTTGAGCGTCTTACCAGCCCTTGTAATTGGTTTGTGAGGGTGTTGGGAAGCAACACCCTTATGATATGGAATCTTCCATTTTCAGAACATGGCATATCCTTCTGGTTGTTGAATCTCATCCAGTATTTGTAACTTTTAAAGAAGAGTACTAATTTTTTAAAACTCACAGTGTGGAGTGGCTTCTGAACTTCCCATCCTCCTGCTCTTTGAATGCTGGGATGCCACCATGCCAAGTTTACATTTTCCTTTTTTCAGGTACTGGGTTCTAGGACCTTGCCCATGCAAGGCAAATGCTCCATCACTGAGTTGTGCCTTGTTTCCTTAACTCTGTCTTAACCGACAAGTTGTGGACCCTGATGGCGTGCATTGTGTGTTGGGGGCTGGCTGGAAAGGGCTAACCAGGGGGAGTATCTTATAAGCTGACATATTTTTATGGAGAGAACATGGCCTGTCTCTTAGTGATTCCACATGAGCTGCAATCACACACATGTCTTGAGCCCCTTACATCCTCTGTGTCTCTCGGGACTGGCATTTGCCCTCAACTCCCAGCTCACCATCCTGTAGTTCTACTCTGCTGCTGTGACTTTGAATTCCATATAAGCGAGGTCATGCCATGTTTGCCTTTCTTTGTGTGCCTGGCTCATTGCACTTAATGCAGCGCCTTCTGGGGTCACCCATGTTGTTACGCATGATGAGAGTCCTTCACTTTTGAAATCTGAGGAGTGTTTCTATGCCACCTTTTCTTTCTTTGTTCAACTCTTGATGGACACAGCTTGGTTCTTTTTCTTGGATGCTGGGATCAGGGCGGCTTTGAACACGGGGCATCGATGCCTCTACACTCCTTTAGTTTTCCTTGGCTGTATGCTCAGCACTGGGGATTGCTGATCTTATAGTGATGGTAATCCTGTGTTTTAATTGTGGGGTGATCATTATACCATTTTCCAAAAATGGCTACACCAGATTGCCATGTCCTTGTAATGAGTATTTCTTTGTCCTGCCAGCCAGTTCCCAAATAATGACATGGAGACTTATTATTTATTATAAGAGCCTGTCCTTAGCTTAGGCTTGTTTTTTTTTAGCTAGCTCTTATAATTTAAATGAACTCATTTCTACTAATCTACGTTCTGCCACATATCGCTCATCCTGCTTCTTCTGTGTCTCCTATTATTTCTCGCATACCTAGATTCATCTCCTACTTCCCCTCTGCCTGGAAGTTCCGCCTATACCTTCTTCTAGCTATTGGATGATCAGCTTTTTATTACACCAGTCACAGCAATATATCTTCACAGAGTGTACAAATATCCCACACCATGTCCTCATTTGTACAAAAATTCCTTTTTGTTTATACCCTTGCCTGCCCTGGTTCTCTCTCATCATCTTGGTAGTAGCTGATCTAGCAATCCTGGGGGAGGGGGGGGCGCGGTTAGCTCATTGTGACTTGCATTTGTATTTTCCTGGTGACAGCGATGCTGGGCATGTTCATGTGTTGGCTGTCAGCATTTGGTCTGGGAAATGTCTGAGTCCTTTGCTCATGTTACAGTAATGGTTTTGCTACTGAGTGGTTCAGTTTCCTATAGATGTGTTTTGCTTTGTTTAATTTCTGTGGTATATAGGGTTTTTTCCTGTTTTCCTTGCTCTATTCTGTTCATTGTTTCCTTCACTGCGCAGGTCATTTTAGTTGGATATGACCTTTTTTCTGTGTTCTTCCTCTGTGTTTTTTTTCCAGTATTTTTTAGAGTTCTATACCCGCTCTTTCAGTCTTCACTGCATTGAGTTGATTTTGCATGTGACATGAGATCAGGGCTTCGTCTCTTTTGAGTGTACAGTATCCCCAGCAGTGCTTTTGGAGAGACTGTCTCTATGCATCAGGGGGATTGTGGCAGTCTGTCTGAAGTCATGTGACTGGAAACACATGGTTTAGTTCTGGGCTGTATTCTCTCTCTCTCTCTCTCTTTTTTTTTTTTTTTTTTTTTTTTTGGTTTTTTGAGACAGGGTTTCAATATGTAGCTTTGCGCCTTTCCTGGGACTCACTTGGTAGTCCAGACTGGCCTCGAACTCACAGAGATCCGCCTGCCTCTGCCTCCCGAGTGCTGGGATTAAAGGCGTGCGCCACGACCGCTCGGCCTGTATTCTCTTCTTGGTCTGTGTATTTTTCTGTAGGCACTGGAGAGTTTTGGATACAGTAGTTTCTCTGGCTTTTAATCTCATTTTCTTTAGTCTCAGGTTTTGTTATTTTACTGTTGTTAGGAGGATTATTTTTTTTTGTTACATTTTCTTGTGTATTTATTAGTGTGATTATGTTTGGTTTCTAGATACTAGTCTTGTCTCTTGGCTGTTTTCTTGGGTTTCCTGGGCATGGAGTCCTATCAGTGGTAGAGAGTGGTGGTTAAATTCCTTTCCAACTGTAGTTCTTATGGACAGAGACCTTCCTTAGTTGATGGCATTGCCATTACCCTACTAAGTAAAAATGTGGCTTTGAGTTGAGGTAGGTATATTAAGGTAGAGTCCATAATTTTTGCTTTATGTGTGTTTCTTTTTTTAAAGAAAAAGTCAAGAATCTTCACCTTTTTGTTACCCCCTGCCCCCGTCAGGGTCTCACGCAGCCTAGCCTGGTGTCGAACTTAAACGAGGATGATCATGAAGTCCTGCCTCCACCCTACAAGGCTACATACACCTCCTAAAGGTTCCACAGCCTCCCCACTGTGCCACCAGCTGGAGACCAAGCGTTCTAAACAATGGGGGACATGGGGGACATTTCACTTCCACAGCGCGGTGCCCACCTTACCTTGTCCCCTTTTCTCAGTGTTTGAAAGCCTTCTGTATTTAGTCTGGTTTCTTGTTTCAAGGAATTCCCCTAGGCATGGTTTCTCTGAACAGCCCCCTAGCACTCTGCGGTCTGAGTCTTTGCCCTTTGGGTCCATGGGCTGTGGAGCTTTCTGAGTACAGGGCTTGGTTTCCAGCCTGTGCCATTGTTCTGGATTTAATAGCCTACAGCTGAGCCTGTTGGTTATTCTCGCCGCACGTTTGGTTCTCAGGAGGTTCCCTTGTGGCCCATTGTGGTGTCTGTTTCCTTGAGGTCCTGTCAGGACTTGAAAGGAAGGTGATGCTAGATTCTAGCTTGCAGAGGCTGGATGTGCATAGCCACTCAAGTTCCTTCCCTTCACTGTAAGCTGTGTGTGCCCTTCTGCCTCTGTTCCTGAAGAAGAGGGGTCGTCTCTCTGCATTATCTGACTTGCTTTCTGGTCTCTGAGAGAGAGGCCTGTAGTGTTAACTAGAAACAGCTGTTTAAGGCCTCCACGGACCCTCACAACGCCCTCCATCTGTCTTTTGTCTGGCTGAGAGGCCACGACTGTCATTCCCTGGGTGAGGTGTGGTAGGAACACTCAGACTGGCCCCTGCCAGCCATCCCCCAGTCGCAGGGCTGGAGAAGCTCTGGCTCCTTTCCCAGATCTTCCAGGAGGAGTGTAGCCCAGTGACCCAGCTGATTTGGTGTTTCTGCAGCCTGAGTTTGTGGTAATTGTGGTGTGGTAGCAGCGGGGAGCCAGCACACCTTCTGTGGGTGATTATCACATTAGCTTGCTTTCTCTTTTTCCTCCCAGCGCTGCCTGCCGCTTGGTGCTAGTCAACAGTAGTATTTTGTCTGTCTGCCTTTGTACTGCTAAATCGCCTTGTATTTCTGCTAGTGAACTGTCAGCTTTAAATACATCCTTTGACTCCAGTCCTTGATGAGCCAGTGAGCTAATGGCTCTTCCCCTCTTCTTTGCTCATGTCCTCTTGGTTTTTATTAGTTGCTACTCCTTAGCAGGGCGCTGCCTTATCTGTGTCCTATTCTATCATTGTAACCTTACCTCACGACTCCAGGTGACTGTCCCTGTAGAGCATTGTTTTTTGTTTTTTTTTTTTTTGGTTTTTCGAGACAGGGTTTCTCTGCGTAGCTTTGCGCCTTTCCTGGAGCTCACTTGGTAGCCCAGGCTGGCCTCGAACTCACAGAGATCCGCCTGGCTCTGCCTCCCGAGTGCTGGGATTAAAGGCGTGCGCCACCACTGCCCGGCTGTTTTTTTTTTTTAACTTTCTTTTTTATTTACTTTGTGTCTTTCATATCATGCATCCCAATCCCACCCACCTCCCGTGCCCTTGCATCTGCTCTCTGCCCCGGCAACCTCTCTCCTAAAATAAAACAAAATAAAAATGAAGGTTAAAAAAGGAAAAGAGAAAAGGGAAGAAGAGGAAATATCATCATGGAAGCTGCAGTGTGAGAGTGAGCCACTCAGTAACCCCTTTATCCATACATCTTTACATGCAGGCGTTCAACAGTGGTTTGGTTCGAGGCCCCTGGTCTCTGCTACACCATTGACACTGGGCCCTCCCTGGGACTCTTCCTGGACATCCCATAGCTGCCCTGTGTCATGGAGGCCCTGTAGCCCTGGGTCCACAGGACCGCTCTTCCCACAAACCTGTGCTCCAGCAGATTAAAGATGGGGTAGATGTTGGGGTGAGCTAACACTTAATGCTGGTTCTGGGCCTGGGGGGTTGCGGGGTTGGTCAGCCCGCCAGCTCTCTCCTGTCTTCGCCCCAGGGTGAGCTCTCCAACATTGCCCTGGCTAGTTCACACCGTCCGTGTAGCAATGAGCAGGGCCAGCCCTGCTCAGTCCAGGTGTGGGGGCCACTCTCCACCTCAGCTGGAGCTGATGAGGGGCAGGGACAGCTCTCCTCTTCCCGTGACCTCAGGGCCAGCTCTCCCACCTGAGGCGGGAGGGGGAGATCTCTTCCTCACCCATGCCACCGCTTGACAGATAAGCAGTGAGGACAGCTCGTTTAGAGCATTTCTTAAGAAGGCTCGTGGGAACTGGGGTCCCTCAGTGCTGCAAGTTCCAATGGCAGCAAGAGGGACAGTGTGGCTGGAGTCCCCAGCTGCTGCCTGTCACGGAGGCGTCCCTTGCGTCTGATTTTAGAGGTTACTCTGGAGATGTCTGAGAAACCTGCCTCATTCTCTTCCCCGCGTAAGTGGTTTAATTTCTTGCTTTTCACCTCATTTTCTTCACTTTTCTAGTCATTATATTTGTAATACTTTTAAAAATAGGGCTTATTTTTTTTTTGGTTGAGTTTAAAACAGCGTATTCTGTGAAGTCAGCCCTCCGGGGTACAGCTTTGCAGACGTTTCCTCTTGCGTGGGGAGTTGCCTCTTCCCTGTTGGTAATGTGCTTTGATGCACACACATTCTTAGTTTTGATAGGGTTCCATCTGTCTATTTTTTTTCCTTTTGTTTTCTGTGCTTTGGGTGTCATAGTGAAGAAATCATTGCCAAATCCAATGTCATGAAGTCCCCCCCCCCAGTGCTGTCTTATAATTTTAGCATGTACATTTAGTTCCAGGACACATTTTGTGCTAATTTGTGCAGTGGTTCAAGGTAAGAACCCAGTGGCGTTCTGCATGTGGACGTGTGCTTTTCCAACACCGTCTGTCCCTCCCTGTGGGGGTGGCTTTGACACCCCTGTTGATGATCACACGGCCATCCACATGGGAGTTCACTCTCTCTTGGGCTCTGTTTTAGTCTCCTGGTCTGTGCGTCTGTCTTTAGGTCACTGCCACACCGTTTTGTTGACCAGAGCTTTGGGAAAGCTTTGAAATCTGGAAGTCCAAAGTCTCGTTAGTCGCTCGGATTTACCATTTATTTTGGAATGACTTGTTTTTGTTCCGGGTCATTTCTTTGTACGTCTCCTTCCAGAGCAGGGGGGGCATGACTGGCAGTTCTGCCAAGGCCCTTTCTGGGTGCTGCTCAGGCCCAGGGGCTTCTTAGGAGGCTTTGCTGCTACATGTCTACCCAGCTCCCGTTAGGCTGGTGTTTTAGAGGTGGTGGGGGGCCGCAGAGTGAGGTGGTGGAGGGTCAAGCTGTCCTCCTAATGGGGTTGTCCCTACAATCCTGATGCCCCTCCTCCAGCCCCATAACTTCCCATTGTGTCTCTGTGGCCCTGCCATGTTCCTCTGCCCTTGTCTCACCCCTGAGGAGGTCTTGCAGCATCTCCATGCCTCTGTGGTCCTGCTGCCTCCCTGCCATCCCCAGACTCCACCCCAGAGGCCTTGACCTTTCCCCACAGGCATGCTCCTCTCCACAGCATACAGTAGGACTTTGCTCCCTCCCCACTCTGGTAGGAGTTCTCATCTGACCTGCAGGTTTTGTTTCCTGCTTTCTATAAATATGAAGTTTGGATTTGTAAACCTTTTCCCAGTTAGTTCAGGGGCTTTCCCCTGGTTGTTTTAGCCTGGACTCTAGAGGGAAATGGGGAAAGACATGCTGATGTATAGAGGGGTTTATACTTGTCCTCAGAGTCTCTTTAACGACCTGGATTAGTGACTTTTAGAATTCACGTGCCTGTCCTGGGGGCTGTTCACTGGACATGCTTAGTTAGCAAAGACTCACCTACACCCTTGTCCCCATGTGTGATGGTTGTGGGCAGGGGAGAAGCTGAGCTTGAGCCCGAGGTAGAGGTGGCACCAGTCAGGCTGCAAGAGTGAAGAGGCCACTGTGGGTCAGGCCAGCATGTTGCTCAAGACCTGTGCTCTCAGAACCTTGGATAGCAGCTGGCGAGGTGACTCAAAGGGTGGTGCCTGCAGCTGGCTGCCACTGGTCTTAACTACCTGACGCCACCTCCTTCCTGAAGGCCACCGGGTGAATGACGGAGGGACAGAGCTGCCCTGATGTCTCTTCCCCTGTCCTGGCCCACCGCTTGGTGTCTGCTGGTTGGGGCTTGCCTTCGGGACTGGGAAAGTCTCAGGAGCTGTCGATGGGTTGCAGGAGATGGGAGAGGAGAGAAGGAAGAGGGAGGGGAGAGCCGGGGCCGCGTGAAGAGCGGCCAGCATATGGATGATGGTGATAATGTAGCGGGCCCTCCAGGACTGTTGCCTCATCTGGAGATATCAGAAGAGTCCTGCTGTTAGCCTTTTGTGGAAGGGGACACAGGCTCTGGGAAGTTAAGGGAGCAGTTCTCTCGGGTAGAAGGCGCATGTCTTGACATGCTGCTGGTGCATGTGCTTCTGCGGCGTCTTGTTGGTGCTGTCCTGTCGCCCTCGTCGTGTGTCCTTCAAGCTGGGGACACCAGTGTTTCCCCAAGTTGAGAGCCTCTGAAGTTCTCCAAACCGTCCTGAGTTTCACATCTTTTGCCTGGGTTTCCCTGAGCTCCTGGTGGAGTGCGGCACCAGGGCTCTGGTGCTGGCCAGGGTTTTTCCTTTCTGCCTCCAGTAGGTTGGCTTTGTTATGAGCCTCCCCTGGACTGCCAGGCTGGCCTCCTATCCCAGGGTCTCGTTGTCCTAGCATTTCCCCTGTGCGGCTTCAGGAGCTGGCTGAGTCTGCTGAGAAGATTCTGGCTTCCAGCCTACGTCTCTGCGGGCAGTAGCCATCCATGGTCAGGGTTGGCCCATCTCTCTCCAGCCTGGCTGCTCAGCCTGGCACCTGGTTGGAATGTCCTCCGAGCCTCATGCAGATGGCACACCACCTCTCTCAGGAGTCCCACTCCAGACTTTGAGAGTGGCTTTGGGCATGGCACAGCAGCCTTCCCATCAGGCCATATCTTACCAAGTTGAACCCGTGCCCAGCTTTGCTGACCTCATGGGGATCTGGAGCTGGCACACTCGGGCACTTGTTCTAGCCTTTCAGGCTTCAAGCTCCATGGCTGTGGCTGCTCCTAGACTTAGCCAAAGTCTGTACAGTGCCAGTGCAGCTTGGCGGGAGAGGGACCTGGATCTGGAATCTGCCCTGGCCTCTCACCAGCTAGATGGCCCAGGTCAGGCTTGGACCTCTACGAGGCTCAGCTTGTAGGCTGGGATATGGTGACATAGATTCTCCATCTGCTTAGGCCTGAGGTTTGCATAGTGGCTATAGGCTTATAGCCCACTGACTGAGTTCTCTCCTTGTAGGCTGGGCCGCCTGGTTGAAGGAGTAGGTTTACCCCATGAGTGGGATGCGCCCAAAGGAATGAGGGCCACACCTCCCTCTTCTCCTATTGTCCTTTTGCCCCTAGCCCAATCCTCTTGCTTGCCATCTGTGCTAGTGGGGCTTCTCTACCTGTGCCTTCGTGATGTAGACACTGTTACTTCTCTGCAGCTGCCATCCTAGGGAAAAGGGACTGGTAGCTGTGACAGGCAGCTGGGCTGTGGGCAGAGCTGGAACAGATGCCTGGCCTCTCGTGGGACTCCTAAGGGTAGGAGGGAGGGAGGCTGTGATGACGACAGCCTTGGCAGGTGGAGGTGGAGGGCGAGGGGTGTACACTGCTGGCATTTTGACCGCCCTTTCACAGTGGTGGTGATCCGGCTTCTCTGCTGCTGATTCTAGGCGTCAGTTTGCAAGGTGCCTGGGGTTGCCTGGCTGCATTCTGTTTGACGCAGAGTTGAAGTTGCTATAACAACACTGATTCATGTAATTGTAGCTCCCCCATCAGGGCCCTTGTCTGGCTCTCGGTTGCACATACAGGCACACATTGCTTGTGCGTGCACATGAACAGGAGGCTGGAGAGGGCCAGGGCCTAGGTGTGGGTGTGCCTCCCATTCTACCATGGTGCTGTGCCTCAGAGCACATGGCCTTTGTTTGAGGGGTATCAGGTATCAGAGGAGTGGAAAGTCGTCTGCTCCCCAACTGGAGGACGCCACGTCCAAGATATGGTGCTGGTGTGAGCTGTGCTCTGACTCAGCGTCTCCTATGTGCAGCATGAGCATCAGGCACCAGGGTGTTGGCAGAACTCAGGCTGGGCCCGAACAGCCCTGGTTTCGTTAGGCCTTTCAAGACTGCAATGCTTGGATGTGAGGCAGAGCCAGGTCCCAGGCGCTGGCTGGGCTGGTGTGGGAGGGTGGGAAGGAAGCACATTGGAGAGTTTTGACACATTTTTATCCTTTATTTTAAGAAGAGGGGCTGGGAAGAGAGCTGAATTGATAAAGTGCTTACTATACACACACACACGAGGACCCGGGTTGGATCCCCAGAACCCCTGGGGGTGGCAGTGGGCTTCTCTAATCTGAGTGCTGGGGAGGTAGAGATGGGAGGAACCTTGGGGCTTGCCGCTTTGCCATTGGAGCCTTCCCGATGAGCCCTGGGCCACAGAGACCCTGTCTCAAAACAACAACAAAACAAGACAGATGAATTCTGAGGAACAACACTCCAGGTTGTCCTCTGGACTCTTAAGTGTATGCACACATGCATGCATGTTCATCCATATACAGATTGTGCCCACATGCATTTGTACACACACACACACACACACACACACACACACACTACAAAGGGAGGACTTCATTTCAATTCTTCCAAAGTAGAACTTCTTCCTTATAGAACGTTTATAAGTGAATGAAGGAAGTATACCCTATGTCCTCATCTCCTGGTGGCAATCACTCATACTGTCTTCTAGAACCTTCTTCCCAGTCTTTCTTTTTTCCCTCTCTTCTTGTGAGTGTCTGTCACGCAGCTTGTTGCTACAGTGCTATTTCTCTGCAAGACAGACAGAGGAATATGTGAGTGGCTTGCAGGGATGGCGCTGAGCAAGGAGTCACCTGGTGAGAGCCTGTGAAATGGCTGCCTTCTGAAGTGGGGCTAGCCTGGGTTAAGGGCGTAGGCTGTAGTCCTGTAGAGCAGGGTCTGGACTTGTGTTTGTATTGATGTCTAGGAGGAAGCACATGGCTGAGAGTTGTCTTCTAAACAGCTTCTGGAACATTTCCTGGCAGCACGAGTCTCTGTGATTCGTCAAAGCCCAGACCCATGAGCATCCTCCAGAGTTCCACCTCTCCCCTCACATTCCCTTGTATGACATCTGTGGCTGTGGTTTCCCCTTTCTGGTTGGTCTGCTTAAGAGCCAGGCTGGACCACGCTGCTGATATCCTGGGGCCTTGGGCCTATTGTTTCATCTCTGTGCCTCGTTTTCTATAGCTCCGTGGAAGTGTGTTAGTGTGTCTCCTTTTCTCATCTGTAGAGCTGTGGGAGTATGTTAGTGTGTGAAAGTGTGTTTGTGCTTCTGAGTACTAGGAAGAACACTTTGCATCAGGTAAGTGTGCCACCCAGGCTGAAAAGTGGAGTCTCCTCTTTTGTTATCTCCAGCATGTTCATCATTGCCCCTGTGATCTAGAAACTTCCAGTGTAGAGTGGGCAGGAGTAGGTGCATGGAACACTGAGTTTCCTCCCTGCTAGGCAGTGGCACATGGGGTTGCTGAAACCTGGGAGGGCAGGAGTGGGCAGCCCATTCTCCCCCAGGGAACCACAGGGTTCTGCCTGGGGCTTATGTACCTACAGAGGTTCTTTATTCAGTAGATCTTGTTGCGTCAAAGTGGGTATCTCCAGAGGCTGACTGCAGCCATTCACTTGCACCTGGGGCCATCCTAGCATGGAGAAAAGGGTAGCTGAATGTGGTCCATGGGGACTGTGGCACTGGAGACCTGCTTCCAGCCTCTACCAGGGATAGCTGCTGGCATGTCTCCCTGCAAGAGAAAGGGGATACCAAGGGTTTGGGGGTACCTGACTCATGCTGGGCCCAGAGTGCAAGTCTGAGTGGGCCTCCCTGCCTTGGGGATCCTGGAGGGAGTTATCCATTCGTTTAGGAGCAATGAGCCATGTGTCCTTTGCTTGTCTTCCTGACCCACGTGCTCCCCTTGACACCTGTCTCCCTGCTCAGTGGCTCCAAGCGTGAACATGTCGCTTCTGGATGTGTGGGATGCTGTTCCTGGCTGTGAAGAGCAGGGTGAGACCTTCAAGGCTGGGAGGAGGGGTTGTAGACAGCGGCAAGGGACACTCACTCTCTGGCAAGGGACACTCACTCTCTGGCACGGTGCTAGCTTGAGCTTGCTATGTGCGTATGTCCATTGCACAGATGAGAGGAAGCTCTTGGGATGAAGTCCTGGCCCTGCCCCTGTCCATGTCCAAGGCCACATGCTGGGGCAGGAGGACATTGCTCCTCTCTGAGGCTCTACCCCTGCAACTGCGAAGCTGCCGAGAACCCTGCAAAGCGGAGGTTGGCACTTTGCTGACGGCTCAGGGATAACACCACGGTGGACCAGGCTAGGTACTGATGTAGAGGCTGCGAGCACCTTGGGCTGTGAACAGCTCAGGCTTGGACACTGCCATGGGATGGACCTGAGGAGATAGTACCAGCTGAAGGCATTGCTCACAGGCTCCACAGCCACTCTGGGATCAGAGACTATACTCTTTCCTTGATATGGATGCAGGGAGGTTGGGGGGGGGCAAGGTCAAGGGCCTTAGAGTCTAGGAGTCAAGGAGTCAGGACTTTCCAGGGCTCAGGCTGCCTCCTGACTGGCTCACTTGTGACTCGATCAGGGGCCTGGGACTCCAGGGCTTTACCAACTGCCTGGGGTAGACGGAAACTTTCCTTCAGGTGAAGCCTCTGCAGCATGTGTGGCCCCTGCTCGCCCATGCTGTGGCCGGTAGAAATGAACAGAGTAATTTGGAAGTAAACTGGTGAGCTCTGAGTGTGCCTGCTGAGGCAAGGATGGAGGAAGAGGATAGGAAAAGTGTGTGTGTGTGTGTGTGTGTGTGTGTGTGTGTGTGTGTTTATGTGTGTGCGTGCACACACACACATGCATATTTGTTGCTGTATCCATTTGTTCTGCAGAAACGGCTGTCCTTGGTAGTTGCCACCCCAGATTTGGGGACCTAGTAGCCTGTTTGCAGGGTCAGGATGACTTGGGATCATCTACCAGTAAATGTGCACAGCCAAATGCTGTGTGTTGCTGTTGCAGGCCCCAGGCACACAGTAACGGCCTAGCCTGTGTTTGAGTTTGCCTCACTCCATTCCTGATTGTAGACAGTGATGCAGCTGGCAGGCGTGGAGCATCTAAGGAGCAACATCTGGGTGCCTCTTGGGGTCAGGGTCCTGAATGAGGGGCAGTGTTCTAATGAAGCATCCTCCTGAAGCTTGTGTCCTTCCCCTGCCTGTCCTATACCATAGCCTCTCTCGGTGGTGTGTCAGAGCTCTGAGATCTAATCAGATCCCTCTTGGAACATCTGCCTCCTTGTATTTAGTACTCTAAGATGGGTGGCCATCACTACCTTCTAACTCCAGAGCAGTCCCATCATCCCAGAGTGAAACCCTTTGTCCACAGGCATATACTCTAATCATACTTCCGACCAGCCTGGCAGCTGTGGTTAGCTCTGTGGACTCATTCTGAACATCTATAAATGGAACCCAACCTCCCAGCATCCTTTGGGCCTGGCTCTGTACCCTGCTCTCCATGTAAGGCTTGCTCCATTACGATGTCTGTCAGCTCCGTGTTGGCACTGGAACACATTTCCTTCTGGTTATCTCAGACAGTGCAGTTTTGATGATGCCAGTACAGCGAGAAGACGCTCTGCTCTGTGGTGTTTAGAACGCCGAGTTGTGGCAACTGTATGGCCTTGGTGCGCCTGGAAACATGAGCTGATCGCTAGAGTGTCTCTGTGCCCCTGCCAGCCTTTCCCCATGTAGAGTTGACTTGACCTGGCCTTTTGCCGCAGTTCACATCACAGAACCCATCGGTTTCTGTATATGTCCAGTATGGCAGGCATCCTTTGCTCTCCTCTGGTGCTTTAGCGTGCTCGTGAGACCTGGGTATGGCTGTGAGGCCAATGTACTCCCTCTGTGGTCTTTCTCTTCCCCTGTGGATGTTTGGGATGGATGGCCATGTCGAGGCTGCTCTGAACATGGGAAGCATGTTTCCAACTCTCCTGGTAAGTGCCAGTGTGCCTGGTAGAGCAGGTGATCTTTATTAGAGGCTGCCAGATGATTCTGTGGCATGGTGACCCCATCATGTACCTGAAGGTGAGATACAAGCTCCATCCATTTCCTCTTCCCTGCTGCCTTTTCTGCCTCCACAGATCTTCAGTATTGCAGCCTGCTCTGGGATGCTTGCTGGGACTGGATGAGGAGCCGGTGGCATGGGCAGGAAGCAGGCTTTTGTGGGACCTTGGCTGCTTTGCCTGGGTGTCTCTGTATGGTGAGGCTGACAGGTAGGTGGGTACTGGTGGAGTCACAAGTTCTATGTCTCTGTTGAGTGACGCAATTTGCTAGTTTAGGGTAAAGGCCTTGAGAGACCAGTCCATGTACACGGAGACTTAACCAGGCAGTGCCCTGAAGACTGATCAGTAGGCTGGACCCTATGGGTCCTGGATCTGTCGCTTCTGCCTGTGTAAGCTTAGGGTCATGCCCCTTTCTGTCATCCACAGGGTACCATGGTGTCCTTTTTTGCGCCTCTGCTCTTAGGTATTCTCCTGCCCTCATCTGCAAGGACATGAATGTTCACATGTCCACAAGCTACCTTTGGTGGGAGAGACCAATTTCTCTGCTGTGACTGGGAAGTGTGGCACTTCTAAATTTGGGCTTCCTCTTACCACCCTTCAAAGGAAAAAATACAGGGACTATTGGTGTTCAAGAACCTTGCCTGAGGTCCACTGGATTTTGCCAAATGTAGATTAGCCCAGCAATAACATTGGTGCGTGTGTGTGTGTGTGTGTGTGTGTGTGTGTGTGTGTGTGTGTGTTGAAATACAGAGGCCTCTAGGTACTTCCCGAGGTCTTACTGCCCAGGGATTCCTTCTGCCCTGTCCCTGCTGCCTTCAGTTCCTGGCTTCTTAAGTCTCTCTGTTCTCATCACAAACTGTTCACATGTAAGAGAACTCTTCAGTAATCTGATTCATGGATTTCCCACTTCTAAAGCAGTTTGCTTGTAAGTCAAGCCCTCTGTGAGTCTTTAGTCTTTCGGTTTCACCCCTGACTTTTAGCAAGAGTTTCAGCATGTGACTCTGGGGACAGTCTTTGAGCTGTGGAGTTGCTCTCAGGTCCTGGGCTCCCTCTGAGGGAAAGCAGCAGCTGCTGGAGACCAGCCTCCCTGACTCTGCACACTGCAGACCAGGTGCCTCGTCTCTGTTTTGATCTTGTGGGTGTACCCCCGCCCCTTTATCCTTTCCTAGCTAACTTTGGAAGGGTCCAGCTCTTATTTTGGACCCTAGAGGCAAGGCCTGTCTCTGCCCAGATACCATGTGGTCAGCTCCTACCTTGGTCCAGGTTTTTAATCTTCCAGCTCCTGCATCCACAGGTGCCTGGGTGATTCTGGGCTAGATTTTGCTGCCAAGTCCCTTCTTGGGCTGACTACTGCCTCCTCCTGCCCAGCCTACATCCAGCTGGTGCTGTGGTGGGGGTCTGGTGGTATGGTTGCTTTAGAGAGCAGAGCTAGTGTTTCTTTGCTGTTGGGACAGTGTGTGGTAGTCTCGACCCCACATGCCAGGCCACTGTCGGGAGGACTCTCAAGGTGCCCACCAGTCCAGACCATGCTCATGCTGTGCCTGGGGGCTTCAGTCAGGAGACCAGGGAGGGCTGTGGTGAGTAGCAGGCGGGAGTCCCTGGTCTCCTAGGGAGCAGCTAGCCCCTCCCAGTGTTCTGCCCAGTGGTTTTAGAACAGTGGTTCTCAACCTTCCTAACGCTGTAACCCTTTAATACGGTTCCTCATGTTGTGGTGACCTCCAGCCATAAAATTATTTCCATTGCTACTGCATAACTATAATTTTGCTACTGTTATGAATTGTGATGTAAATATCTGATATGTGACCCCCTCGAAGGGTCGTGACCCCCGGGTTGAGAGCTTCATTGAGAGCCTGGGTCTTGGTTTCCTGAGCCAGGTGGAAGTCGATGGGAAGTCTGTCCCACTACTTCTGCCCCAGTGGATGAGGCCCAGCTGGGCTCGGTTAGGGGCTCACGAGCCTCTAGGACCATCCCAGCAGTCCTTTGAAAGTGGTCAGGCCTGAGCCAGCTCCCATGGCCTCAGGCCAGGTCTGTGCCCTCTGATGTCTTCAAAGACCAGCGGGTTTGCTTCCCAAGGGATTTGGGCTCAGCACCTGGCTAGGGTCACGTGCTCATCGGCCAGCCCTGGGAGCGGTCCCACTCCTCTGTCTTCCTGAGTCTCAGAGTGACCCTGGGGGCAGAGGCAGCCTGATGGGGTGGGGGGTGAGAGGTAGGGGGAGGATCCAGAGGGAAAGCGGGACACAGACAGGACCAGAGTGGAGCCCAGGGGGAGTGCGTGGGAACAAGTGGCCCGCTCACCTGCCAGTTGGAGGGTGTCCCAGCGTCCTCCCAGCTTCCCTCTTCTCTCTCCCGACACTTGCTCACCATTGTTTTTCTCGTCCACTTAGCAGACAGTTGCAGAGGGGCCCCCAGCTCCGGAGGCAGGTGCTCCGTGCTGGCGGCTGAGGCTGCAGTGAGCCACAGCTGAGCCTCCTCCCTGGCTGCCTGCTGCCCTGCCCACCCAGCCTCTGTGCTCTAGAGGCCCTGCTGGCATCCATCCTCCCGAGTGTCATCATTGTGGATCTGTCCCTGGGCTCCGGCATTTCCACTGAGGTGGTTTCCCAGTGCTCACAGCTGCCCAGTCCTGAGACTGTCCTCTTCCCACAGCCTTTGCACCCCCCCGCCCCTCGCCCCCCATGGCCCCACCGCCCCCTTCAGCACTGACTGAACCCAGCACCTTACACTGGGCCAGCACTCCACCAGTGAGCTATAGCCCCAGCCCGCTCCCGTCATCTTGATGGTGGCACTGTCCGTGAGGAGACCGCAGTGCCTATGTGCCATCACAGACGAGGCTGTTGACATGAAACAGACATAGCAAAATGCCTCTTCTAAGTGTCCGGCGACTGTGGTGGATGCACCGTCTGGCAGGACGGGACAGTCGGCCCTCTTGTTCTTGGGTGAGCTTGACCTGGTGTCTTGCGGGCGGGGGGCGGGAGGGGGATTTGTTGACTTTAAGTTGGTAGACTCGCAGTGCCTGTGATTGCTAGGTAACATTGTCACATCATCCTTCGGTTCTGGCAGTGATGTTCCTGTGTGCTCGCTAGGGGCGGCACTCCACAGTGGCCCCATCTTGTGCCCGACACTTGTGCGGTGAGAACGCATTTCCGGTAGTGCTTAACCAACACTTCTGTTCCCCGTGGCTTCTTTGGAGTGTGGTCAGCGAATGGAACAGGGTTCTGGCTTGGTGTCCTTGTCTCACGACCTCGGAGAGGCCCCTCCACTGGCTGCAGAGTTCCTGAGGGCAGCCTGCTCTTATTTCCACTTGTGTTTCTGGTTGACAGAGTCATGAAGACCTCTTCTTGTCAACTTCTGGGCCTTTATAATTTTTGAACTTTTAAAAATATTTATTTACCTGTCTAATTATTATTCCTTACTTGGTTCTCTCTTTCCTCACTCCTGTTACCCATGTAAGTATTATTGGGGCCCCTGTTGTCTGAGGGC
This sequence comes from Peromyscus leucopus, assembly GCF_004664715.2. NCBI lineage: Eukaryota > Metazoa > Chordata > Mammalia > Rodentia > Cricetidae > Peromyscus > Peromyscus leucopus. The sequence continues at coordinate 31,642,743 of NC_051080.1, read as the reverse complement.
TCTGACGGCCCTCTGTCTGCCTGGTCACCTTCTCTCTGTCTACACACTTCTCCGTGGGGGATCTAACACCTTGTCTTCTGGCTTTGTCGACCTGCCCACCAGCTCCTCACAGGCGCCCTTCATTTCTGCTGCTGGTGTTTATTACTTCCCAGCGTTGATGATTCTCAGAGTTCTCACTTCTCCGTGAAGTTTCCCAGGGTTCCAGCATGCGGTCTGTTCCCTCAGAGCTTGTGATGCGTCACAGTCATTTTAGAGTCCTAGTCTGAGATCGCGGTCTGGTCGGCCTCATGCTCTCGAATATCTCATGGTGTTGGATTGCTCCGGTTCACCTTTGACTGTGTCCTGGGTGTCAGAGGTCACAGGATTCGTGCTCAGAGGTGGGCACATCCTGTTTGCTTGGCCTGTTGTGTGGGGGGTTGAGTCCTGCTGGGGGGGTTTGCCTTGTCGCTGTGGTGGCTATCCTCAGCCTCCCCCAGATTCATATTCTTCTGACGTCACCTTGTGCTTGGGGTGGGCATGCTGGTGCTAGCCTTTCTGGTGACCTCAGCCTGAGGTGGGTGGTGGTCTCTTTCCACCCCATCTTTCTCCTTTCTGCTTTGCCTGGCTCTCCGTGCTCATGATCCTGGGGTCGCATTGCAGCTTCGGTCATGGCAGGCCTGGTCTGGTAGTGGGCTTTTGGAAAACCCGTCCCCCTGTGGCTGTCCATTTGTGCTATGGCTCTCGCTGGTGTTGTGGGGCAATCTTTCCCCACCCCCCAGGAAGTCCCCCTACCTTTCTTTCCAGGGCAGAGGGGACATTCCCTGCTCTTCTCGCCTGGTGTCTGTGGGTGTCCTCCTTGCCCAGGGATCAGCAGCTGATGCCTTCAGACCACTAGCCTGGCCGTGGTGTTGTAGGGGAGAGGGAACCCCACCGTGACAGAGCTACCACAGTCCTTGTCCCTGCACCCCAGGGGTTCTGCCCCATCTGCTCGTGGAAAGGAGGGCAGAGTGGCTGTGGTACCCAGGCTGCTCCAGTGAGAACAGGTTCCGACGATGTCTAGAAAATGGCAGCAGTGCAGCTTTGGAGCTTTTCATCTTGTTGGGTTAGGACGACGCTTGAGCTTCCTGTGTGGCCCGCAAGGGTGGAGTCCTCCGTAACTCTGAACAGTACATCCCCAGTTCACAGTGATGTGGACTTTGAGTCATGTCTTTAAGCCTCAGTTTTGTGTAACACCTGTGAAGATTCTTTGAAAAAACCAATGACCTTTTCTTCCTGTTTGCCCAGGGTCTGTGAGCTCTCATGTTGGGGCAGTTATTGCCCTTGGTCTGTGGCTCACATATGTGATTGCCCTTGGTCTGTGGCTCACATGTTATTGCCCTTGGTCTGTGGCTTACATATGTTATTGCCCTTGGTCTGTGGCTCACATATGTGATTGCCCTTGGTCTGTGGCTCACATATGTGATTGCCCTTGGTCTGTGGCTTACATATGTTATTGCCCTTGGTCTGTGGCTCACATCTGTTACTGCCCTTTCATGTGGCTTACAGTCATTGCCCTTGGTCTGTGGCTCACATATGTGACTACCCTTGGTCTGTGGCTCACATATGTGATTGCCCTTGGTCTGTGGCTCACATAGCTCATAGCTCCTGCCCGGAGCGCTGCTCACCATGTCTGGACTCTGCTTGCTTCTTAAGCTGTGACTCGTCCCCCTTGTCTCTCCTCTTGTGGCCTTGTCCCCGAGAAGCTTCCCCCTTCCCACAGGAATACTTTCTTTTTTGCACTTGCACATTCGTTGTTTTGCTTTTTCACGGTGACAACCATGATCCATTTGGAAGATACTCCTTTTTATTATGTGAGGCGCGAATCGATTTTTATTTTTCCACATGGCTGGCCAGATGTCCCAGAACCACTTAGGGAAAGCTCGTCTTTGATCCTGGGTGCTTCGTTTATCTCACCACTGCATTTCCACAGTTGCAGGGACCTATTTTTAGACCCCCCCTACTCCCTGGTCTGTTAGTGTTTTCATGCACAGCATTTTAATTATAGGGGCTTTCTAGCATTTTTTAATAACAGTACCATTGTCATGCCATCCACACACCTAACGCTCACCCCTTTCAAATGTACAATTCAGAGGGTTTGGCCTGTTCGTAGACTGGTGCACCCATGGCTACTACCGAAATCTAGAACATTCTCTGTCCTGCTTAGCAGCCTCCCCATGCCCTCCTCCAGCTCCTTTCTGTGTCTTGGGTGTGCATGCTGTGGACATTTCATGCAGGCGGAATTGTACAGCATGAAGCTGCTGGTGCCTGACTGTGGAATGCGTTCAGGATCCACCCACGCTGAGGCATGTGCCAGGACTCCGCTCTAGGATCTCCTCAAGTCTGCCAGTTCTAGGCCTTTCTGTTTGTTTGGTGTCTTCCTGTATGTTCTCATGCATTTGTTTTCCCACATGAACTTCCCTGTCAATTTGTCTAGCTCCATAAAGATGCTGTTGGCGCACTCCCTCCGTGTGGTGGGAGAAGGAGTGTCTTTGAGAAACAGAGCTGTTGCGGCCAAAGACTAGAGTGTGTCTCTGTGGAGCTATGTTTGGGACTTCCTCTTAGGCCCTTTTCCAGTCTTGTGCTACACTTCCTCTCAGGTCCACTGCTCTGTTGCTGCTGGAGTTGGGATTTCTCCATTCCCTCACTTCTTTTTCTTTAAGATTGATTGTATTTTTACTCATGTGCATGCCTGTGTATCTGCGTGAGTACAGACAGGGGCTGATGGCGGCCAGAAGAGGGTTTTTGATTCCATGGAGCTGGATTTACAGGTGGTTGTGAGATGTGCTGTGTGGGGGTTGCGAACTGAACTCCAGTTAAATATTCTTAAGTACCGGATTATGTTTCCAATCTTGGCTGTTTGTTTCAAATTAAATTATTATTATTATTATTATTATTATTATTATTATTATTATTATTATTGGTGGTGGTGGTGGTGGTGGGTTTTTTTCAAGACAGGGTTCCTCAGTGTAGTTTTGGTGCCTGTCCTGGATCTCACTCTGTAGACCAGGCTGGCCTCGAACTCACAGAGATCCGCCTGGCTCTGCCTCCCGAGTGCTGGGATTAAAGGTGTGCGCCACCGCTGCCCGGCTCAGCATATTAATGTTACACCTCGGTGTTTGGATTTTAACTTGGTGTCTCTAGGGTTTCACCCAAACTGTGCTACAACTTGCAGAAAACAGTTTCATTTCGGCTGTGTGACTCTTTCTTCCTCATCTCTGTGGCTCTGACTGGTCCACCCAGAGGATGTTGGACCTTACAGAGGCAATCCATATGTCTTCCCAAGCTTTGGGAGCTGCGCCTGGTACCTCCTTGTTAAATGAAGTGCTTGTTAAAAGGGGGACAAGTATTTATCACTTAAGCTGGCTTCTTGACCCATTTGCTAGGAATGAGTGTTGAGTTTTGTGTGTGTATTTGTAGCATTCGTGGAGAACCCCGTGAGCACTCTCTGGCAGGTCCATTAATAAGAGATGTTACCTAAATGGATTTCCGAGTGCTGAACCAGCTGTGCATTCCTAGAAAAAAATCCCAATCAACAAGACTTTGAATCTTGTTTCTTAGTGTTTAACTTACTCTTTTCCAGTTGATATTTATGCTGATTTGGGTTTTTCTTTTGATTTTGGACTGTTCGTCACGTGTTTATTACATGTGTGTCATAGAACAATTAGAACCAGGGCCAGTGAGATGGTTCAGTGGGTAAAGGTACTTGCTGCCAACCCCCGCTGACCCGAGTTCGATCCCTGGGACAGAACTGACTCTTGCAAGTTGTCTTCTGTGCACTGTTGTGTGTATGTCATCTTCCCCCATTCCAAACACACAAGAAATGAAGAATTAAAAAAAAAAATAGTTAACAAAATCCCACGTCATCAGAACTTTTTGTTTCTAGTGGTCTGGAGCCATGAGCGGTAGGAAGCTGTCTATGTCCTAGGAGCATTGTCCCAGAGCCCCTTCTCCGGGCAAGTTTTGATCATTTTCCCATCCTTTCCCTGGCAAAAAGCTTTGTTCTCCAGCAGGTCCCAGGGTGAGCATCCCTTGCCTGCTGGACTCCCATTTCTTCTGGACCTTGCGACTCACTTGTTCAAGTTTAGGGGTGGGAGGGCTCCCCACTCCATGTTCTGTGTTGTGTTCTCTTTCAGCTGCTACAATGGCATGCTTATAGTTCTCTCAGTTTTCTTTTCGTTTTGAGACAGGGTCTCATGTAGCCCAGGCTGGCCTTGAACTTGCTGCCTAGCTAAGAGTGGTCTGGAACTCCTGATTCTTCTGCCTTCATCCCCTGAGTGCTGGGACTGTAGGTATGGGTCATCGAACTCAATTTTATACAGCTCTGGGGGTCAGATCCTGGGCCTTGTGATGCTAAGCAAGTATGCTACCAACTGAGCCACATCCTAGCCCTCACCTAGTTTTCTTCATTAAGTTACTTGTTAGCTGTCTATATGTTCATTTTTTTTTTTTAGAAAACATTTTGATTTATTAATTAGGTCTCATGTTTTCTATTTTCTGCCTCATTGGTTTTTGCTTTTATTTGCATTATTTCTTTCCTTGTGGCTATTTTTGAATTATTTTGTTGTTCTTTTTCTAACCTTTTGAGCTAAAAATTAGTTCATCTGTTCTCACTTTTTCATAAAATGTTGTTTAGCGTTAGCCATTTCCTCTGATTCCTTCTTCAAATCTGTCTTACTGATTTCTAAACGTAGGATTTTCATTGTCATTATTTTTAGCAGTTCCTTCCTTTCTGCTCTGTGGAGTGGTATCTCCTGCCCCTCTTCCCACGAAGACTTCCTGCCCCCTTCTAGGGGCTCAAGGGTCCTTCTCAGCTCTTTTCTAACACCGGTGAGTACCCTCCATGTTCCAGGCCCTGGGTCAGCGGTTGCCCTCAGACCACCTGCTTGACCTTGGTGTCTTATGGGGAGGAATCACCTCTCTTCCCCCTGTTTATGGTTTTTATTTTTTCCCAAGTGTGGTATAGTCGATGACTTTTTATATAGAAAGGGCTTCTTGGTTTAGTAAATACCCAAGTGTACACTCGAGCTGCCAGGGCCAGTGTTTAGTTTTGATCCTGTTTCTAAGGTAGGCGGGATCTTTGAAGCCCCCACCTGACTGGGATGGAGTCTTGCCATGGAGGCCAGGCCTAGCAATCTTCCTGTCTCAGCCTCTCAAATGCATGCCCACGTCTGGGTGTTTCCCTAACATTTTAAAGGAAGGATAACTTGGTGAAGGCACTTTGGAACCTTGTAAGTTCTCCTGTTTATTAGCTTTTCTCTCATTGGCTTTAGAGCTCAAGGGGCATTCTTACCAAGTCATGTCCCTTCATGATCACCATAGCTCTGCCTTCCTCCACAGTCATTAGCTGATCCTCCACTTAGGGGAGGTCATCCTTGTGAGTCTTGGTCAGTGTGTTAGACTTCTTTCCCCCGCTGCCTCTGCCCACCTCACAAGTCAGAATTCTTGCTGGCTACAGTGAACTAATGTTTTCCCTATGTGTTCATGTGTTGAAGGCCTGGTCCCTAGTGCAGCAGCCCTCAGAGGGGAGTCTCTGGGGAAGTAGCTGGGCCCCTGAGATCTTTCACCATACCAGTAGAAGACTTTGTAGATGGATTCACCTTGGATGGCATGATTAGGAGGTGGGGGAAGGGTTACTGGGTGCACTGGAAGTGTACATTACATCACCAACTTCGTTCCCAGTCTTCTCTCTACTTCCACCATGAGTTGAGCATATTTGTTCCTACACACTCTCTTCCCTAGAAATAACGGCACCACGTGACCATATGCTGACACCTCTGAAACCATGAGCGAAGAGAAATCCTGCGTCCTTCCTTTGGTTTGTTTCTCTCGGGCATTTTGTCACGGTCGTGGAAAGCCAGTACTTCACCATTAGCTATCTTCACACCACCTGTCTTAGCCAATTGAGTCCTCATGTCCTCCTGAGATGCCCTGCCCTTGTCTTAGCCTCTTCCTCAAGCTCCTGGGAGGGAAGACTAGGACTTCTTTTCCTTTTCCGCTGCAGCCCTGGAATCAGCTACTTCTCTCAGGATTCTCGATTCCTCTTACTCTCTTATTGAAGAATAAATAAGAATAAATAGGAGGTCGGATGGATGTGCTGGTTAAAGCCTTGGAAGTGGCTGTGTGTTGGCACAGCTTTATCAGTGCGAGTGCAGACACGCGGGGCGGGGGGCGGGGCGCGGGGTGCGGGGTACAGGTAACTCCCACAGCCGATGCCTGTGTTTCTCTGTGCTTATTAGAAATGGTGAATTCATGCCAGTCCCTCTAGATGCTGAGTTCCTCGCTTGGAAATGAGCAAGGGCTTGGCCAGAGTGATGTGGCGAGGGAGAGGATGCTCTCCTCTTTCCCTGTAGCTTCTGGGCCAGATGGGAGGCCACTATGTGGCACACTGCAGACCTTCAAGTCTGGCGTAGAGAACACTGATGTGGGCCACAGGGAGCGGAGGGGACACTGTGGCCTGTGTCACTATGTAGTGTACTGGGACCTTGTTCCAGGTCCCTTCCATCTCTGTGACACTGTACATTTCTTCCCTAGATCTGTTTTCCTTACCTGAGACGCTGGGCCTTGAATTGCATTGGAGAACTCTAGTCTGGGTACCTCTGCTCCTGAACTTGGCCCATGTGGAACATCTGCTGTCACCTGAGACTCCTTTGACTCTAGAGTAGACATTTCCCCATATTACAATGCAGTCTCAGGAGTAAGCATGAGCAGATTCAAGTTATAGCCTGCGGTTGAGTTGGGGCTTACCATGGCAGGTCACCTAGTCTTGTGTGAGGTTTGTGGTCTTTTTATAAGCTCTCTTTGTGTGGCTTCATGTCCCCAAAAATGCATTCATAGTTGAGGAGGCATTGGCCAGTGGAAGGAGGTGAGGGGTCCAGATGGCATTAGTCACAGCTTGGAGGCTCTGGCATGGGCTGAGTCATGACATCTGCCTGGCTTGGGAGACAGCTAGGGGGTTCATCATCCACCCGGACCATCCTAGGAGGAGCCAGACATCCAGGCCTCCCAACACTGCTTTCACTGGGGAAGCCTTGCAGCCTGGGGTCTCATGCTTCCCTGTCTGCACCATAGCATGCCAGGGTGGAACAGAGTGCAGGAGAGCCTGATCAAACCATATCTCCACCTCTAGCTGACCCGGGGGAGGCTCCAACACTGTTACAAGGTGGCAGCTGGGAGATTGCTCTGTTAGCCTGGATTGTGTGCTGCTTGGAACCAGGAACCCTTGCTAAGGATCAGAGCTGGGGAAGGGCTGGAACATGAAGTTGGGGGAAGTCAGTGCCTGGAGCTCGTGTCTGGGGACAGACTGCGTCTCATATTTTATCTTGTTGGTATGCATGTCTCCCCTTGATAGCCCCCCTGACTACCAGTTTGCAAAAGGGAAACATTCCGGGGCTGTAGGATCGACTGAGACATTGTCCAAGTGGGAACCTGACCCAAATTTCTACTCCTAGGATAGAATGGTTTCCTCCGCCTTAAGCTGAGCCCAAGGAAGGCACCGTGCAGAGAAGTCCAGAGAGGCCGGAAGCATCCTGGGCAGTGCAGGATGCAGGTGCTATTAGCAGGTTCCATGGAGGCCGCAGGAAAGTCAGGGAACAGCAGGTTTTGCTTGAGGGGCTGGTGAGGTTCCCCACCGTGTGGCTGTCCACTCCCTCCTGTGGTGAACTTCAGGGCCAAGTGTAGGGCGTGGGGTGGTCTGTGGTAGCAAGTGGAGAGCTGTGCCAGAGAGGTGCCCTGCACAGCTGGCCTTTGAGCTACAGATGCTGGAGCTCTGACAAACCTCATTAAGTTCTTCTTCTTTAACTTTTCAGTTTCATTTTGTCTAGAAAGTAATTTTCTCTGCCCGTATAAGCTTTGGGAGAAAGGCTTTCCGGGGCTTGGAAGCAGCGCGTGTCTCCCCTGTGCGTACAGCAGGGCCCAGGGGTGCAGGCCATCTGCAGTGATGGTGGCATTGACCCAGCTGCTGATTCTGGCCTTGATGCTCACCCTGGTCCCATTCCTTGCACTTCCTCCCTTTGTCTTGGCGATGTCTTTGGAACTCCTCCTCGTGAGGCAGTTGAGATGAATGTGAAGGGAGAGGTATGTTCCTACAGGCTCTCCAAGCTGAGCTTCTAGGAGACTGAATTCCATTTGGGCCTGAAGCATGAGGGGAGGACAGGTACCATGAAGACCACAGATGTGAGCTGGCCTGCCTGACCTGTGCGAGGGACATAATGTTGAAGGACATGGCAGGCCCATACATAGACCCTTTGGAAAGTCAGAAGTCATATGTGCAGAGGCCCAATGTGGAATTAGCGTGGGCGTCCTCCAGGGGTCACCTAATGAGCTAAGGCTTAAGTTCTCAGGAATATCTGTCCTCAGCTGGGCCTTCCCTACGTGACGTTTTTAGTCAGCAGCAGCCCATTTTCCCCATCTGTGTGACGACTGTAGTGCCACTCTCTGTCCCTGAATATGAGGACCCCCAAGGGAAGGCAAACCAGGTTGTCCTTTTCTGCTGCGAAACCCACCCCCTCCCCCTATGTGGATGACTTCCTCCTCCAGTCCTAGGAGAGAGGCCATTTGTCACTGACAAATGACAAAACCCAGGACTGGAGATATGACATCCCCTCTGGGGATGTGGCAAACCCCACATACTAGGGGACCTCCCAGCTCAGTGAAGAGGTAGGGTCCATTCTGGGGAGCCCCATCATAGGGGATTATGATTCCTTGTCAGCTACTGAGAAGGGTAGTCCCAGTTTGTGTGTGTGTGTGGGGGGGGGTTCTCCATAGGAATGGGTTCTGGAAGGGTTGGAAGCCAGGGCATGGAAACTGAAGTCAGAGCCTGGCCTAGGGTCCAGACCCTGGGACCCTAGCCTGGTACTATGGATAGGACTGCGGGCAGGTGGCAGTCTGTTGGCTGAGGTCTCCCTGTCCTTGGGCCTGGGTGCTTTGTCTTGGATTAGGGCTGAGCCTACTAGGGCAGCAGCAGGCCTGAGGTAGGCGTTCCCTGGCACCCCCACTTCCTCTGGCACCCTGTAAACAGGATCTGGGCAGTGCAAGGACAGATGGCTCCCTTTAGGCTGGCAGGGGTTTGGGGTCCCTGGGAAGAGGTGGCGCCAGCCTGGAGAACCAAGGCCGGAGGGGCTGGTGGCTGGCCTTGGCGGCAGTCACAGAAACCGCATGGTAGGAGACCTCCCTGGGAGCAAGGGAACACATTGTCTCCGTGGTTTCTCTTCAGCCTCATTGGGGCAGCCTCAGAGCACAGGCCATTCTTGGGCACAACCGCCTAGCAACTTCCGCCCATCCCTCTGGCCAGGCCCTGCTGCCAGCTTCCGCCTGCCTGGGCTGTGAACAGCTCTGCAGTCTCTGTTGAGCTTTTCTTCCGGCTCATCATTGCCTACTCTGACCTTACCACTCCCCCCAGGGCTCCTGGATGCCCACAGGCCTGGCCCATCCCCTCCTGCCCCATCCTCTGGGTACTCAGCCCCTTTGTCCTCCACTCTTGGCTCCTGCTAAATCTCTTGCTTGGATGTAGTCACCAGTTCTGGCCCGCCCACCCTCTGGACAAGGTCCTGGACCCTTAGCACTCAGCCCTGAAGCCTTGCCTGGATCCCTCCCGTGGCCCTCTGCCTTCTGGTGCTTACGCCACAGTGCTTCCCTTGGCTTGGCTTTGGGAGGCTCTTGTGTCTCAAGTCCCGCTGGACCTTGCAAGAGCAGGAGGTGCAGACTCGCCCTGCTGGTGGCCACGTTATCTGTGATGGGAAGTGTGCTTGCTTGGACAAAGGCTGCATACTGCAGTGAGGCTGGCGACTTTCTGCCCTGTTCTAAGCTCTATGCTGACTGGCCAGCTGACCTTGGACAAGTTGGGCCTTAGCCTCCCTTTCTTTAAGTAGAGCCCGTGTGTCCTGCAAGGGCGCGGTGCGAATTAAGATCACTGATATGGGTGAGGGGATTCACTAGAGCAGGAGCAGGTGAGGCCCATGGGTTTGGCCTCCAGCCCCCTCTCCTGAGGCCTGGATCTAGGTGTGTCTTATCTGCCTCTTGGCTTCCCTAGTTCCTCATGCGAGCACTGGCCTTGCAGAGTTTGAGGGTACCCTGGGAAATGTGGTGTGCCCAGCCCTCGATTTCACCTTGTTCCCATACCCCTACTCACTTAAGTAAAGGATCAGGGATGTCTCTGGGATGGACAAGCGTTGGAGCGCCCTTGAACTGTGGCAGAAGTGGTCCTCAGTTGAGGCCTACTGGAACAGGTTTGGTGGACACACAGGGTGGTCGACTGAGGCACTGGAATGGGGCTGGGCTCTGGGAAAGGGCGACTCCAGATGGCTCCCAGTTTGCCCAAGGAGGGCAGTGTTCTGCTTACCAGCCGGACTCAGATTTTAGAACACAGAGATGCCCGGTCGATGAGGGTCCCCATGGGATTCTGAGGTGAGGCATGGCAGGAATGCAGACAGGCTGCACTAAGGTGGGGTAGGAGGAGCTGGTTGCAGGGTGATGATCAGAGACAGGGAGGAAGCTGAGGGCACAGCGTGGGCAAAGGCACTGGGGTGGAAGACAGCCTTGGTGCCGATGAGTGGGATCCCAGGAAGCAGGCTAGGGTACAGGAAGCACTGGGGTGCAGTGGCCCTGTGTCCAGAGGCCAGTGAGGGCACTGGTGCCTGCAGACCATCCGTGAGAGGCTGGGCCAGTCAGAATTGTAGGCCTGGACCCCGTTGGCTGACTTTGGGAGGGCAGAGGGCTTAAGTTTTGTACTGAGGCTATAACATGCCTGCCATTCTGCTTGGTACAGCAGAATGCTCTGGCATCTTGCTGTCTCCCAGAGATGAGCATTGCACTGGCTGGTTTTGTGTGTCAATTTGACACAAGCTAGAGTCATCAGAGAGGAAGGAGCCTCAGCTGAGGAAATGCCTCCATGAGATCCATCTGTAAGGCATTTTCTCAATTAGTGATGAATGGTGGATGGCCCAGCCCATGGTGGGTAGTACCATTCCTGGGCTGCTGGTCCTGGGTTCTATAAGAAATCAGGATGAACAAGCCAGGGGAAGCAAGCCAGTAAGTAGCACCCCTCCAAGGCCTCTGCAGCAGCTCCTGCCTTCAGGATCCTGCCCTGCTTGAGTTCCTGTCCTGACTTCCTTCAGTGATGAACGGCAATGTGGAAGTGTAAGCCAAATGAACCCTTTCCTCCCCAACTTGTTTTTTGGTCATGGTGTTTTGTCACAGCAATAGAACCCTAGCTAAGACTGGAATGCATATCCTGAATCCTAGTATCCACCTGAAGGAAGCCCAGAATGGCTGGCTAGGAGGTAGAGGACACACACTGGTATTTCTGGTTCTTAGACCAGCTTTTTTTTCTTTTTTTTGTATCTCCTCAGCTCTCTGTGCTTCTATCAACTGTCTGCCTTCCTCTCAGCCTCTGAGCAAATAAGTTCAGCATGCAGCAAAATGAAATTGCAAGTCTGAGCTGGAGATCTTGCCTCTTTTTGTCACAGCTCATGCATATGTCTGAGCTTGCACCCACCTGGACAGCTCTTGCTTCTCCTAGGTCCTGGGGCTAGTCCCCAAGTCCTTTCCCAGCCATCCCACTTATATTCAGGCCACAGGGGCCCTAGCTTTGGCATAGAGATCCCATCTGAGGTTAAATACCTTCTCGTCTTCCTATAAGGGGTCGTCCGCTGCTCGCAGACCTTTGTCAGCTTGCTGTACCTCCCCAGGAACCTGTCAGGCTGCTCTGCACTCTGCGACCATTCCTGCTGCTCCTGGCTTTCCCGTTTGGACCTGGGTTGGCTCATTACTCTCTTCTGTAGCTTCTCCCTTAGGTGGAAGCTACAGCTTCTCTGACTGTCCCCACTCTGTGCGCAGCCAGCCTGTCCTCCCTGTGTGCACGGCTCTTTCTGGTGTGAGGAGGTCACAGCACCGTCTGCCTGTGGAAGTCTGTGACTGGTCGGTCCTCTCCTCTTCCGCTGACAGGCTGACAGCCCGCTCCCTGGGTTCCCTCTCTCTGCTCTTCCAACCCTCAACCCAGCTCTCTCTGAGGCCAGGGGACATTATTAACATGGTTCCTGTGCACAGTGGGTGTGCTGGGCCAGTCTGTGGGATGGGTCCACACAGCCACACAGAGCAGACTACATTTAAGGACTAGGGGCCCTGGTTTCCCACCTGGCTCCCCACCTGGCTCCTGTCTGCGTATGTCCCTGCAGCCTCCACTGTTTCCAGACACATTTGTCTGACTGATGTTTTGTTGGAATCATACCCGCGCAGCTTAATACTTTAAAGTTATACATGCAGAGGGTTTAGGGAGGAAGCGAGCTCTACAAGATTAATTAAGAACAGCATAACCCCCAGTGCCTTACTACTGCCTCCCCAGAGGAGCTCATTTCGCCGGATTCCTTTGATATTTATCTTTTCTCCAAATGATGTGCGGTATTGCTACTTGATTTTTTTAAAAAATCGTTTAGACATTATTTATTGACTTGCAAGATGAAAACTCCCATCTTTATGCCTCTCACAGGCATGCGCTCTTCCCCCCACACCCCCTCATTCACGAGCATGTTCACACGCAGCCAAGGCGTACATAAGACACAGCATGCAGAGGCACGCAAGTCTGTCATTCTGCATCTCCCGCCTCACTCCTGGTCTCCCCCAGCGTTTGTAATGGCCTCTGCGTGCGCGTGCGTGTGCGCATGCGTGTACGTGTGTGTGTGTGTGTGTGTGTGTGTGTGTGTGTGTGTGTGTGTGTGTGTAGGTTTTCTGTTCTTCTCAGGCACTCACCCGGAGTCCCTCCTCCTGTTCTCCGTGTCTTATGTTCCTGCCACTCATGGGTCCACTCGTCTTTCATCCTCTCAGTGTCTCTCCAGCAGCTTCTGCAGGATCTGGTCAGCAAGGGTTCTTCACCTTGCCTAATCACAGCCTTTGCTCTGGCTTCCCTTCATCTCTCTGTGAGTTCTGGCAGTCTGAGCCAGCTTTTCACTAGCCACTGGATGAAGCCTGCCACTAGTCTCGTGGGGTTAAAGAGCCCTGGTGCATTTCTCTGGGGCCTGACATGGTCCGACTAAGTGTAGTAGCCAGATGCCCCGGACCTGTCTCTTCCTCCCGTGTGACGTAGTAGGGTTAGGTGCAGGAACCAGAGTGCCTGGACCCAAAACCTTTCTTGGCCAGTTTTCAGCCATATAGCCATGGACAGGTCATTCCCGCTGTGTACTTTGGTGTCCATACCTGCCGGGTCAGAGCTGAGAGGCGGAGCCTGTGAATGGCCTGCTCAGTCGCTCGCCCTAGCTGTGTGTACTGACTGCTGATGGCCACCTGGCCCACCATTCCTGCTTTCTCTAGTGAGGGAGCTTCTGCTCCACTTCCGGGCCCCCCATGTCATGTCAGGGGTTCTTCGGCTGTGGTCTTGCCGTGGGGACCACTCTGCTCCATGGGCCTTACCTCTTACTCTAGACCGACACTTAGAACTGTTGGGCCCTCTGGTCCCTAGTCCCTTATACTGAGAGATATCATCACCTTCTTCCACTGAGGTTATTTTCTGTCCCTTCTCCAGAAGCATCTAGAAAATGAAGGGAGACCCAATGACAACTTCATATAGGTCCCAGGATACAAGGCCTAAGGGGCTCCCAGGGAGAGGGGATTCCCGAGTGCTTTCAGGGGTCCCCTAAGGCCTTCCTCTGCCAACTGTCCTCCACTGCGGGGCTGGCTCTCTTCCTGGGCTGCAGCTGGAGCGGTGCAGCATGCCCTGGAAGCAGATGTGAGCGCCTGTGTAGCTTGCCTGGAAACTACTTGGAGGGCAGTGTAGTGCGGCTGTGGTCACAGTTGCCCTGTTTGAGAAGGTGTTACGTTCCCTGTGAATATGCTGTGTATGTTAACAGTGATAGGCTTCTTGTTACTTACTTCAAAATAAACGGATAGGCAACTGAACAGAAATCTGATTTAGTTTCTAATAGTAAATCCCATGGATAGAATTGCATCAATGGGGGCTGCCAGGGTTTCTGATTCTCAGCACACGTCCAGAAGCCAAAATGGTTGGAGCTTTTGCTGAGGACTTGCCCTGCAAGGCTGAGTGAAGCCCCCCCCCCCAATATGTGGTGGATGAAATTGGGGGAGCCTGTGGGGACCCAGCGATCCAAAGTGTGAGCTGGGGGGTGGGGGCGGGGGGCCCTGCAGGGGCAAGGAGCAAGGAGAGCAGGGCTCCAAGTGTGGGTAGTTTTGTTTCGTTTTTACATTTATTTATTTTGTATATATGTTGGGGTGCGGGAGCCACAGAGCTCATGTGGGGGTCAGGGGACAGCTTGCAGGAGTTGGTTCTTTCCTTCTACCACGTGTGTCCCAGTGACTGGACTCATCGCCAACAGCTTTACCTGCTCAGCCATCTTACTGGCTCCTCTGTTTTTTTTGTTTTTTTTTTTTCAACTTTTTTAAAGATCTTTTTTATTTTTATTGTGTATATGTGTTTGTGCATGCAAGTGCCGTACCCATGAAGGACAGAAGAGGGCGTTGGATCCCCTGGAGCTGGAGTTACAGGCAGTTGTGAGCCGCCTGATATGAGTGCTGGATACTGGAAAAGCAGCAAGGCCCCTTAGCTGCTGAACCATCTCTCCAGCCCTTCAAAGAGGGTGTACTCTCTCCTCGGCTCAGTTTCACTGTTCCCATTTATTCACAGGTAGAACAAATAACCGCCTACAGTGACCATTTGGTGGAGGCCACAGCTCTGGGTTGTTGAGAAGCCTGGGGTGGCCCTGGGAATGGGTGCAGAGGAGCCAGGTGGGCCTGGGGGGGGGGGGGGCTTGTGCTCTGAGCCCTGAACCTGAACTCTGTTCCTTCCTCTTCTCCCTCCCTGTCCCTCTGGGATTTCGTGTTTCTCCAGTTCAGCGAGGAGGCTTCCTTCCTGCCCCGCCCACCAGAAGATGTCCTATGAATCCATCACCAGCAGAGGTGGCTTGGGGAGCCATGGCCCTTTTAAAGGACCCTCAAGAAAAGGCTACCAGCCCCTGAGTAATGGCCCAACAGACACCCGGAGGCGGGAAGGTGGTAGCAGTGTGTGGTCTCCATCGGGTCACACTCCTCTGAGGAGTGACTGCTGAGGCTAGGGTGGGTACCCTGGGAGAGGGAAGATGGAAGGCTGCTTTGTGTGGGGGCCCTGAGGAATTGTCATGCCTATGAGGCATGGAGCAGGTGTCCACTGCCACACTCCTGCAATGTTCTAGGTGTGTGGGGACGTGACTGAGGGGTGGATGATCTGGGTTGGACCTCCTGACGGCACCGGAGCAGCTGTGCTTTGCACAGCCTAAAGCAGGGGACACTGGGGTCCTTGGGTGTGACAAGCCACTCTCTGGGCTGGCATATCTGCAGAGCTAGGATCCTCCTGTAGGTTTCTGAGTTTGAGCTTCACTGAGTCCCATGCCTTTCCTGCCACCTTCCCCTGCTGTGGGGCTGGCCTGGAAGGCGCCCTGCTCCATTTTGGCCTATAGGAGGCTGTGTTAGCCCAGCCCCTGATTAGGGGAGGCTTCCGGTCTTGGAGTGGGGAGGACATTGAATTTGGGATCTGCTTGGGCTCAGCCTAGTAGCTGCTGCAAGCTAGAGGTCCCACCTCTGTGTTGGGCCACTGAGCTCAAGGACCCTTGTGGGTTGAGGGATCCTTTCTTCTCAGCTCCTCTTACGCTCTCTGAAGCTGGGTGAGGACCTTGACCTCGTCTGCTTCCTTCTTTGTGCCTCCCTGGCTAAGGGTGGCTGGTCTGTACCTTGCCTGTGCTGGGGTGTGCACTATGTCAGGGAGGGTATCAGTTGCATGCTCCCTCTTCATGGTGCTGCTACCATGTAGGGAGGAAGTGCAGTTCAGGCACTCTCCACTCCAAGCCTCCCTTCCTACGTGGCTATAGGATGCTTGATTCCTTCTCAGAAAGAGATGCTGGGTCCTTCAGTATTCCAGGCTGGGCTCTAGGTGCTGGGGCCTAAATAGAGGAAGCAGGTGAACCCTGGACCTAGGGACTGTATTGTTGGGAGACTTTCTGGGATGCATGCTGAGAACCCAAGACCAAGGCTGAGCTGACTGGGTGGGAAGGGGCAGAGGCTTGGAGGAGCAGCCACGGGGAGACTTGGGTAGAAAGGCACAGAGCCAGCACTGGGTCCCATGCTTCCTTCCACAAAGCCAGGCAGCAGGTGAGGGCTTAAGCAGGATATAGAGAGAGCTGGATTTCAGGGGTGTTAGGTTACTGTGTTCTTGGACGCTGAGTGTACAAAGGGTACATATATGCAGTGTGTGCTCTTTAGATGCTCACAGTTCATGTCCATGGTTTAAAGATGGATGGACATGCATACCTTGTCATCACTCGGCCTTTTCCAGCCCAGCTCCTTCGTTCCTGGCCCTGAATCCCACTTTCCCCTGCTTGCCTTTTTTTCTTAGTTTGATTTTCCTGTTTGTTTTCTTAACGGCATCCTGCTGGGTTTGACATGCTCTGGGGCTTCATTGAATGGAATCGGAGGCTACCATACCGGTCCGATTTGCTGCTTCCATGCCTGTTCTGATGCTGGTTGGTGTGATGCCTAGCGGTCATGCAGTCATGTGGTAGCTGTCCCTGTCCTCTGTTCTGCTGTGGGCATGCTAGGGCCACTCAGCTCACTCTACACCCCAGGGACATTAGGTGGCTTTGTTTGTTTGTTTTTGTTTTTGTTTTTTTGAGACAGGGTTTCTCTGTGTAGTTTTGGTGCCTTTCCTGGAGCTCGCTCTGTAGACCAGGCTGGCCTCGAACTCACAGAGATCCGCCTGGCTCTGCCTCCCCAGTGCTGGGATTAAAGGCGTGCACCGCCGCCGCCGCGTGGTGTTAGGTGGCTTCCTGCTTCCTGCCACCACGGCTCCTGTTGCTGAGCCTCACAGAGATACCCAGAGCCATTTTGGCCTGGAGAAGGGGTGCTTTCTGAAGTCTCCTCAGGCTATTGACAGTCTGATTGGGACTGAATGTCTACTGGGTGAACATGGGGGAAGTCAATCTTCTTATCATTCTGTCTTTAGTCTTTGTATTGGTGGAGTCTTCTGTCCTGTTCTTCAATAAAACCCCATGCCGTTTTCCATAAAGATCTTATACGTCATTTCTTAATTAAAAAAAAAAAGCATAAAAGCTTTTTGTTGTTTTTGTTTTTGCTGTTATCAGTGGTAGCTGAACATTGAGTTTTTCCAAGTGTTTGTTGCTGGTATGTACATGTAGTTAGGTTTTTTTGTTTTGTTTTATGTTTTTTGTGTTTTTTTGTGAAAAGCAAAATCTGGAGGGAGGTCTTTTTTAATTTAATGTTTGTATCTCAACTCCATAAACACGGTAAGTTTCACATACGCAAAAGAGATGCGGTGATGTAGCATCTCATTGGTGTCCCCCCCATTGCCCCTTGTCACTGTTTTCCTGCTCCCGATGAGTTGGTCAGATTTCATCTGAACCCTTTGCTCACCTTCATCTCATCGGCTGACATCTCCACATGTCTCCGTGAGGATCGTACCAGGCAATGCCGCTCAGAAGCCGCTTGCTGAGGCCGGCCCTGGGCTCTCTGGATCGCTGTGGGCGGCAAGCCTGGCCGATCACCCATCTGGAGCCTTCCGAGTCCTTCCACGGCTCCAGACTCACCTCCATCTCTGCCCCTTTGGCCCTTGAAGTTTATTTGTTGACGGAACCAGCTTTTCCTGCGGAGTGTAATTGAGTTCATACCCAGCCATTTTGCTGAAGTCTTTTTTTTTTTTTTTTTATGAATTGCAGCAATTTGTCTGTGAGATCTTTTGAGTTTGTTCTGTAGATGTTTGCGAACAGTGCCATTTTCTCTTCTCCTCCAGCAGTTTCACCTGCTCATCTTTTGCTCTCTTCCTGAGCCAGCTGGGGCCCCCGTTAGGATGTTGGATTGACATGGGACCTCTTGTGCTCCTCGATAAGCCAATAAACCACAGTGAGTGGCCAATGATTACAGCGTAGCCGTACGGTCTCACAGCGTAGCCGGAGGTATTCCAAGTCCGCACCTGACATTCGATAGTGGGTAGCCTGGGTCTAACAGCTCCGGCTGTCCTCTGCACACATAGCTCGTGTAGACTTGGTGGAATGCTAAGTTGTAGACAGGATCCAAAGAGGTGGGCAGCACAGCACACTGCTGGCCCTGCCAGTTCCCCTGGTGAGACATGCTGAGAGCCACCCAGTGTGTGCCACCACGGGGGTATTGTGCTACACATCACCAGCCCAGAAGAGGTCACCATTCAAAATCCCAAGTAAAGCTCCACCATGGATCTGTGTTTCCGCTGCAATGCCGGGCCACCATGAGACATGTTTACCTTGTCCTTATTGTAGCAGAAACACCTGGTGGGGACTGAGTCTCCTCTGAATTCATGGAGGAAGGGATGTGTGCTCCTTGGATCTTCCTGGGATTTTGCTGCATAACTATTTTGTGCATAGAAACATTTTGGCTTCAGTCAGTCTTCCAAGATGTGAAAAGCCAATCAAGTATTTTTGTTTCTTTTGGGGGGCAGTTTTAAAATGTGTCCGTGTCACTCGGATATTCAGATTTGTTGAAATAAAATTGTACACAGTGCCACTCCCTGCCAGTATCAAGAGGTCAGCCCTGCGGACATCAGGTGTACGGCCCTGATGCACCTTGCTCTGGTCTGCCTCCCCCTTCTTCACGGCTTGATTTCACCGAAAGACGGGGCCAGATAGACCGTCCCTGAGGCCCTGAAGGGGTTGGGTGAAGTGAATTGCTCCACCTCGAGTGCCAGCAGTCAGGCCTGTGGAGAATGGCGCCACTGCTGGTATTTGCTTCTTGTTGGAACAGGGTCCTGCCACTTTCTCCCCGAAACTGGGACTGTGTGCGGGTCGCTGTCTCTCCCAGCTTCCTGCTTGAGTTAGGGTTGAAGTTTTGTTGATCTCTGCTTTTGTTTCTTTCTTTCCCTCCCCCTGCCTGTCGCCTTTCAGTCTTCTGACTCCCAGATTGGATGTTTACCTTCTGCATATTCACTGCTTGCCTTTTATTTCTTGTTAATAAAAGCATTTAAAGTTATGCATTTCCAGAGGCTCACTGCTTTGGTTGAATACCACACATTTTTTTTTTTAAAAAAAAAAAAAACATGTAGCATTTTACATCTTTGTTCAGTAATAAATATTTCCTGAATCTCATTGTGATTTTTTTCTTTGACCCAGGAATTATTTTGAAGTGGATTTCATCATTTTCAAGAGTGTTTGTCTTCTCGGCTGTCTTTTAAAAATGGTTTTGAAACAACTAGGGAGGCTGTGCTTCCTTCAGCGAGGGGGTGCCGTGCAGAGGAGTTGGTGTTTCCGTGGTGGGGGGGGGGTTGTTGGGGATGCCTGGTATAGCTGGATCTGCCCTCTCATGCTGCCTTCTGTCCTGGGTGGCCTGTGGAGGCTCCTGTGGGGCTGGCCACAGAGCTGGGGAGGCCTTCCAGGCAGGAGAGCGGGACCACATGGCTCTGGAAGGGGGAACAGCTCCATTCACTTGGTCCCTGCTGACACTGGAGTCCCTTCATGTACAGATAATCCTGCAGCACCTCAGAGTCCTCTCTCCGCGGGGGGCCCCCATTTCTCCTGTGGAGCACCCTCAGACAGCAGGCTGCAGACAGGTGTTTGTAGACGCCACCAAGTGGCCCTTGTCCCAGAACACAGCACCTGTCAGCTGCGGTGGGCTGAAAGGTCCGAAGCAGATAAATGTAGGCATACCTGAGGACACAGGAGGGCCAGTGTCTGTGTCCACAAGTGTCATCCCAGTAAATGAAAATTAAGACACATTCTCTATGGGGTCCACACGCATGTTGAGCCTCCTGGGACCAGAGCTGGGGGAGCTGCCACTCCTCTGCCGCGGGGGCTGGTCAGCCCTGCTGTTGGAGAAGCGAGGTTTTTGGGGTATGATTCTGTAGAACGAGTGAGTCTGTGCTTGGCTGTTGTGGTGGTGTTGGTTGCCATTAGATACACTTGTCAGTTTCTGTGCTTTGCCACACTGGTGACAGATGTCCAAAGCTTTGTCCCTGGGTCACACCTGAGGGTCTCGATATAAAGGTTTCATCTAGCTTGGGGCCAACTTTCAGAAGAACTGTGATTCAGAGAACCACAGCCTGGAGCAGGGGGCGTTCTGAATTTGGCAGCTGCTTTGAACCCAGGGAGGTGTGGGAGGCAGGGTGGTCAGGGAGGGCTTCCTGTAGGAGGTGGGCCTGAGTGGGGCCATGTGTATGGACAGACTGGAAGCAACCATGACTGTCCCTTGTCACCCGTAGAGTGTGCTAGATGTTGGACTGAGTAGGGACTTGGTCAGTTTTTTTCTGCCTGCTCCAGAGAGTAGTCCATGGGAGGCCTGTACAGGGAAGGGTATTGAAGGTGATCTGGGACCTCGAGCATGCCCCAAAGTCTGAGGGCTAGGAAGCCAGGTCCTTCCACTCAGATGCTGGCTGTGGAAGGGTCCTAGAGGAGGTGGGGTCCAGCTTGCTGGGCCACGTGAGCTTGGCAGCATTAGCCATGGGGTAGGAGACTGGAGCAGGGACTGTGATCCATCTGCCCTCACCCAAGGACATCAGGTACTAGGGGGGGGACAGGGTTGGGCTGAAATCTGTGTGATGACCATCAGTGCCCAGGGTAAGGTCCCACCCAGCAGGACAATGAGAGAAGAATGTTTCTATCTAGAGGCTTAGGCTGATGCCTTAACCCTTCCACTCCAGAGCCCTCAGAGTGGGCTAGTGAGGGGACTTGGGCTGTGGGTGTGTGATTACAGAGGCATGGGTGAGGTGAGATCTGCAGAGGTGGTATAGACGGGGGCATCCCTCCTACTAGAGAGGCCCCGCTAGGTGCCCCAGGGAGAATGGCCCACAGGAAGGACAGTGTTGAATCCTCCTTCTCCACAGGGCTCCAAGGTACCTCTGCTATATTCAAGGGCCCTTCAGTGCTGGGGGCCAGAGGGTCTGCTCCTGCCTTTGGGAAACCTTTGTCCCTATTGAGTCATCCCTTGTAACAGACTTCCTGCCTCCATCATGTAAGTCTAGAGGAAGCTACTGTGGGGGCGACAGGGAGTCAGTCCAGCCTGGACCCCTGTTTTGTGTGGGTGGGCAGGCCGTAGGTCCTAAGTGGCAGTAAGCTGTGGTGTGCTGCTGACCACAGTCTCCCAGCTGCCTGCCTCATACTCAGGAGCCAGAGAAGAGGCACAGCATTGCCCACCAGTTGACATGCAGCTGGCAGGCAAGCCTGTCAGGATAAGTGTGCCTGTCCCTCCTGGTCTACTTTGATGGTAACTATGAAGGGCATGCTGGGACAGGGCCGTGCAGCATTGTGGGTTGGAAGTAAAGTGTCTTGCTAGAAGGTCTTGCATGTGTGGACTCGAGGTCTCTAGACATGGGTGGGGAGGGGCAGAGTCTAGGAGTGGGCAGCTGTGTCCTGACCTGGAAGCTGCTGAAGAGAACCTCAAAGAGCTTCCCCACAACCCAGGCCACAAACACCTACCTTTTGGTGGCCATCCAGGGCCAGGGGTCTCCCCTGAAGGCAGCCAGATACCAGAGCCCATCTTGCTGCCTTCCATGGGCCCAAGGAAAGACTCTGCCACCCGGCTCCATGGCTGAATGGTAGAACCTGGCACCACCTGTGCAAAATAGAGGAAGCCCAGCTTCTTCCCTCAGGAGACTGAGGTGCTGGTGAAGTTATCAGTTTTACTGCTTCAAAGGAGCAGGCTGGTGGTCCTGGGTTCTATAAGAAAGCAAGCTAAGCCAGCCAGAGGGAGCAGGCCAATCAGCAGCACTCCTCCATGGTCTCTGCATCAGATCCTGCCTCCAGGTTCCTGCCCTGTTTGAATTCCTGTCCTGACTTCCTTTAGTGATGAACAGTGATGTGGAAGCATTTCCTCCCCAAGTTGCTTTGGTCATGATGTTTCATCATAGCAATGATAACCCTAACTAGGAGAGAAGAGACACAGGACAGGCATGCCTCCTTCTTCTTAGTGTTCGTATATTATCTGAAGCCATGCTGAACTTGGTGTTTCTATTGTGCCCGTTGAATCCAGCAGGGACTTGACAGGGTGGGATGAGACAGCATAGGGTACCTATGCTGGGTTTTGGCAAGGTGGCTGTGCCCCAGGAGTATGGTGGCTGTGCGGAGACACAGGGCCAGATGTTCCTGGTTACCTGGTATTCTGGGGTGCAGTCTGAGCTGTGAGTTTATACTAATCTCAGCAGTCATATCTGGGATGTGTAATTATGCCAGACTCTAGTTCAGGAGCTTGGGGATGGGTGTGCAGAATGGTCCTCTCTTGCCTATAGGGAGATGGACTCCAGTCTAGAAGCTTGGGGCTGAGTGTGTAGAATGGTCCTCTCTTACCTATAGGGAGATGAACTCCAGTCTAGAAGCTTGGGGCTGAGTGTGCAGAATGGTCCTCTCTTGCCTATAGGGAGATGGACTCCAGTCTAGGAGCTTGGGGCTGAGTGTGTAGAATGGTCCTCTCTTGCCTATAGGGAGATGGACTGCTGGGCTCACTAGGCTAGGTGGGTCCTTGGCTGGGCACTGGGCATGGGAAGTCAGGGCATGGTGGCTCTGATGGGGAGTAGGAGTACGGTACTTTGCATATGCTGTGCCTCATCCCTTTGTTCACGGACACATAACCACATATAGTACATATCTTCATGTTAGCTATGTGACATCTGCCAGTCACCCATGCCATATCCACTCAGTGGAGGGAGAAGACTTGCCATGTCGTCAAACTAACTTGGGCTTCTCCCTGGCCACTTGGTCTTGAGTCCAAGACCCGGCTACTTACCTTACTTTTGACACTTCATCTTCAGTTCCTCACCCCTGGCTCTCTCCCCACACACCTTCCTTTTTTGCTCAGTTGGGGCACACCTTTGGGTTGGCCTCATCTCTGGGTCCCATCCTCTTGATGCACTCAATTGTTTCCAGCATTGTAGTGAAAATTTTGTATGGCAAAAGTTTCCACTTTTTTTCCAGGAGTGTTGATACCTAGGAGAGGAGTTGCTGGCCATGTGGTTGAGGTAACTTTTAAAGAAATGTTCTCTTATGACATTACCTGTAAGCAGCAGATGCTTGTTGGCTCTCCACCCTCACAGGACCATGTTGGGTGCTCATGGTTAGCCCTTACATGTGGCTTTTAATCTGCACTTTCCTGCTATTGCGTGCTCATGGGCATTGGTGTCAGAGACCTGCTCCAACCTGTTGAAGGGTTATTGAAGGGAGGAGAGAGGAGTGAGGAAGTACTAGATAAAAATATAGGCAGAGATGACAAGAAAGATAGAGACACGGGATAGCTTCGGGAGGGCCCTGGGTCAGTACCCAGTTGCCCCAAGTTTAATCATGATGGGCTTTTTATACATCAGTAAGGGGAGAAGCAAAAGACCTCCCCCTTTCAAGGTCGAGGTATAAAGTACCAACAAGTATAGACCCTTCAAAACAGCTGGTAACCACACCCTTGGCCAAATCATCCTATTGTGCAGCCCTACTGGGCAAAGCAAGCTCCGACTTTCTGACCTTGAGTAAGGCCTTACTAGGGAGCCTCTGCAGGCCCCCACACATTGGCCATTTGCACTCTCTGCATGCATGTCTGCTCAGACCCATGTCAGTCTTCTATTGGGTTGTCATGTTGCAAGTGGACACAAGGGCTTTGTCAGTGCCTGTATCTGAATATTTTCTTGTAGACTATGGATTGTTTTACTTTTCTCCACTATGGTTTCTTGAAGGTCACACACTTTGCTGTTTGTGCAGCCTCTTCCAGGGCCTTTCTCCTTGTATCCTGCCTGAGGCTTTGACCAGCCCAAGGTTACCAAGTGTTGTCTCCCCACTTCTATTTCAGATGGTGAAGCTCCAACATGTATGTCTATGATGCACGTTGTTATCTGTGTTTGAGAAGTTGAGGCTCTGGCCTTCTTGGTTGAGAGACACTTCTTTCTCTATGGATCACTCAGCTCTTTTGTCTTCTCAAGTTGAGGTGGGTGTTTGTCTAAATAACTGCTCCCACCAGGACTGCACTGTCTTGATTGCAGGGTCTATAAACTGTGTCTTGAAATAAGTTATGAAGTGACTCCTGTTTTCTGACGGGGTTTGTACAGAATCAATGTGATCCTTCCTGTAAATATTTGGCAGGATTTTCCAGGGAAGCCTTCTGAGCCTGGAGCTTCCCTTGAGAGAGATGCTGAATTGTCTGTTCGGTTCATTTTCCTTCTGGCTGCAGTGCCACCCATGGTGTCTGCTGCTTCTCAAGCGACCTGGTTTTTAAAGGCCTTACCCATTTCAAGTAAGCTGTCGGAACAGTGGGATGGCTGTGTGTCCTCTTCCTGTCTGTAGGATCTGCAGTGATGTCTCCTCCTCTATGGCTCGTGTTGTTGGTCTGTATTTGCTGTGTGTGTGTGTGTGTGTGTGTGTGTGTGTGTGTGTGTGTGTGTGTGTGTACAGGGTCTGGCTGCACAGCCCTGGCTGACATGGAGCTTGCTATGTAGACCATGATGACCTGGAACTTGAGGTGACCCTTGTCCCTCCACCTCCCAGGTGCTAGGATCACAGGATTACAGGTGTTCACCACCACACCTGGGCTTACTCTTTTGCTTTGATTGTCTGGTATAACTTTACTGTTTTAGGTAATCTCAGACAGAATTGGAGTTAATGCAACTAATGTGAAGTTATCAGTTTTACTGTTTCAAATGAGCAGGTTCTGACTGCACTGTTTTTTCTCTAATGTTGGCTGATTTTTTTTTTCTCACCTTCATCACTTGCTTTCTTCTGCTTCCTTTGGGTCAATGTTGCTTTTGTTCTTTTTGGGTCTTCAGTTGAGACCACTCTTCTCTTCTGACTTGTGTTGATATAAATTTCTCTCTGTGTATTGTTTTACTTGTATAAACTAAACATACTGTTTCCAGTTTATTCAGTTAATATTTTTGGACTTCCCTTATAATTCCTTATTTTTACTTACATGTTAGTTTTTCGAGACAGGGTTTCTCTGTGTAGCTTTGGAGCCTGTTCTGGAACTCGCTCTGTAGTCCAGGCTGGCCTTGAACTCACAGAGATCCGCCTGCCTCTGCCTCCTGAGTGCTGGGATTAAAGGCGTGCACCACCACCGCCCGACCTATTTCACTCACTTTTTAAAAGAGTGTGGCGCTTAATTTCAAGTAGTTATGTGTATTCATGGGCACTTTTGCGCTGTGGATTTCTAGTTTTCTTCTTTTCAGAGAATGTGTATGGCAGCTGCTGTTATAAACTACGGAGACTTGCTTTATGGCCTGAAATATGACGCATCCTAGTGAGTGTCCCCATGGGCTGACAGGAGTGTGTGCTCAGCCCCTGATGGGTGGCATTGACTGGTGCTGTGTTCAA
Organism: Peromyscus leucopus; assembly: GCF_004664715.2. Classification (NCBI taxonomy): domain Eukaryota; kingdom Metazoa; phylum Chordata; class Mammalia; order Rodentia; family Cricetidae; genus Peromyscus; species Peromyscus leucopus. Next base: position 31,617,439 of record NC_051080.1, on the reverse strand, counting down.
GTCCCTGTCTCCTCGCTGATTTCTGCCCCTGTGCCCCATCATCTCCTGTGACTCCGCTCTGGTGTGGGTTTGCAGTTTCTCTCCCCAGCCTGGTCGGTCTTCACAGCTTTCCAAGCTGTGCAAATGTCCTCCTCTGATCCCTGGTTGCATTGGTTCTGAACTCTGCGGTCTGGTGTTGGTGCATCCATGGTGTGTGTTCCATTCTTTTTGCCTTGCTGCAGCCACGTACGTTCTGGAGCAGGGGAGTTATGCATGTTCTGTGTGGAGTCTTGCCTCTCACTGTCTCACTTGGCAGCCTCTGCTCCGTGACTGAGTCTGTGGAAACTGGAGAGCTCGTGCTCTGCCTTCTCCACTGTGAAGTAGTACAGGAACGCTTGAGATGGGACTGTGAAGCTGAGGAAATGAATCATAATTTTATTTCCTATCAGTTCACTACAGTTTACATTCAGACTCCACCCTGGCTGTGGGCTGCTGGCCTGGCCACCTCCTGTCCAGTCATTCATCTGTGCTGCCAGTGCGGGGTGCTCGTTCCACTCTGCCCTCTTGGTACTTCCCTCTTGTCCTTTTTCTTTTCCTGCTCCCCCTTTTCTTGGAGCAATTGATCAACGGAGCATTGATCAGTATCCATTTTTACCATCGTTAGGGCCCGCTAACGATTTCTAAATATTATCTTAGCGGTTGCTTTCTAGTTCACAGTATATATCTTTAACTCTTAAGCCTGCCTTCGATCATGCACCCCTCTGCCTGCATGGTTCTTACTGCCCTGGTTCGTTCCCTTCCCACCTCTTCATAATTATCTTGTGTGTTCCCCCTCGTGTGTTACAACCAGCATTAGTGGCACGTTGTTACTCTAACAGTCAGTTGTCCGTTGGAGACACAGAAGTGAGGAAATGCCTGTTCAAACTTACCTCCCCCTGCTCCGTCCTGGCTTCCTTCGGCTCTTTATTTAGACCGAGATTTCCTTTGCTTGGTGCTTCCGACCTGAATAACTTTACTTCAACACATTCTGTGATGCACATCTGGTTGGAACAGGCTCTCGGCTCCTATTTGTAGAAAATAAATATCTACTCCACGTCTATTTTTGAAATATGTTTCCAGTGGGTCCAGAGTTCAGTTGCAAGTCTTTCTTTTTGCATTTAAAGGTGCCACACTGCACTGGTTCCCGCCCTGCCCCGTGGGCGGTCTAGGTCCTCCTCAGCTCTTTGGAAGCTGTCTGCTTTCCCGTGGCTTCTTACCCTCCACCGTCCTGTGGTCTGGGGGTGTGGGGGTATTTGATACTCTGCTTGGGGCTTATTGACAGCGGCTGCTGTTTACAATTTCATAGTATTTGGATGTGTTTGGTCAGTATTTCTCAAAACCCCTTTGCTTGCTTGTGTGCCCCTCTTCCCGTGTGTACCCTAGACTTTGGGATGTGGCCAGGGATCCTGGATCTCCTTTAACTTTTCTTGGTCTTTTTCTTTTGGCTTAGTGTCTCCGGTTCTCATTCAAGTGCACTAGCCCTTTTATTCTATTCCGTGATTGCTCCCTAGCAGTGAACGGTTCTTCCCGGCATTCCCGCCTCTTCCTCTGGTGCTGAGGGTCGCACTCAGGGCCTGGTGGATGAGCAACAGGCCATTTACTGCTGAGCTGCGTTCCCTTTGTATATTCATATGTGGGCTTAGAGTTCCCTGGGAGTCCTTGCTCCCTTGAAGTTGTTCTTTCCTTGGCTTCATAGGGCTTTGGCTTATGTAGGCACAAATCTGTGCCTGGCTGGAGCCTGGTGCCCTGGGCAGAGCTTCAGAGTTCCTTGTCTTCCCCGCTCTCACCCACTGTGCTGGGCCCACCTGTCATGACTGTGCCTCCCCATGCCTAGGGTCGACTTTGTCCACCTTTGAAGCAGTTGGGTCTTCCCGGGGCCCCTCCCTGCTCGGCAGGCTCGTGCATGCGAGCAGCACTCTCTCTCTCTCTCTCTCTCTCTCTCTCTCTCTCTCTCTCTCTCTCTCACTCTCAGGATCGCAGCACTACACTGCAGATTGTCACTGGTCAGAGAGTCCTTTCCAGTGTTTGATGGGTTTCCAGCCGCAGGACGGCACTCAGGCCCATGCTCCTTTGCGGCAGACGCAGCTCCGGGCTGTGCATCACCACGGTGGGATTTCTGCTTAGTTTTGCCACAGTCTCTATGTAGCCCAGGCTGGTCTTGAACTCTCTATCCTAATGCTTCAGCCTCGGAGGGCTGCATTACAAGTATGGCTATCACACCTGGCAGCCACAAAGACCTAGAGCCCCGCCCCCCAATACCCACCTGCAGTTCTGCCTTCCTGGTATCCTGTGCTTGGCAGAGGGCACCAGATTCCTCTCTGTACTCTGTTGCCTCCACAGGTAGGGGGCATCCTGGCCTTGCAGAAGCCCTTTTGCCTCCCTTCAGTTCAGCGTTGGCCTGCCATGTGCCATGTGTGGGTGCAGTGCTGGCCACGTAGGGACCCTGCAGGCTGGTTAGAAGATAACCGATGCCATGTGCCTGCGCAGAGCAGTGAGGTGTACTGGGAATCTTCAGGGCTCTGCAAGAGGAAACCCTGGCAGTTCCTGGAGGCTTGGGAGCAGAGGGACTAGTTTGACCCAGGCCGTTGCGGTGAGAACTGCTTTTGCAGAAGTCCCTGTGGCCTCTTTCCCTGTCAGAGAGAGCCTTGCCTTCTCTAGGTGGGCCATGAGCACAGGGCTTTTACCACCAGACTAGGCAGAAGGGCTGGGTGGGTCTTGGCTTGGCGCAGAGAGAGGGTGGGCTGGGTTAGACCGGGCAGAGGGGTGCTGCCTGTGAACAGTGAGTATCTCAGCAGGAGGTCAGACCCTAGGTCTCTTCAGCAGTTCTAGTGTAGGAAATGAAGGCCGTGGGCCTTTCTTACCTGCTGAAGAGAAGCTAGGCTGTGGCGTGGCAGGCAGCACCCCGACTCTGGTTCTCCATCACACTCGGACTCCACTCCCTTCCAGTTCAGCTCCTTTCTCAGAGCACTGGCCTTGCAGCCAATCCGTGTCCTCTGGCTGCAGTGCCCTGATTGGGCCTGTAGGCAGTGTAGGGCCGGGGAGTCAGGGCACAGCCTGAGGCCTGGCGGTTATTGTGCGGGGTGATGGCTGGCAGTAGTGTGGCAGGTGGCCTGGAGTGCTCTGGAGAGCAGGGTGACCATGAAGACTTGCGTATCACCTTCTGGCCCCTGGTGTTTCCCAGCAGTGAGCCTGCTCCCTGCAGCATGGGGCCTCTCGGGTACATGGTGAGGAAGGTGTCCACACCGGGTTGATCTCTCCAGGAGATGGATCTCTCCAGGCATGCCCCCACCTACAGCTCGAGTCCTTGTGAGAGCATCATTCTGTGTCTCACCTGCTCCTGCCTGGGTAGCACGCAGGTGGTCAGTGTGGACTCGGAGCCCATTTGCTCTCATGGTTGTGCAGCTGGTCACTACATTCACGGCAGGGCAGAGGTCCCCTCACAGGACTGCATGGTGGTGTTTTCCTCACGCCTTGCTGCCTTGCCTTTTCTTCTGAGTTCCTGTTTACCCATGATAAGTTGCTCAGAGATCAAGAGGGGGTTCTGGGCATTCTACTTCTTTTTATGGTACCACGGACTGAACTCAGGGCCTGTCCGAGTAGGCAAGCATCCTTTAAGCTAAATAAATCCCCAGGCCTCTGTTCTGGGCATCCTGAGAAATTCCTGTACCCTTCTACTCCTGTATCACCTGGTGTTGCTGGGCATTTGCATCTGTCCACCCCCTGTGTCACCTGGTGCTGACTGTGACATGTGTCTGTCACCCTCTGTGTCACCTGGTGCTGACTGTGACATGTGTCTGTCACACTCTGTCACCTGGTGCTGACTGTTGACATGTGTCTGTCACCCTCTGTGTCACCTGGTGCTGACTGTTGACATGTGTCTGTCACCTGGTGCTGACTGTGACATGTGTCTGTCACACTCTGTCACCTGGTGCTGACTGTGACATGTGTCTGTCACCCTCTGTGTCACCTGGTGCTGACTGTGACATGTGTCTGTCACACTCTGTCACCTGGTGCTGACTGTGACATGTGTCTGTCACACTCTGTGACTGTGACATGTGTCTGTCACCCTCTGTCACCCTCTGTGACTGTGACATGTGTCTGTCACCCTCTGAGTCACCTGGTGCTGACTGTGACATGTATCTGTCACCCTCTGTGTCACCTGGTGCTGACTGTGACATGTGTCTGTCACCCTCTGTGACTGTGACATGTGTCTGTCACCCTCTGTCACCTGGTGCTGACTGTGACATGTGTCTGTCACCCTCTGTGTCACCTGGTGCTGACTGTGACATGTGTCTGTCACCCTCTGTGTCACCTGGTGCTGACTGTGACATGTGTCTGTCACCCTCTGTGTCACCTGGTGCTGACTGTGACATGTGTCTGTCACACTCTGTCACCTGGTGCTGACTGTGACATGTGTCTGTCACCCTCTGTCACCTGGTGCTGACTGTGACATGTGTCTGTCCACCCCCTGTGTCACCTGGTGCTGACTGTTGGACACTTGCATTTGTCCACCCTCTGGTCCCCTTGTAAGTGGCATTTTCTTAGCTCTGGTAAAGCTGCTGTGGCATTCTTATACAAGTTTCTCATAGACTTGGGAGTCTTATTTCTCTGAGCCACTGGGGACCTGGTAGGCCTATACCCAGCCGGCGTACCTTCATTGCAGGGGCCTTGACACTTGTTGCTCATAGCAGAGTGATTTTTGATGCTCCCACAGTGTACTCCAAGGTTTTATTAAATCGAGATAGAATTTACCTAGCGTCAAAATCATCGGTTTAGCCACATTGATGAAGTATCAGTGCTTTTAGCATATCTACCCACATCCTGGTTTAGTTTCCGTTTCTGTGATAAAATTGCCAGCTTTGCGGTGAAAGGGTCTATTTGACTCACCATTTCAGGTACAGTCTGTTACTGCAGGAAAGTCGGGGTGGAAGGCACTTGAAGCGGTCAGTTACATTATAGTCAGAACCAGAGAAGGAATGAATGTATGCATGCTTATTGCTCAGCTAGCTTTTTCTTCTCTTACTCCATGGCACTATGGATGCGGATGTGAGTTTTCGTAGGTGGGCTGGGGTCCAAGGAGCATACAGGAAGCTTCAAGGACCTAGAGTGTGCTTGTTCTGAGCTTTGATTGGAAACAACTGGATGTGCAGACACTGTGCAATCATCATTGAATTATGTTCACAAGGAATAGAAGGTTTCTCTTAACAGATCACCAACTGGGGTCTGTGTTGATGTCTATTGTTGCGCCCCCCCCTGCCCCGTGCTCATGGGAGAACTCCCCCCCACCCCACCTCACCCCCACTTGGGAGAGATAGCCCCATCCCTCACCACAGGTAGGAGGGCTGGCTCTGACCTTGCCTAAGGCAGGGAGGGCCCAGCAGCCCCAACCAGCTCAGCTACCACCCAGACCCACATCCTGGGCCTTGGGTTGGCCCACGCTAACATCTGCTCCATCTATGAATGACCTGCTGGAGAACATGAAGGGACTGGACCTGTGGAATGATACCCACAGGATCTTCATGACTCGAGTCAACAGCAGGATATTTGAGAGGAGTTTCCATGAGGGTACAGTGATGATGGTGTGCCAGAGGCCAGAGGCCTTGAGCCAGACCAATGACTCATTGCAGTGAGCGTTTGCGGGTGGGCCTGATTGGACAGAACGGTGTACTGCATAATATGCCACAGCTTCCAGTGCCACTAGGATGAATGAAGAGGTGTGTTGGAGAGGCGGGAAAGACAGAGGTGCAAGGTGGGTTTTTTGTTTATTTTGTTTTTAATTAATTTGGGGGGGTTTCTTTTGGGGGGACACGGAAGGGGTGAGGGGAGGAAATGGAGGGACTGGGAGGTGAGTGGGATTGGGGTGCGTGATGTGAAATTCCCAAAGAATCAATAAAGAGTTATGTTATTAAAAAAATCCCCCAGGGTTTGGAGGGGCAGGGCTCTGCAGGAGGTCCAGGGACAAGCTGGGAAGGCTTGGGCCTGGGGAAGGGGCTTAGGGAACAGAGTCCAGAGAGGGGTGCATTTCTGCTGTCACTCACCAGTTCTGGCCGGTGGGTCTGCTCCTGAGTGCAGGGAGGGAAGCTGTTACCTGATTTTCGGACCTATTCCTCCTGCCTGATTGCCTCATCCAGCCTCGGTAGAAGAGGGGGTGCCTGACCTTGCTGTAACTTGATATACCATGGTTGGCTGATATCCATGGGACGCCTGCTTGTATCTGAAGAGATACAGTGGAGGAGAAATGGATGGGGTGCGGGGCTGGCAAGAAGAGAGGGAGGGAAAGTTTTAGTTTGGATGTAAAAACAGTAAAATGAACACATTAATTTAAAAACAAAAACAAAAGCATCATGACCAAAAGCAGGGTTGGGGAGGAAAGGGTTTATTTGGCTTACAGTTCCACATCCATCACTGAAGTCCATCACTGAAGGAAGTCAGGACAGGAACTCAAACAGGGCAGGAACCCGGAGGCAGGAGCTGATGCAGAGACCGTGAAGGGGTGCTGCTTACTGGCTTGCTCATTATGACTTGCTCAGCCTGCTTTCTTATAGAAGCCAGGTCCACCAACCCAAAGATGGCACCACCCACAAGGGACTGGGCCCTCTCCCATTAATCACTAATTAAAAAAATGCCCTACAACCTGATCTTAGGGAAGCATTTTCTCAATTGAGTTTCCCTCCTTTCAGATAATGCCAGCTTGTGTGGCGTTGACATAAGACTAGCCCGTATACCAGACCTCCTCACCCTACCCTGACGCCCTGGGTGGTCTTAGTTCCTCTGAGTGAGTGAGGGGTTCACATGCAGGTCAGGGCCTATTACCTCTACTGGACAGTGCCTCCTGCCTCTCTTAGTACTTAGGACTCTGTTGCCCCCTGCCCAGCGGAAGACAGGTGCCACTTCCTGTGGGCTGCAAACAGGGGCCAGCCCATCTGTTGTCGCTCCTGCTTTGGACTTTGCTGCCTGATGAGATCACTCTTGCTACTTTTCTCGTAAGGGACATCTGTTGCTTCCGAAATAGTAGCAGCAGATCTCGGGGGATGCTCTGGGTCATTCCAGAGGGCCATTACGTAGCTGGAGTAGGTCCCCTCATGGTTGCCCTTCACACCCTGTCTCTCCCCCCTCCACAGTCTCTGTTGTCCTAGTCAAGTTTGGCCTGTACCCAATTGCCCTCCTTGGATCCTTTCTGTCTTCCACCTTTCATTTCTGCCGACTACTGCTGGGGATGGGTACATGTGTAGGTACTTGCATAGGCACCAGGAAGGCTTGGAAGAGGTGTGTACTCCTGGTTCTGATAGTTCCACCCCAGAGGCCATCACAGAGGATGTGAGACGGGGCTGTGACCTCTCCTGGTATGTGCTAGAGGGACTCTATTGCCCTCTGGTCACTGTAATTGCTAGAGTGTTCTATGGGCCACTTCTAATCTTCTCAGGAAGGTGTGGTGCTTTCTACTCAGTTCCCAAACCATTGAATAAAAAGGCCCTGGAGTAGGGAGTCAGAAGCCTGAAGGGGGTAGAGCTAGAAGTGATCTCTAAGGATGTGTTCACAGCCCAGCAGGCAGGGCCTCCTGCCTCCATTTATACAGATCACCTTCCTTTCCTTGGCCCAGGATTGGTACATGAAAAGGCAGCAGAGGGATCAGGGTAATCCTGCACGATGGGCTGGTACACAACATCTCTTTTAGAGGCTTATCTTTGTATTCAGCATGCCGCCGCCCAAGAGCTCCAGCATCAGGACCACAGAGCCTGAGTGTATCCTATCCCAGCCTGAGGTTGAGCACACCTATACACAGAGACCTGTCAGCTCAGGTGCAGGAGCAAGCCACTCTTCTCAGGTGCTGCTGGAAGGATCTGAGGTTGATTTCGCTGCGGCTGTGGGAAGAGGCACTCTGGAGGCCAGAGGTTCACAGATATAGGGAGGGCCTCTCACTCCACAAAGGAAAACTGAGGCCCAGAGGGAGGACTTTTTTTGGAGCTACAGAGTGAGAATGGAGCTGGTAATAGAGCTTCTCCATAGCAGGGATGGTGTCTGTGTATTTTCTTGGGCTTGTGTACAAACCTAGGGCTGCTGTGAATGCCCCCCCCCCCACATCTCATGCCCTCTGATCTCAGCCCTCTGCCTTAACCTGTGGAGACACTTGTTTCAGAAGTGTGCCAGCCTAGGGTGTCAGGTCTTGTTTGGTGTGATGGGAGGGTACATTTGTCATTCCTCCTTGGGCGCTTATGGTGCCAGGACTTCCCTACAGGAGTCCGAGGGCCTCTCCAGATGAGGCTACAATATCTTAGTGAACCTCACCCATGCTGAGGTGCCAGAAGGCATACCTGACCCTGCCTGTCTTTTTAGTCCTGGGATGGTGTCAGTGACAGGCAGAGCTCTGTCAGCCTGTCCTTCCTGCCACTGACACCAGTATGCATGAGTGTGTGCATGTGTGTGTGAGTGTGTGTGTGAGTTTGCTCCATTGATGAACATGCCACCATTTAGCATGCATTTAGTAAGCAGATACTGCATGTGCCCTGGCGTCACTCTGGGTGAATGCTAAGTGTTTAATTCCTTTCAGAAACTCCCTCTGGTCCTTTCCCACCTGATACCCACTACCCAGTTTCTAGTCTGTTGTGAACTACACGCAGGCCCAGTCATGGGTTTGTTGTTGTATTCAGTGTTACATTTCACCCATGGTGGCCATGCTGAGTCCTTCCCTTTTTATTGCTAAGTAGTATTCTGCAGTGTGGCTTTATCGCTTTCTCCTTACCCAGCACCTTCTTAAGGACACAGCGCTGATTCCACTTAGTGCTAAAGCTATGTTGTCTCCACAGGTTTTTGTGTGTTCCCACTTCTGAGTGAGTTGTCCGGAGCACAACGGTAGAGCAAAATAACGAGGTGTGTGTTAACTCTGGGTGAATCCATTCAGCTTTCCAAGGCAGCCGAGCCATTTTTACAGCTCTGTGTCCTCTCCAGAGCCTGCAGCAGATGTGGGCAGCTCCACAGCTTCAGTGTGGATTTTAGCAGCTCCTGTGTGGTATGTCCTCCTCTGGGTGCATGCCGGTCACTTGCATGTCCTTGTCTTGTGAGTGTGGGGTTATTAGAACTCTCACATTCTCAATACAAGTCCTCTACCAGGTACTATGGGGAGGCTTGTCTTTTCTAAGAGTATCCTATTTCTAACCTGCTTGAGGTTCCTAGAGTGTTCTGTCCACGGTTGTGGTATGAACGTGATTTGCGCCTTACCACTCACTCAGGTACCGTTAGGAAGGTGGGCATTCAGTCCAGCCTTGGTGCATGGTGAGGCCTTTGGGAGGTGGTTAAATACAGGTCACTAGGGTGGGGGCCTATGATAGACCGCTGGTGGGTTTATGGAAAAGAGACTGCAAAAGTACACATGAGCTTCAGAGCCCAGAAGGCCCTCATGAGGGCCTGTGCCATGCTGTTGAGATTTCTTTTCTTTATTAGGTACCTGCCTCGGGCACTTCATTACAGTAATGCACTAATGTATTAATGGCTCATATATTTGCAGTCTTACGGTTTTCATATTTTCAGCTTTCACATTTGGGCCTGACACACTTGGAATTTATTTTTGTGTATGCAGTGAGGTAAGGCTGAGCTCATTTAAAAAAAAAAATACAGGTATCCTGTTATTCTGTTGAAAAAAAAAAAAACCCACATTTTTTGCTATTGACTGTGTTGGCACCCATCTGGAAAGCTGCTAGAGCCTGATGCCATGGTGCATCCCAGGCCTGTGAGACCTGGCTTCAGGTGTGAGCCTTCAGCTGCTGGGCCATTCTGAAGCTCTTCTGGACACCCAGACCCTTCGCGCTTCAGTTGAGCTGGGCAACCAGCCTGTTAATTTCTGCTTTATAACTTTTACAGTTTTGATTGTGATGGCTTTGAAGAATTAACATCTCGGCAGTATTGTCTTTCACTCCATAAAGCCCCTTTTTCTTCTCTTTGTTTTTTCTTTAGGCAATGCCTTGTAGTTATCAGTGGCATGCCTTGTTAATGCTGTAACATATGTTCAATTCATTACTGTCACGAATGGTATTGTTTGAATTTCATTTTCCAGTTTTGGCCACAGTTCAGAAACATGGCTGGTGTTTTGTACACCGCTGCCCTGTGGCACTGAAGATTTCTCCATTTATTCTTGGAGGTTTCCTTTGGCTTCCTTAGGGCTCTCTGCAGATGGCAGACCCGAGACACAGCCCTGATGTGGACTTCTGGGGGAACTCCTTTCATTTCTTCAGATACCAGGGCTCCAAGTGGTGACTTCCGGTCCGTGCTGTCCCAGTTGCACTGTGAGTCTCTCTGCTGTGTGTTCTTATAACCCTGCTCTCTGCTTCTGAAGGTAGATGGGGTAGCAGACAGGCTGGTCTGGGCCACAGATGCCCATTGTCTCTGGGTTGGGGCTGTCAATACTGTGAGTGTCCTTGAAGGGGAGGAATCTAAATGCTTTCTTTGGTTGCTGGTTTACTGGTGATATGCTCTCCTCTCTCTCTCTTTGCTGTTTCTTGGGTTCATTGACTATGTAGCTGCAGTCTACCAAGGCCATGGCAGAGTGACTTAATGCCTGAGGGATGCCAGGCTTGGGCATGGGGGCTGGCTTGCTTTCCTGTCATGACATGACCACAGTTTGTTAGGGATGGAGGGGAGACACATCCCAGAAGGGACACAGAAGTAGACTGCTTCCAATCTAGTGCTGAGGGTTCCAGAGAGACGAGAGCCACACTGCGGCCCCTCTGCCATTGCTTGGGATGGAATCTGAGAGGGTGTACAGAGGTCCATACAGGAGGAGGCTAGTGTGGCTCCTGGAGCTGGTACTGGGGCTTTGCCCACTGCCCTGGATCTGAAGCATGGGGCATCAGGTGACAGCTGGGCTGCTGCCACCCTCCCTGGCTGCCCAGGGGCTCTAGAATGGTGTCCTTGGTGGTGCTGGGATGGAGTTAGGAATGAACCATGGAATTGCTGATATGGGCTGAGGCTGGAGAGACCTCTAAGCAGGTCTTTGCCCACTGGTGGCATTCAGATGATGTCAGTCTGGAGAGGTCCTGAGGAGGTTCTCATACGGAGTGGCTGGTGACACACGGTCCTGGGGGACTCTGTGCTCTGACATTTTGAAGTTGGCCTGGTAAGCCGATGGCCTTGGGCCATAGCAGGGATGTGGGCCAGTGACATGTGACAGGAGAACCCTGCTATCCGCCAGTCCCGCCCAGCCCGCTTTGTAACCTATCCTGTGCTTATGGGCACTTACTTTCCTAATCTTGTCTCCCTTGTCCACACAGGGCCTCATGTGCTGGTTCTGCAGTGATCCGTGGTATCTATCAAGCAGGTTGCTCTGTGGTACCAGGGAGGGTGTAGGTGGCCTTTGAGGACCCAGGGCTGCATAGTTATACACCTGACCACTGCCTTGAGAAGTCCACGCACAGCTAAGTGCTCACTTGATGCCTGTAAAGTGGAGCTTCAGGGAAACATCTCAATTGAGGGATTCTGTGGTTCCTGCCAGCCAAGTGACCTCCTTTCCTGTTAGGTTGTATGTGTGTTGGAAACAGGCTAGGTCAGGGTTGCCCTGGGTGGCACTGTGGGTAAAGTGTGTAGGGTCATCCCCAAGCAGCAGACTGATGGGGTGTTTGGCAGTGGGTGGGTGTGTCACATGACATTGTAGGTAGATCTGTTGTGCTGGAAGGACCTGGGCCCTGCTCCTGGAAGAGGCCCCTACGCTGCCCAGGTTTAGGTTATCACAAGGCAGGGAGAGTGGTGGGGTGGGCCCCTCTGTGCGACAGGCACTGGCCTCAGTGGGTCCAGATTGTCATTTGTCTAGGGAGGATTAGGGGCCGTGGTGGATTGGTGGCTTCCACATCCCACAGCCCACCATGTGTGTCTCCCCCTCTGCTCTGCTTACCCTTATCCATACACCTCCCCACCCTCTCTCGTCTCTTCACGCATTCTCTGCCTGCCCCTCCGGGTCCCTGTTCTTCCCTGTGTCTACCCTAGTGTCCTTCAGTGGTGTCTTTGCCACTGACCTTGCTTCTGGGCCTTGCCTTGCTGGCCCTGACTGTCCTTAGCTCTTCATTCCTTTCATCCACACGTCTCCCCACACTCTGTCTGCCCGTGTCTGCCCTGTTGGCTGTTCTCAGCCTCTCCGCTCTTCTCTCCCATTCTGGGATTAGCTGTCTTCTGCCCACCCCTCTGCGCCTGGCTTCTCTACGCCAGGCATGACACCCAGCAGGACACCAACGAAACCTTGGCTGCCAGCACCCGTGCCGCGAAGCAGGTGTCAGAGCTGCGGGGCTTCTACCCAGCATGTTTTCCCTGGGGATTTGAGGCTCGGCGAAGGTGGGGGCTGGAGGGAGGAAGAGAGGGTTCCCTGGTGCCTGTGGAGGGACACAGAATATGGCGGAGGCAAGACACTAGACTGATGTGCAGAAGGACACCCAGGACAGCCGGGCTTTGTCTGGACTCCGTCTGTGGTCAGCACACTTACTGGGAAAGCCTTCTGGGGCCCATGGTGCAGGGGGCCTGAGGTCTTCCTGATGATGGACATCCTGAGCACCCCATCATCAGCTTCCCAGTCCTTGCCTCGGCTGCTTATGTCTTCTTACCTGCCCTGCCTCCTATCCTACCCGCAGCCATCCTCTGCCACGTCTCCACGCGTGCCCTCTCAGTCACACCGACATTGCTCTGGACACACGGGGCTCCTCACAGACCACTGCCACACACGGTCCCAGCCACTGCCACCCCTCGCAGGGCCATCCCTCCTTCCCTGGCCACTCATTCCCTCTACCTATTAGCCACACCCTTCCCGAGCCTCCATAGACTGGAGAGTACCTACAACACCCAAGTAACAAGCCTGCAGGCTGTGGAGCAATAGACCGCTGCTACCTGCCAGCTCCAACCTGCCCCGGCAAGCTTACCATGCCTAGCCTCACTGGCTGGTTGGTCCCACTGTCCTCTGCTACTGCAGATCTGTGGCAGACTGTCTGCCTTGGAAAGCCTGGGATACCAAACATCCGCCCTTGACAGGAGATGTCTGCCACCCTGTACTGTCGAGCTATGAACGGTGCGGCCCACACTTGCAGGGACTGTCAGCAACAGCGGGAGGTGAAATAAGGAGACCTGCCTGTGTGGGCGTGGCTAAGTCAGCACACGTGTGCAATAATGATGGCGCCTGCACATGTGGGTATACGCCTGTGACAATGGGATGTTTTTCTTTTTCAAAGACAGGGGAGTGTCTCTGTGTTGCCCTGCCTGGGCTCAAAGGACCCTGGGACCATAGGCACATGCTGCCATGCCAGCTCAGAATGATATCACTTACTACATGCCATGTCCATGCTCACTGTCTTCCTAGATGCTGACCTGGCACAAGTGACCTCATTTGGGGACATTTCTATGTCCCTGTTCTATGTCCCTGTAGTGACACTTGGTGCCACTTGGTCACATCCATGCTGTCCCAGATCCCCAGCTTTGGTCTCCACCTGTTGCAAAGCCCTATGAGATGGCAAGGGAAGAGACAAGACCCCATGCTCTGTCCTCAGTCTCAGGAGACTGTTTCCCTGGCATGACCACCACATGGACTGGTGGCTGCAGGGACGGACGTGGGCAGGGACTAGCTGCATTGGGGCATGAAGACACTGGGGCAATGTTCTAAGCCTGGGTTGTGGCAACCACAGTGCATCTGTGCAGGACTGAGCCACAATTGGTGAAGGCATCCATCCTGGTTCCCAGTGTTGAGTTACATTAACAGAAGGTGCTGTAGAGGTGGCAACCATCGGTCCAGCGGATAGAATGTTCTAGAAGTCGGATTGTGTCCAGCGAGTTGTTACTCCTTTCCTTGAACATGCCTCACTAGCTGTCTTGTCCTGGGTTTGTTTGACATAGCATTACCCCCAGCACGGAAGAATAGGTCTTCCTTGGGAACATTGTACAGGTACTGTGATCTCATTGGCACATCTTCAGGGTGTGTTCTCTGAAGTGCTTCCCAGACGTTGCCTCCCAGCACCTCCCAGAAGTCTAGAAGAGCAAGAATCATCAGGGATGAGCATCAGGGAAACTGAGATCCAGGAAGATGATGTGAATTAGTGGAGGCCATCCAGCAGATCCCTTCAGAGGCAGCCTGTTCTCAGGAGCAGATAGCCTAAGTGGGTCTTGGTTGCTGTCTGGTGCCAGGTCATCTTTCTCTCCTTTTATATCTTTCCCATGTTTCCCCTTTTGCATTTTTTTCCAACAGAGGATTGCAGAAAAGTTCAGAGTACTGCTTTCCAGGGTGCAGCAGGGTGGCAAGCAGGTAAATATCAAGTGTTGAGTGTATCTGGAGCCTTGGGGACATGCTAGAACCTGCTATTGTTTATGCTGTGGGAAAGAGCATGGAAGACTGAGGTAGGAGCTCCATGGGGGTTAGTTAGCCTTGACTGATAGCCTTCAGAGCTCTGATGGACAGTGCTGCACAGTGAAGCATCCCAGGGATGGCCATTGGTGGTTCTGTGTGCGACGTGGGACTGATTGGTGTTCAGATGGTCTTAACCTGCTTCCCAAAGGCTGGCTGGATACCTGGTAGAAAGAGAAGCATTTATTTAGCTCCATTTTGGAGGCTGAAGGTCCAGAGTGGAATGGCCTCTGATAAGGGTCTCTTGGCAAACGGCATCATGATAGAGGCCACAGAAGGCAAGACTGCTTCACACTCAGAGCAGTCCACGGGAAGACAAGGTTGGTTTGCACTCAGGCAGTCAGTGTAACATGAAGAAACCTGTAAGGTCCTCACCACCGAGAGAGAAGAAAACTCAGGATAAAGTTGAGCCCCGTAAAGGGAATGGCCTTGTCCTATAGAGGTGTCTTTGGAAGCTTGCAGTAGACACTACACATGCCAGGGACACAGTCTCCTGAGACTGAGGACAGAGCATGGGGTCTTGTCTCCTCCCTTGCCATCTCACAGGGCTTTGCAACAGGTACGGAGAGGAGACCAAAGCTGGGGGTCGGGGCCTCATGGTTGTGACACTGGCACTAAGTGGCACTACAGGGACATTAGAACAGGGACATAGAAATGCCCCCAGATGAGGTCACTTGTGCCAGGTCAGCATCTAGGAAGACAGTGAGCATGGACATGGCATGTAGTAAGTGATATCATTCTGAGCTGGTATGGCAGTGTGCGCCCATGGTCCCAGGGTCATTTGAGCCCAGGAACTGAGGCCAGGCAAGGCAACATAGAGACAGCCTGTCTTGAAAAAGAAAAAAGAAGTGACTGTATTAGCATAGCATCAAATATAGGATGAGATCCGGGGTGGCTGCTTCTGGCCTGTATGTAGAAACCTGTCTATCATTAACGAGAAAGTAGAGAAGACCTAAGCAAGGAGGGTGCCATGTTTAGAGGGAAGTTGTTCTCCATACACAGTCTGCAGATTCTGCCCAATTAAGACAGACACCCAGGCCAGGTTGGTGCTGTGCCAGCTGCTTTGTGTGTGTGAGTGTGTGTGTGTGTGTGTGTGTGTGTGTGTGAGAGAGAGAGAGAGAGAGAGAGAGAGAGAGAGAGAGAGAGAGAGAGAGAGAGAGAACAGAAGAGACACAGTGGTGAAGATGAGTTTGCAGAACTGAGGAGCTCGTTCATACCACAGACACCAGCCAAACTGGTGGTGTGGCATCTGTGAGGTGCACAGGTTGATGTGGGACAGTCTAGTTGCAGCCCAGGTGTGTGCTGGCTGCAGACAGGCAGGTCTGTGGAGGTGGCCTGAGAAGATGGTCTGAGAAGGTGGCCTCCCTGCAAGAATTTGATGCTTATTTAGGGTTTGATGCCAGCTTAGTTGAATCTGAACTAGAGACAAAGGTCCTTTATGCACAAAAACATTCTCTCTGAAACCCAAGCTGCCATCGGAGAGACAAAACAGAGACACTTCTAGAAGCAGGAAGTATTCCCCCAACTCCACAGCGGCAGGGCACTGACCACAGAGATGAAGACTGCTGAGTATCGAAACTAATGCACCCGTAAGAGAGTAGGAGCTGCCCAGAGCTAGAGAGCTTTTGCACAGTGTGGTTTTGAAAATGACTCTGCCACTATCCATGAAGATCTCTTGCAAATCAATGTGGAGATGTTCCCAAAGAGGATTTCCAAATGAATAACGAGCAGCGAGCAATGTACTCAACTGAAGTGGCTACTAGGAAAACTAAAAGTAGCTGGCTGTGGCAGCACATAACTGTAATCCTCAGGAGGCTAAGGCAGGATGACTGCCATGAGTTCAAGACCAGTGTAGGTTACATAGTTCTAGGCTAGCCTGGGCTACAGAATGCTGCTTTGTCTCAAATTTTTTTTTTTTTAAATGAGAGGACCGTCATAGTGTTGGTCACGTCACACTACCTCATACCCCAAATAATTACTTGAACAAGAATTTGAATAAAACATACCAGAACTTTCTCTCTTCCAGTGTTATGGAGAGAGGCAGTGGGGACAGGGTGTAAATTTGTACCTTGATCTGGAGTGCTGGGAGGGTCAACTGAGGTCGAGCATTGCTTGCTGTGGCCCTGCAGTTCTGCCCTGAGGAAAACTATGTGTGCATTCACTGAAAGTCATGGTATGATCATGGTAGCATCACATGTGGCTGGGTGCTGCTGGCTTATAGTGAGACAGAGACATCATCCATGCTGGGTTCAGACAATAGGAAGGTTTACAGCAGTCCTGAGGATGAGCCATGGCTGCTGGGGCCCCCAGGCAGCCTCAGATGGTGAGTGTGCCTGGTTGTTCTGGACAGTCTGGCTCCAGGCTGAGCTGATGGTTTGGTGTTGGGGGCAAGCCTCAGGGATCATGCTGTCTGCCTTTGTACCGCCATTGACTGGCATAGCAGAATGGTGTTTTTTTTTCTTTCTCTCTTTTTTTTAAGCTTTTATTTATTTTATTTTATTTATGTTGACCACAGGAGCCATACATCTTCATTTCCACAGGCTAGCTAGAGGTCACTTGTCATGCTATCATATTTGGGGCCTAGGGCAGAGTTACCCCTTGTCTCTCGGCCTGTGCCGTTTGGAGAAGTTCAGACCAGACGTTGGGTGCCTTTCCCAAGTGAGCAAGTGGCAGCACCTGATCCCTGCTCTTAGCTGGGATTGGAGGGCATGAGAAAATGGCCCATTTCCCAGAGCCTGAGCCCCAGACACTGCTCAGGGCTGAAACTCCCAGCTCCTTCCTCCTCTGCAGGAGGAAGGCAGGGTCAGCCAGTATCATTGTCCCCAAAGATGCCCGTCCCAACTTCGTGTCTTCTCATGGGAAAACAAGCCCTTTTTCCCGTGGTCCCACGGCAGGATTCCTTTATTCCTAAGTCTGCGTGTGTTCTAGCCATGGCTAGGGGTGAGAAAGCTGCCTTTGTCCGTCCCTCTCTAGCTGGAAAGCCATCACAGGCCCCACTCTGCACCCTAACACCTGGTGAGCAAAAGCCTTAGTCTGGGCATCAGAGCTAAAGATCCAAATCGAGCCTTTGTAGGCAGCATAAAGGAGGCCTTTGTCTTCCTTGCCGGAGGATGGGCGATCAGTTAAACTGTTTCTTTGCGCCTGTCCTTTGTTGTGTGTGCTGGGGAAGGTGGACCTGTGTGGAGGTGAAGGATGACCCTGCAGGGTCCTCCCTGGCATGGTTGCACTGTCCCCATGCAGACTCAGCCCCATATCCCCTCTCGGTGCCCTCCGGGGAGTCAGTCAAAGGCATGGGTAGTCTGGCCCCCTCTGCCTTCAGCTTGCAGGGAGCTGTCTCTTGAGACTCAGCCTCCGGGTTAAGCCCCATGGAGCGTTCCCTGGCATCCTTTCCCCAGCAGGTCTTACTCCATGTTAACTGGTCGATAGCATCCGGGATTGAGATTGGACCCGATTTCTTCCAGCTCTCTCCTCTGGGCTGGGCCCCCTGTTAGAACAGCTGCAGGCTGTGCACAGGCTCTTGGGGGAAGTGCCACAAGTGCTGGCAAGCTGTGCCACTGAGTCCCATGGCTTGCGGGGGAACCAGTCTTTCTAGTGTCCTCTCTCAGAATTGATGGTGCTAGTTCTCGCTGTGCACAGGCTCTTGATTATGCATCGTGTTTTCAAGGGGCCCGGGTAGTAGCGGCTCTGTGTCGGAAGATGCTAGAACTCTTTCTCTGAGCACACAATAGGAAGCCTCTTCTTAGGCAGGCAGGGCTCTTGGTAAAGGTCTCCATGCTCCGCAGGAAGGTAGAAGTACAGAGTGAAGTTGTTTGTTGAGCTCAGGTCACAGGCTGGGGCGTTACAGCACAGTATCATGGTTCTCAGTTGACTGAGGACTCCACTGAGACCCAGAGAGTGTGGGCTCCCTGCTTGCATCTCACAGCAGGTGCTGTGCTGAAGCAGGACCCTTGCCAGAGCTCTTTCCATGAGCCTAGAAGCTCAGGAGAGCGATCAGGAGGTGGGGGTGGGGCCAGAGTGAGGTCTGGCACAGGGCCAGAGCCTCCCCCACCCTCAGGCCCTGCTCACTTCCTCCCACCCACAGGGAAGGGAGGCGATAATTACTGCCTTGGATGAGAGCGCTTGTCAACAGATTTTTAGATCTTTTATTTCACATTCATCTATCCACATATTTGTTTATTTAAAGGCCTCTGCTGACTTCCTTGTGTTCCCATGATGCGTGGGAAGGACGTTGACTTGGGAAGGAGACCTGGATGAGGGTGGCTTCATCATTACTCCAAGTGGCACTGGCTATGCTTACTTTGTGGGTCCTGAGATAAAGCATCTGGCCTCTTGTCTTTTCCCTCACAAGGAGCTGTTCTAGCTCCATCATCCCCAACTCTCTCAGGCAGAGCCATGAGGACCCCAGTGCCTGCCCCTGGATGTAGTTACAGGAGCACACATCTGCCCTAGCTTCATGTGCCTACCTGGGGGATAGATTCTACCCCAAAGAAGCTGGGCCCAGCTGGAGACCATCTATTCAAGGTCATATCCATTCTTTGCTGTGCCTCTGTTCCTTAGACTCTGGTCCAGAATGATGCTGGAGACAAGGATCAGCCATATCTCAAGCCAGGTCCCAGAGAAACTAGCCATGCTCCAGCCATCCTGCTCCCTGAGGGCTTTGGTGGTCCAAGCTGGCTGGGCCTTCGCTTTACAGGGGGAGGCTTCCGGGGCTGGAGAGAGGACCTTGACCATGCCTTCCACAGAGGAGGCTAAGTCCGGGGTCCTTGGAGATGATGGGGCAGATGGCACTGGGTTAGGGCTGCAGCTTGGTGCTGGGGTGGAGCCCCTCATTCTGAAAACTCCTCCCATCCTGACCAGTGCTTGGGGACCAGATGGATGCCCGGTGACTACCGTCTCTCCGGAGCCACTGCCACAGAAGGCTCTGGAAATGTGCCCAGATTGTCCCATCAGAGAGCAAATGGGGTTAATTGGAGAAATATCATTTATTGTATTAAAACATTTGGTGAATTAAAGAAGTCAAGGGAAAATTAAATTGAAAATCCCCAAGTCCCCCCATCCCCAGTCCACTCAGCGGGGGCAGGCTCCCTGGGGTGGTGTTTGTGCCTTGACTTCGTGGTATCAGGTGGCTAATTGTTTCTCTTAGAGTTTTGGCATCCCAGCTTCTGCCTATAGCTGGGCCTGTGATGGGGTTGCAGCCTTTAGTGAGAAGGTGGGCTTTGGTTCCTTTCACAAGCATGTCCTGGGGGACTCACCAAGAGGCCTATGACCCCTAAAAGCTGGGCACAAAGAGTGTGTGCTCCTGGGGGTCAAGGGTATACCCCTAGGCTTGCTGTGGTCCAGCAAATGGCAGCTCTGTATACAAGCATGGCCATGGAGTACAAGTGTGCTGCACTCTCCTCATGCATGGGAAGGGGCTATGTGCACAGCATAGGACAGGTGATCATCATAGGGATCATCAACCCTACCCCCTGCCTACCTCACACATCAACCTCTGGCCTCTTTTCCCTGAAGCATGCTCTCCTTGGCCAAGAGCTGAGCACCTGTCAAGAGTCTAAGGAACAGAGGCACAGCAAAGAATGGATATGACCTTGAATAGATGGTCTCCAGCTGGGCCCAGCTTCTTTGGGGTAGAATCTATCCCAGGTAGGCACGTGAAGCTAGGGCAGATGTGTGCTCCTGTCCCAGTGGGTGGTCTTCAGGTGGTCTGCAAACTGCTCAGAACTGACCCTGTCAACTCCCAGGCTTTCAAGGTCCCGGAGCAAGGCCCCAGGACAGAGGTGGTTTGACTGGGACTGGGAAGAAGACCTTCAAGGATGTGGAGTGGTAATAGCCTGAGGCCTCATTTGCAGACCTGGCAGATAGCCAAAAGAACCTTTAATGGAGATAACAGCGTGTGGCAGGGCCAGGAACGGGTGCTGCTTCTAGACATGACCAAGGAGGACCTGGAGACCATCCAACTGTGCGAGGAGGTCATCATGCAGATGGTGGTGAGACCTGCATGTGACGATTCTCAGATCTCCACCATGGGGCTGCCAAGAACTTCAGGACTCAAGGAGTCAGCCTATTGTAAGCTCTCATCTCTTCCCTGGTGACTAGAGTTGCATCTGGCCTTGCAGCGCGGATTCACTCTCCTGGCATGGTGGAGAGTCTTGGGATCCTGTCGGATTCCTTGGCATTTGTGGTAGGACAAGGTGCTCTGGTCAACCTGGGCCACTGATGGAGTAATGTCTCAGCATGTGACAACTCTCTGCCCAAGTATCACTTGGCTCTAAGGAGGAGACTGAGTGCCTGACATGGTTCCCAGTCGGTGGTCTTCAGGTGGTCTGCAAACTGCTCAGAACTGACCCTGCAATTTGATGGTGCTGCCAGCAGGTGGCAGGCGAGCTGTCTGTGTTGTGGGTGTGGGGCTGGATGCTGCATGTTCTCATTTCCTAAGGTTTGCTTATCTGTGTGTGGTACCTGCTGGCAGTCTGTCTCTGCAGAGCCTGCAGATAATCTGTGCAGCTACGGAGTGTGTGATCTGAGACTACAGATAACATTTGCATGCTAATAGGACCCTGGATTTGGTGTAGCTTGTTACCCCTGAGCCTGCAGCTGGGGAGTGCAGCTCTTGCTTCAGGCCCTGACCATGTAGGACCCCAGAAAGCTTTCCTTGTCCCTGGGGAGGGGACCTGACAGAGCCCTATTATCTCCTGCCTGCATAGAGGAAGTTCGAGTCTGATTCAGGTCCCAGGCCCAGTCACACATTGCCATCTGAACAGCTTTCTTGGATCCTCAGTTTATCTGTATAGTGGGTAGGTACCCTGGCACAAACCTGCCTGTTGAGAGAAAGTGAATATGAAGACTTTTGATAGCCAAAAGGTGAAAAATCCCACAACAGTCGTGTGTCTGGTTAAAAAAAAAAAAAAAGCCACCCAAGAACAGCCATTGTAGGAGTGTGGGCTGTGGAGAGCCCTCCTCTACTGGGGCCTCCTTCCCTCCTGGCCCTGCTGAAGCTCCCCTGAGAATCCCTCCTAGATGCAAGCCAGGCCTAGGAGTGAGGGGATTGGCCTGGAATCTCCTTGCTTTGCCGCTCCTTAACACTAACATCACAGAGCCCCAGCAGATCAGGGGCTGGTGCTGCTGACAGTAGAGGCTGCTCCTCATGGAAGGACTCACGTCTGTCCGTCTGTCCATTCTCCTGTCTGTCCATGATGGATCCTGGGGATGGGGAGCCCTCTAGCTTAAGGCAGCAGGCCTGGACTTCTCAGCATGGGACCTAGGTACTTCCAATCTGGAGCCAACGACTTTCTAATGTAGATCTGGGGCTTCTACTGTGAGAGTCTTGGAGCGTCTTAATATTGGGGAATCAAGGAGATTTCCATTTTTAGAGAGTTCAGCATACCCCACGTTCTGTGCTCCTGGCCTGGGGGCATAAGCCCTTTGTACCTGGGGGATAGCGGTACCGTCTGTCTGAGAACATGGGAACATGTGTTCTGTGCCATGATGGGCTGAATTGAGGCGGGGGTGGGGGTGGTCCTACAGGGTTCTTACTGGGTCTGATGCCCTGAGGTTGTGGACTCCATGTTCAGGTCTTAGGACTCTAAGGTGGCAGGGCCCCTGCATGGTAGATGGGCTAGAAAAGCCTCCCCAGGTCTCTCTTTTTTCTGTCTTCTCAGCCCCCTTCACTAGTTACCTTGCTCACGCCCATCTGCTTTGCGTGGGGCCAGTTCTAGGCTGGAGATCCCCTGTTTTCCAGCAGCTCCTGTCCCAGGCTGTGCTCCCTCCAGCCCTCAGGTGCTCGCTCACTTTCTCCCTCTTTCCCACTTCTGTCCCTCAGGCCAGATTGCAGTCATTGACATCCTAGAAGGCTCCCTTGCAAAAGGACCCCAGCGCCCTCAGCCGACATGCATTTCTCAGTGTCTCTTTCTGGCCGTCCATTCTTTCCCTATGAGGGCTCTTCCGGGAGCTGCCCCCAAGCTGCTGTGAACCCCTGGTCCCTGTCCCTGTTGGGTGTGAGAAGCTGCTTCTCCTTTCTCTGCAGAGACTCTTCCATGGTGTTCAGGCGACGCTCCTTCCTGCCTGCGTCTCCTTGGCTAGGGCTTCAGGAGCCTTTCTCTCCTGCTCTTCCTCCCTGTGGTCTGCTCAGTCTCACATCCTTGAATGCATGCGGGGGCCTTCTCAGGGACCACCAAGAGCCCAAGCTCTCCTGAACTCCAGATGTCGGTGTCCAGCATCCCAGACAGCCCACACCTTCCTCTCTACTCAGGTCCGGGACTGAGACCCCACTGCCCTTGCCCTTCTTACCTTAGCTAAGTTCAAGGCCCTTGGGCACCCCAACGTCTCCTCCTCTCTTACAGGCACCTCCATCTTCTAACAGGTGCCATTGGTGAGTCCCTTGCCTGCCCCGCTGCCTTCTCTTCTTTTTCTGCCTCCTCCATGCAGTCCACCTGCTTCCCCTTCCTCAGTCCCAGCCCCTACCCAGAGTGCTTCTTGGACATGGGGGCCAGTCATCCTGTGCTCGGGTTTAGCATTCCCTGTAACAGCCTGCACACGGAGAGAGCAAAGGTTGGGGCTTAGGAGGCTGTGAGCTGTCATGCACAGTGTGCTCCCCCAAGCTCAGTGGCATTAGAGGGGTTCGTGGATTTCCACAGCAGACATTTTGATGAGGGCTCTGCAGGGATGGTTGATGTCTGTTCTGAGGCCTCTGGGCCTCTGGTGGGAAGACTGTGTGGCCAAGAGTGATGCAGACAGCTAGAAGCTGGAGTCATGCTGAGACTTATTTACTCTGCATCTGGTACCTGGGCCGGGAGGACCCGCAGGCTAAGCCGGGCTGGGGCTGCCTCTTTGGTTGTCTCCCCCCCTGGCTACTTCCCAAGGCTCAGGCTTGCTCACACTTCTAAGCAGGCTGCTCAGGACTCCAAGGCTCCAAAGCTCACAGTGCTATTTCCTGCTGCTTTGTTGGTAGGTCAACCAAAATTTCCCTGATTCACAGGGAGGGCCTTAGGCCCAGAGGCAAGAGTGTGAGGAACCCAGGGCATGCTGAGACACCTGGGAACCTTGGCTGTGGTGGTGCCTTTGCTGCCTACTATGGCATCATCATCATTCACAGGAACTCCAGCGGTGTATTACTGTCTAGGGGTCTCCATGGGGTTTGTTTTCTCTGCCAGTTAAAGGATTAAAAGGCAAGAAAAAGCTTGTGCGTGACGTTGAGAAATTGAGAATACAGCCAACAGGAGCAGGCAGATCAGCAGTTGAAGAAAGGTATTTATTAGGGCTAGGAAGCACGCACACTAGCAGACCCACAGAGAAAGACCCTCCACAAAGCAGGGGGGACGCCAGATTCAGAAGCCCCAAACTCCAGTCTCTTCTCAAGGACTAAGATCTTTAATCCTTGGAAGGCTCTCCTTTCCCTAGTTTAGGGTTGTTTGAAGGAAATTAGGATAGTCAGTTGGCCTATAACTCTTGTGTAATATGTCATCATCCACCTTGAACTCCTTGGTGGGCTGTCGGCAGGGGAAGGTCCTATTGGTGAAGGGAAAAGCCCTTTCAGTCTTTGTTTTCAGCTCCCAGGCTGTTTTCTCAGGTCAGGAGGGTGAGGAATAAGCTGGCCATCTTGGAAGTTTCTACCTTAAAAACCTAGTCATTGGCCCTCTCCCTGTCTGCCTACTTGGGAATCTGTCCGACTCGTAGTCCGGCAGTTGGTCAGAAATATAGCAGGACTAATCTGAGGTGGCCTCCTGTGCCCCGGAGCCCTGACCTCTTGCTTCTGCTGACCTCTTGGGTTCCTGCTGTCCGTTGGCTGAGGCAGAACTGGGGCTTTTGGCCTGAACTCCAGATGTCTGGTGTGATCTGGCTTCCCCATTGATGGTGGGTCCCAAGGCTGGGTCCTAACGAGGGAGCTGGTTAAGACTGTGCTCCAACATTGCAGGGCACACAGTATCTCTGCCAATTTTATTTCAGTTCAGGCCCAAGAGAGAGGCCATGTTGTACTTGTCGGGAGGCTCTCCATGTTACTCTGTAAGAAGAGTGTCCAGTAGACTGGCCTGGCCTCACCTCTGGGAGATGCCGGCTCCCTCCTTCCTTCCCCCTCTGCCCTCACAGCCTGAGTACCTGCCCAGTCACCTGACCCTCAGTCTGCAGCCTTGCTGTCCTATCCTGGAGCAGCATGCACCCTGCCTGGAGACTCTCACTCCAGACATTCCCTCCTGTCCTTCCCTGGCACCCAATTTAATACTTTCTTGCTATTCATTTCCTTCCACTAGAATGTGTAAAGCATCCAGCTGGAGGCAGTGGTGTGGTTTGTTCTAGCCATTGTGGCACTGTGGTTAGCTAGCGACCTTGAGTGGCAGTGGGAAGGTGGCTTTATGTGATGGGGCTCTTGGAAGAGCTGCTGTAGTAAAGGACCTTGTCGCCAAGGCTTCTACGCACCTCAGCCCACAGCAGGACCCCTGAGTAAGCCCTCAGGGTGTTGATGAAACTGAAACGCTGTGTTGCCTGGTCCAGGCCACAGAACTCTTGAGTGATGAGGCTGTGGGCCCAGCCCAGGCTGCCTGACCCCTGGACAGGACTGTCCCAACTGTGAAGTTCTCAGAGCTTCTTGGTTAGCCCTGTCTCAGAGGAGGATCACTCCAGGGCCAGAATGTGAATAGCTATCCCATGAAGCCCAGCACCTGGCAGCCAGTGACTGAGTCTTGATGCGGTATTACCCTCCCATCTCAGAATGGTGCATCCTGATCTTGTGAGAGATAAGATGGGCGTACGCCTAAGCTGCTGCCAGTGTGCTGCTGGGCGCTGCACAGCGGACAGCTGGAGTTGGGTCCGTCTTTGTCTGCTGCCACCTGCTGTGTGTGCACCAGGCTCCCCACACCAAGCTCTCACCTGATGGAGGTCCCCAAGTGTTGTCACCTGACCTGGGTGCAGGCTCTGAGCATACTAGCTGCTCTGTTGCCATGGCTACATGATAGGCCTGGGAGGGCTGAGGACTGAGTGAGAAGATGCAAGAAGGGAGGCCCCAGATAGAGCATTCACCACCTTTCCCTGTACTTGGCATGCACAGACAGCCCCGCACAGGGTAAGGCTGATCCTGCCCGTACTAGCTACAAATACACAGATAAGCAAACACCTAGCTAAATAGGAGTTGGCTATTCCGTGGACTGGAGCAGTCTGTCTTTGCAGGTAGACAGTTGCCAAGCTCCTAACTAGAAAAGGAGTTTTGTGACAGAGAAAAATGTAGTGGGTTTCCCCCCCCCCTTCTTTTCTTAAAGTGAAGACACACACACACACACACACACACACACACACACACACACACACACACATTGAGAAAGAGGGATTTTATTATGTCTTATGTGAAGTGGTTCCATGGTGCCAAAGAAAGAAGAGGAAGAAGTTCTGTGAGAGCTTATAATGAGTTCTAGCTTTAGAAGCAATCAAAAGGAGTAATTGCACAACTTAAACACTAAGTTACGGT
This sequence comes from Peromyscus leucopus, assembly GCF_004664715.2. Taxonomy (NCBI): domain Eukaryota; kingdom Metazoa; phylum Chordata; class Mammalia; order Rodentia; family Cricetidae; genus Peromyscus; species Peromyscus leucopus. The sequence continues at coordinate 31,591,610 of NC_051080.1, read as the reverse complement.
GTTTCCCAGGGTCCCTTGCTTCTATTCTCTGTTGCTCATGGTGGGGGCAGGCGACTGTGCTTCCAGGCGACCTTCCAGCACACTGGCTTTGGGATGCTCTACCCTAGCTAGCTGGGATCTGGGGAGAGGGCTCCCGGCTTGTAGACTCCCTTCCCCCCAGGCCTGGCCTTATCTTTCACCAGAGGACTGTGGGTCAACTTCTGCCTGGGATTGGCTTCTTGCCCAACTCCCGCAGAGAGGTGGAGAGCGAGGTCTAGATATCTGGCACATATCCCACTGTGCCCGGGAGTTGGATCCCACGAGAAGCTGAGGTCTGCCCAGTAGCCAGTGACAGGAGAGACATTGGTCTATGCCAGCTCCCTGCCCCTGAGCACTGTCAGGGTTTGCCTTCCCAATGTTAGTGATAGACCCAGCACGAGGTCTCAGCCCTGCAGCACCTGCCCAGCTCTGCCACAATGGGACTGCTTCCTGCTCTGCATCCCTCCACCCAGGGATGGTTATCAAAGAAGGGTGCACAGATGCAGATGTTATCATTCCTTCCACAGCGACTCCCGCAGAGTGTATGGGGCTGCCTGCCAGGCTGGCCCAGCTTTGGATGCCCACGATCACCAAGGCAGTCTTCAGAACAAGGGTGCTTACTCGGTCTCCAGCCTTTGGGCTATGACATTGCCTCGCTGGTATGGAGCAAATACTTTTCCCTGAACAGCGTTGGAAGGGCCTTTGATCGCAAGAGAGGAAGGGGTCCTGGTCTGTGGTGGGCATGAGTCTGCCCTGTCCACACTCCTGGAGGGCTTAGGGTCTAGAGGATGGCTACCTGCAGTGAGCCACCTCCTCCCCAGGGGTTGCTTTTGTTCAAATTGTTTATCCAAAACAGATGCCACTCATTAGTCATTGACACTTGTGGAGGGACCATGGGACCAACAGGGATTAGGGCCAGGGCCAGAGGATAGGGCTTGTGTTGTTCCAGTACCTGTAGCCAAACCATATGCCAGGTGGTACTGTGGGGTCACTGGTGCGATCCAGATGCTATAGGGACAGACACCTAGAAAAGAGCATGCAGATGTGGAGAGCATGACTGGAAGCATCCACTTGTCCCATCTACTGCTGCCCCTCTCTGCTACCATTGACAGATCGGAGCTGACAGGAGCTGAGGCCCCACCCCCACCCCACCCCGAGCTCCTCACTACCTTCTTGTCCATGGCTGGTTTCTAGAGAACAGCCACCCACCCTGTACCATATTTAAGCCCAGTAATTGAATTGCAATTGATAGTACATGCCGGTTTAAGATCATGCTAATTGCTTCATTTCCCAGAACACTCTTAAAAAGAAAATGAATTTCCCTGTAATATTTGCAGTGGGGTGAAATGACCCTTGTGGAAATCAATCCTCGCTCCATGATGAGCTATGAGTAGATGGGTGTACTGGGGCAGGGGCCACCTGTACTCTTCCTTGCCTGCCTTGGCAGGTTTAAGGAGTGTCCCTTACTCGGGCTTGAACCTAGCCGTGATCCAGATAAGGGAGCAGACATGACTCCTGGTCCAGGGTCTCACAGTGGCCAGTGTGGCACTCAGGAGAGGTGGGAATCCAGGCAATAGACACAGGTAGGAGACCCATTGTACCCCTCCCTGAAAGGCTGTAGAGGTCATAGGACCTCTTGAACCCTCTTACCCCTTAAGAAGTGGAGGTAACAGTGTGTGCCTGGCCATGGGCACAGCCCCTACAGTCCTTGGCAGTGTGAGCAGATCCCTCATGGATATTTCGGCTACTTCAGTGGACAAAGAGTTAAGATAAAGTTTGGCAATGTGGAGGGTGGGAGAAACCAGACGACAAGCTGGCATCCAGAATTCTCCTGGCACAGGCTTCTCCTCCTTACACCGTTCCCTAGCTTTACAGAACCACTCTGTGCCTGGATAGAAGTGGGACTACTAACCTCCAACCCACTCACTCACTCTTCACCCACTCACACCACCCACTTACTTCCCCACTCACCCCCACAGACTTACCTGCGCATACCCCCTACCAACCTGTGCACCCCTCCCTGATGGCTGCTCATCCTTCCATCTCTCATACACCTTCCTGCTCCCCACAGGAAGGAGGCAGAGCCTTTTGTCGGGGAGCCCCTGGCTACAGGGGATGGCTCTGTAGGTACCATGGGCATGCTGTGCCATGGATAGATAGCCCCTGGCCTTCCTGGCAAGCCACCACCGAGGTGCTAAGGACACCCTAGACTGCAACTGGGCTGTGTAGGCCCTGGGATCTCTGCATGCATAGTGGGAGCTTGTGGTTCTGGGTGAATGCTTATGGGTCAGGATCTGAGCAAGTGGACCCTGCCCATCCACCCCTTCTGGCCCTCAGGCACCCCTAACAGGAAGGGGACCTTTCCCTGAACTCCAGGAGCTAGATAGCTCTGGACTTGCTCTATACCACCAACCCCAGTTCCTGTAGCCTCCCGGCTTCTAACAGGGTTCTTCCTATTTCTACAGAGTGACATGCTGGATGTGAAGCAGATCATCAAGGACTTGGCCGCAGTGATACTAGAACAAGATGTCATTGGTGGCACTTCACTCGAGCCACCTGTTAGCCAGAGAGCTGCTTGCCAGCCCTCAGTGTCCCCTTTCCCTGGCTGCTGAGGAAGGCCCAGGGCAAGGCCTCTTCCCCCTGTTCCCTTACCCACTATGGACTTCCAGAGTGGTGGCTCCAGACATTGCTCCTTTGAGCTCGCCGTCAGGGCTGGGAGATGCACAGCACCAAATGGCTTGTCTACCCCAGATGCCTCCCAGTCCCTGTAGGCTGATGGAAGGAGCCGCCTTACAGTGGTGGGGATGTCCATCCATCCCAGCAGCTGAGGGCAGGAAACTGTCCTGGGGAGAGAGCTATGCAGGGCTGACCTGCTTGCAGGGTAGACAGGGAGAACACCTGGAGGCCAGGCAGGTGGAGAAAGAGCAGCTGACCCAAAGCCCCAGCATGGTGGGCGTGGACCATGTGTGCACTGGAGGACCCCATGCCCCACTCAGCTTCTGGTGCTATTCCAGGGTCCAGCAGCAAGATGCCCACATGCCAGCAGAGCTTCAGCCCAGAGCCAGCCAAGCCAGTCCTGCTGCCCGGCACTCACCTCTGCACCAAGACACGCAAGCCCGACTTTAGCCCCCAGGAGATGGAGGTGCTGGTGCCAAGGGCGTTGTGCCACTATCACTGCTGTTTGGAGCACCATGGGGCACACCAGCACGGGAGCTTCAGGTGTGGAGGAGGGTCCTTCAGGCTGTGAACTCTGCTACTGCAGCACCTGACCTGAGTAACCTCAAGCACAAGTGGAGGGACCTTCGTGGTGCTATGTGCAAGAAACTGGGCAAGAGTTCTGTCCCTGGCCTTGTCCTCACTTCCGTTGAGAGATGGTAGCTGGGACCTTCTCAGCTTCTAGCCTTCAACAAAAAGGCCAAGCAGGGATCCCCTACCAGGGAAGTAGGCCCTTGCATAGGCCCTGCGAGCTGAGAGCCTCCTGTGCCAGCCACTTCCAGTGTTTGGACCCCAAGTTTGGTGGGAGGCACTTCTTGGCCTTAAACTTAGGGCCTACTTTAGTCTTGATATTATAGTCAGGAGCCTCCAAGTCCCCGGAGTCCCCTCATGAATTCACTTGCAGACCCACAGTGCCCACAGGTCTTCCCTCAGGTGAGGAATGGTCTGTTTCCACCATACCAGAGCGGTGGTAGCAGGAGGTGAGAAGTGCTGGAAATGCTGGGTGCCTGTCCCCCAAAGAGGCTGTCTAGACAGAACGCTGGGCGTGGCAGGGCCTAACTGTCTGTCCTGCACAGCTTGGCACTACACAGGCTCCCCCCAGGGTTCCAGCTCAGCTTCTGCCACATCACGTCTAACATGTAGTGGAGGCTATAGTGTAACCATCTGACTCCGCCTAGTGCCCCGGTGAATGTACTTGGCATGCAGAGCTCAGAGCAAGGCTGTGATAGGCCAACTGATTTGAGAAACTGCAGGTCACAGCAGAGAGACGTGACTCTCTGTGCCGAATGGCAGGCCAACTAACTATGGAATTTGGCAGTTGAAGGAAGGTCCTTTTCCACCCTCCTCCTCCCTCCCTCCCTCCCTCTCTCCCTCCCTCCCTCCCTCCCTCCCTCTTCCTGCAGGCTGAACCCAGACCTGGAGGGTGGGTATCCAGGTGAAGCTGCCTTGGAGAGATAGGCCACCTAGTGTCCCTCCCTGTGCCTTCTGGTACGGGCATCCCACGGGCCAGTCCTCACTGCTGTGGAGTTGGGATGGAGCCAGGAGGGAGCACAGGCCTCACGGCCCATGCTCACACCTTCCTCATGCTCGGGCCTGAGGTAGGAGCTGGGTAACTGCCCCTCTCCTATAGGTTCTTCCTGGGCCGACTCGGCTCTCAGTTGTAATGTGCTGTCCTCCACTGTCCTTCTTGGGCCTCCTCCAAGGACCCTTTGCTGATAGTTTGTGTTCTTGGCTGGGCCTCTATTAGCTCACAGTGCTCTGGTTTACACGCGACCCTGGCTGAGGTGTCTGCTGCTGCTCTTCATGCTGCCTCCTCCCCTTACCACCCACCTCAGAGCCAATCCTGCTGGACTGCCTGTCCCAGGGAGCTGCTGGGAGGAAGCTGAGATGAAGCTCCGGGAAGAGGACTAGCTCCTTTCTGACCTCTCACAGACCAAGGGGCTGCTTCAGCTCCCCAGCAAACAGCTCCAGTGGAAATACAGCCACAGCACTGCAGTGTTCTCTTTCCCATGGTGCTTGCTGCCATGACCAGTGGGCCCAGGAGATGCATGGCTCTAGGGTGAGTCTCAGGCTCTTCCTGCAAGCCCCCTACCTGGGGGGGGGCAGCAGGAACTCGGGAGGTCCCCCTGTAGTGCCATCTGCTGGGGTGAGGCCTAGCCCAGGCTTCCCTGAGTCCTGGTAGATTAGCCCATTCCCAAGCCCTAACAGCCCTGGGCTCCCCTCCCTCGGAAGCATCATTGACACTGGTGGTCCCTGATGCCCTGGGCTCACCTCCCTCAGGGACTGTAACTGTCTGGTGGTCCCTGATGCCCTGGGCTCACCTCCCTCAGGGACTGTAACTGTCTGGTGGTCCCTGATGCCCTGGGCTCATCTCCCTCAGGGACTGTAACTGTCTGGTGGTCCCTGATGCCCTGGGCTCACCTCCCTCAGGGACTGTAACTGTCTGGTGGTCCCTGATGCCCTGGGCTCACCTCCCTCAGGGACTGTAACTGTCTGGTGGTCCCTGATACCCCGTGCTCCTCATGGGAGTTTTCTGCATATTGCTGATGGCTTCCTGCATTTGTTGACTTACTGTCTGTCTGAGGGTCAGAGGCAAGAAACAAGGAAGTGGTTCCAGAGCCCTGTGACAGGATGGGGACGTCCCATTGGAGGCCCAGAACCCTGTGCCCACCATACCTCTCAAGATTAGCATGAGCCTGGATATTGGGTAGGGCCAGGCTTTACAGGCTGAAGACCAAAGCTGTGAGCTGGCAGAGTACCTGGGTCCCCTGGAATACCTGTTCCGTATGGTGGCCAAGCAGAGCATCTGCTATGCTCGTGTGTCTGGGAAGAGGAGGACTTGTGGTCCAAGTGATCAAGTATGTCTCTCAGAGCCACGATGCATCACTGGGCTGGGGTGTCTCGGAGGCCTCTGAAGGCTACCTGTGCCTGGGAAGGGGTCAAAGCCCTGGCTGATCAGCCGTGAGATGGCCATGTCCCCACACAGATCCAGGACATGTACCTCTCTCGCTTACTTGAGCATTGGCATGGGGCAGAGCAGTGCATGCCAACCAGTGTCCCCCAGGGCTTCATGGGAGGCTGCTGGCTGCAGAGCTAGATTTCTGGCTCTCCGATATCCCCAGAGAAGCACTTAGTTTGAATGTAGGTGTGTCACAGCCATCTGAACTTACCCATCTGCCTGTGGCCTGCAGCCTGTGTGCAGAGCCCTCACGGCACCAGCTTCTGTCTGTTCTGAGTGGGGCTATCTCCTGGAAATGGGCCAAGTGTGCCCAGAGTCTGCTCAGGGCAGACAAGAGTCTAAGTCCACAGGTAAGGTCCAGGTGACCATCTAGGCTATGTGGGGTCTTGAAATAGAGAAAGGACTTAGCTAGAGATACGTACGATTTCCTTGGCCTTCCTGTGTGCAATAGCACACATGCCTGCTTAGCCTTAAATATTCACCTTTCTTCACAACAGGTATGGGTGCAGCCACTGCTGTGGGTCTGTGGTACACAGTAGCAGGGCAGCCCTAGTGGGAACCTACACACAGCGCTGTAGATGCAGGTCCTGTCTCAAGGCCATCCTTCCTTCCAGTCTTCTACATGCCTTCCATGTGGTAGGACATCAGAGCAGATGGTTTCAACTTCCTAGAGTAGTAGTTCTCAACCTTCCTGTGCTGCGACCCTTTAATACAATTCCTCATGTTATGGTGACCCCAGCCATAACATTATTTTTGTTGCTACTTCATAACTGTAATTTTGCTACTGTTATGAATCATAATATAAATATTGTTGGAGACAGAGGTTTGCCGAAGGAGTTGTGACCCACAGGTTGAGAACTGCTGTCCTCGAGGAAGAGGGTTGTGATGGCCCCACGAACACTCCCCATGAAGGTTCTGGCTTATCCTTCCTGTCTGTGTAGGAACTTCCAGATAGGGCCACTGGGAGGCATCCTCCAGGCCTGAGGTCATTCTAGTCTAGTGCCTGGCTGGGATGGAGGTATGGTGAAGTCAGTGGTTAGGAGAGGGTTGGCCCATCTGCATGAAGCTTCTGAATGCAGGGCTCATGATCTTCCCTCCTAGGGCTCCAGAAATGAGACAGTGTTTTCCTGATCAGAGCAAGGGTCCCTTCTGGAAGGGCAGAGCATGGTTGTCCTTTCTTAGGATCTTGCTCCCTGGCTCCAGACTGACCCCCCTGACATGGAGATGATGCTATGCTGTTAACCCCCTGGTTAGAAAAAAAACACTCCTGTTCCCTCCTGCCTCGGTCTTTGAAGCACAGATCAGCTTGGGAGCATGCCTTGGTGTGCCCAACAGGTAGAGGGTTTTGGTGTAGGTGTCTGAAGTTCTTCCAAAGTGTAGGCACCCTTTCCAAGGGAGAGCTGCCCCTTCCTTAAGGACATCCTCTTCTTGCCTTTGTCCATACCTGCTGCTGAGCTCTCTTGAGGACTGAGACTGCATGGCTGCCCATTCGTTGCATACAAGTAAGTGATCCCTTCCTTCTCCCTCCCTCCCTTTCTCCCTCCTTCCTTCCCTGTCTCTATCCCTCTCTCCCTGAGCACTGAGCACCACCCAGGTGGCTTGCCTTGGCTCAACTTCACCTTCTGTTATAGTGGAGAGCCTGGGCCTGACACTTCATACACCTCGGTGAGCTGTGCTTGCCCAGTGGGACCAGAACAACTTGACATCTACTCCTGATTAAGTGGACTCTTCTGGTTCCCAGAACTTTCCCCCAGCCTCATCTGGTCCTGTAGGTGTGATATCTCCAGGCAACGCTGACAACCCTCGGTCTTTGCCTTGCCCTAAATCACTGGTGTTCAGTTATCCCTGTGTTGTTAGAAAGAGCTGGTCTAGACCCAGGCGCTGTGCGGTCAGCACATGCTCATGTCAAGAGCCCCATATAGAGAGACCATGTTCAAGAGTAGAACTGCAGAAGCTGGGTGGTGGTGGCACACACCTTTAATCCCAGCATGTGGGAGGCAGAGACAGGTGGATCTCTGTGAGTTCAAGGCCAGCCTGGGCTATAGAGTGAGTTCCAGGAAAGGCGCCAGAGCTACACAGAGAAATCCTGTCTTGAAACTGCCCCCCCCCCAAAAAAAACCCAAAAAACAAAACAAAACAAAAGATTAGAACTGCGGGGTCTGTGGTTGGGGATTAGCTTCTTCATAGGGGGAAGCCCTTGCCAGGGAGGCAGGCCACCCAAGGGCACAGAATTAACAGAATAAACCTTTACACAGTCTCTGGCTCCCCGGCATGACTTGCTGGGCTGTTGCCACTGTATTTAGGTAGAGGCTCTGCTAAGAAGTTCTGTTACCTGGAGACACACCTTTGGATACCCTGTCCTGCTGCCTCCATTGATCACTGCCCACACCAGGGAGCTCCTTGAATCCCTGAGTGACACCCATGTCCCAGCCTTGCACCTTCCACCCCCTGGCAGTTCACATGGGAGTGATTTTAGGAACCTCATAGCAGTGTCTATAGAGCCCACTGCCTACCACCCAGCCAGCCTGGTGCCCAGGCACCCCTGGGACTACATTGGTCTTGTCCTTGGGGCCAGAAAGCAGTTTCCACTGTGAAGACTTTCTATTGTGTCAGTCTGCAGGGTGTAGCACTAACCCCAAGGCTGCTCCATGTATGTGGAGGCTCTACCCTGCCCATGTGTGGGATGGATGTGACCGTAGGGTCTTCTCCGAGCCAGGCCACTGGCCCAAGCCCTGACGATGAGTAAGGACCCTGTAGTGTGGTTTGCATGGTGTCCACATGGTCTACACCATGTCTTTCCACATCTGAACCTCCTGCTGCCTTCTCCCTTGGTTTCTTCATTCACTAGGTCTTCAAGGCAAGAGGTAGGATATCTTGCTGGCTGGCATAGTGAAGGCTAGCCAGTAAGGTATGGGGACTCGTTTTCCTGTGGCTCTTGCTGACTGCTCCTCCCTGAGTTGGCCCTTGAGTTCTCTCCCATCTCAGGAAGCCACTGGCTCTGCTCTGCTCCTGCCTGTGAGGTTCGTAAGCTCCTCCCACTGGATGAGAGTGCCTGGCTCTGTGACTGCTCTGGGCTGGGGACTTGCCAACAGCCTGTGCTCAGGCAGTGACAGCTTCTGGTGGAAGAGCAAACCTCAGCCTGTTGTCACTGAACAGGGATCAGAAGAGACTTGAGGTCACCTCCCTGCCTTCCTCTGACTCCCTGCCCTGTGAGATGCCTGCCTGGCTTGGGATGATGGTCTCATTCCTAAGAAGGAGGGACCAGTAGCCACTGTACCTTCACCATCTCCCTTGCTCACCTTTTGCTTTCATGGGTCCTGACATTCATGACTCGTCACTCCAGGAGCCTGTGATGGGCCAGCCAGGTGGATATCCGGCCCAGTAAGGTAAGGTAGGGCATGTTGAGCTGGCCAGGACAGAGATGGCTCCTTAAGACAGTGCATGTTCTGTTGGAGGCCAGGTGGGAAGACAGACTATGCCAAGGCTGGGGAGAGTCTACCCAAATAAGCTGTGTGGGGTTGTGATGTGGGAGGAAATCATTATGCCCATTCCCCTTGGGGTCCCAGGAGGACAGATCTGTATTGAAGAGGGCCCTGGTTCATCTTGGGAGTAAGTGAGAAGGGCCTACCTGGGAGAGGGGTAGAGGTGAAGTAAGATGTGAGACAGAAAAAGCACCCCCCATACCCAGCACTGCTTCAGGCTCAGGCAGGGGTATACCCTCAGGTTGGGTTGGGAGACCAGAGGCCCAGACTTGTGCTGGCTGAGAGCTTGTGTGGCAACAGAGACTGGGTCATGGCTGTTTGCCCCCATTACTATCAATAACAGTAAGACCTAACGCCAGGCTGTCCAAGTGTGGCTTTTCAACAACTGGTGAATGCCAGGTTAGGACAGCTTGTCCAGGGTTCTGTCTACAGATTAGGAAAGAGATAGGCATGGGCTAGGTCTTTGGTTTTAACTTAGGGCTCCTTCTTCCCTTGTCTTTCCCCATAACCACCTTACATGAGAATGCTAACCAACCCAGGACTTCCCCTAGGTGCCATCTCATTTCTATCGAAAGATAGGAACTGCTCCATGCTGTAGACCAAATAAATAGGGTTCAGCATTGGAGATGTTCTGCCCACATCACACATGTCATAAAGGGCTTGTTCTCCACCCAGACATCAGCTTTCCACGTGCTTAGGTCCTAATCTTTGCCTTCCCTCTTAAGGCTAGAAATTGAAGGCCCAGGAGGATTTTTTTCTGAGGCTCACAGCTGCCAACCCAAAGCCACCACAAAGGACCTGATTGAACCAGTGTTGGCTAATGGCCTTGGTTTGGTAGAATGGCTGGTCCATCAGCTGTCATCTCCACTCTCTCACTTATAGTAGTCTCTGTGCTGTTCCCAACCAAGCAGACCTTGTGCCCCAGGTCACAGACACAAACGTGGTTTGGGATCCAAGTCCACAAATTTCCACATTTAGGCTCTGGGGAAATGTGGCCTCTCTGCCTGTGGGACATGCTCTTGGATGCACAAACAGTGGATTGGATGCCATATGGATGAGTGCATGAGAAAGAAGCTTGATTGAATAGATGGATGAGTGAATGAAGGGATGGAATAGAATGTCAAGGATAGCCTTGTGGGAGGGTACACAGATGGATGCACCCACAGACATGGTAAGTAGGAGGATGGATGGATGATGTATGGATGAGTGAATAGAAGGAAGATGGATGGATGGAGGCCAGTGAGCTGATGATGACCAAATGGATGGACAGATGGAAGAGTGAGTGGATGCCTACAGAGAGATGGACAGACAGGATAGCAGTAGATCAATGGACTAGGTGGGTGGACAAAGGCAGCTGACTATATGGTGGGAGAATCTAAGATGGTGGATGATGTTGGAGGGACTGTGGTCTGGACCTGGTGTTAGAGAAAGCATTTCACCCATGGAATCTTAGCTTACAAATCTCAGCAACAAGGTTCTTTGCATGCTGCTGCTGCTGGGATTTCTCAGTAACGGCCAGCATAGTATGATGTTTCTGTACCCTTCCGTTAGCCAACCAGGAGGATGAGCACCCCTACTGCCCAGCCTTTGGCTACCTATACAGACTGTGGATGGGCATGGCCCATTCGAAACCCTGGGTGTCTGTAGAGTCTTCCACGTAACCACGTCCTCACTTTCCCCATCTGCATCTCCAACCTCAACACCTCCCTGCAGCCACGTGCATGGAGACCTTTGGCCCCACCCTCTCTTTAATGCCAGCACCTCTACCTCCTCTGCGCTCTGGAAGGACCCTAGAAACAGCACCTGAGCCCTTGAGCAGCAGCTGCTGGACTCACATAGCAGAGCACCCTCCTGGTCAGCTGATCCCAGCAACAGAGCACACTGATGGCCCAGAAAAACCAGCTGCTCTAGCAGCTAACTGAGCAAAGCCAGCGGCTGGCTGACTTGAGCACTTGGTGGCTCAGCCAGGCCCTTGAGCACTTGGTGGCAGGGTGCCTCACCCAGGAAGCCTTATCCTTGGTCCTAGTCAGTGTCTCAGCTGGTGGAGCATCACAGAGACCTTCCCGATGCTCCCGGAGTACCAGAGACCTACCCCATGCCCCTGGAGTACCCACCCAGGCCTGGAGGTCTCCTCAGAGATGGTCCTAAAGGTGGAAGAGGAGGCTCCAGTCCCGCCTTAGTTCCTGGCTGGAAAGAGGTGACATGACCAGTAGGGAGCCAGGACAGCTGGGATCCTAGAGGCTGGAAAATGGAGAGTTGACAGGAGACACCTCCCCATGTTGCCCTTCTGTCCTGGTCTTTCTGTGGATTGTGGCACCCTGAGGGAAAGGCTCAGCAGGAGCCTGCAACACCAGGGTGTAGCCTAATGGACGAGGCAGGATAATCACAGGGAACCTGGGATTTCACCGTTCCAGTCAGCCAGCACCAATGGTCTGAGCCACTGTGGGGCATCTCCCTGCAGACCTCAGTAGATGTGGAATGGCCCTCCTTAAAGCCTCTATCCTAACTTTTAGGTGAGCCAGGAGACCTGGGTTCCTGCTCCACTGTTCTAGAGCCTTCCCCTCAGTGTCATCCCTGTGATTACAGGTACCTGTGTGTACTGCACTCTCAGCCCTGTGTGTTGCAGGCTGCCATCTTGTACCTGTTGACTTTTCCTGCAAAAAAAAAAAAAAAAAAAAAAAAAATTCTTATATGAGCACAAAACAATGGCAGAAGTGGAAGTAGTACTGTGGACAGTAAGTGAGCTCCTGGAGACTAGCCTCCTACCCTGGTGAATGGCTCTGTTTCCAGCCTTCCAGCAGGCAGCTAGGTATTCTGGTCTCCAGACCTTCCTTTGTTTCCCCTGGCTTCATGTCTCCTGTTCCTGTTGGCAGGGCCCAGGCCACCAGAGGCTGTGGTTTGCCTGGGTCCCCAGCCTGACCCCTGTGGAGAAGGTCCGAAGCCATACTGGCCTGGGTGGGACAGCATGGTGGGATGGTATCTTGACATGGAAGGGAGCTTTCTCTTGATTTACATGTCACGGGTAGGCAGTGCCCAGGATTTTTGTCTAGGAAAAATCTAGACTTTATGGCCACACATTCTGCTGCCCTTGACACAGTGCCTGGCTCTCCCGCCTCTCCTTTGCCTGAGGGTATGTGTTCCTGTCCCTTCTGTAATTGTAGTCCCTTCTCAGGAAGGCCAGCCTGTTGTCCTGCCCTGTGAATTCCAGAGGTCCCTCTCAGGGCCACCAGCTCTGAGAAGCCTCTGGGAGTCTTCATTTCAGGCTCCGGTCCACTGAAAACACCAGTGTGGCTGACATTTGCCTCTCCTGGAAAGAATACTTTCTGATGTTAGGGATTTATCTTGGTCATACCGTGGTTCCAGCTGAGCCCTAATCCTGTCAATACTGAGTTTGGATCCTGCTCACAAATAAAGCCATAGTTATATACTAAGCTCTAGTTCCAGCTAGACAATGAGCCCAACCCTCCTTAATGATCAAACAGTCCCAGTTCCACTCACATATAACACTGGTCCTGGTCATATATTGAGTCCTGACCCTGTTCCCACTGAGCCCTGGTCCTGGTCATACAAAACCCTTGGAATATGGAGCCCACACTGAGCATTTATTTATGGGAGCATCCCTGTGCTGTGTCCTGTATTAGGTGTTGAGGACACAGGTGACCAGAGCAGACCAAAAGCCCCTTCAGGACTCACAGTATGCGGCAGATGCATTCTAAGCAAGCAAGAACATGTGTGGTACAGGCATAAACATTTAGCCAGTAAAACAGCCAACTGTGTTTGACAGAAAATTCAGTGGGTCTCACGGATAGCATGATGGCCTTCACGTGAAAGAAATGTGAAGGCTGAGAGTCACAGCTGACAGCGAGCCTGAGGTTCAGGTGGCTTCAGCTCCCCCACCCACCGTGGTTCTTATTGGCACAAGATATCTGTAGGACTGTCACCATCACACTGGTGTTGTGAGTCGCTGGAGGTGGGGATGGCGTGAAGAAGGCTTGCCCATTCCAGAAGGATGTCTGTTTGCCACTCCATCCAATTGGCTGGAAATTGGATGCTCACACTTAGCTGCCATAGAAGCTGGGAAATAGATCATATTTTTAGCCCCCAGGAGGGATTTTGTTACTAAAGGGAAAGAGACATGCTGGGCTAGGTGCCCAGCAATCTGCCAAACTTGGGGAGTTGACAGAGCTGGGCCCAGCATGGTCTAGAGGGTTGGGTATGCTTCCCTGAAGAAAAGATGGTTCAGCAAGGCCAGAGCAGGAATTTGGGAGAAAATTAGTGAATTCTGCAGATGATGGGGACCTGGAGCAAAGAGAGCTGGAAGAATGGCTGTTCATGCGCGTGCTAGTGCCGAGGAGCAGGACTTTTGAGCAGAGGTGGAATGGCTGCTGGTTCTCCTGCGCTCTGGGCCAGGGCTCCTGCCAGAAGCTGCTGAGAGTCTGGACAGCACCGGGGGTACAGGCACTAGCCTGGTCTCCAGCTCAGGGGCATTTGTGGTGAGAAGACCAAACGGGTGCAGGGATACCATCCTCAGACGCAGACCTGGACTGGATGCTGTGCCTCCTAGGTATGGGCAGGGCTGGCCCAGATTTCTGGGAAGGAGAATGGGGTGGCAGGGGGTGCAGGGGGGAGAAACTTAGAGTTGTCAGCCTGAGTATTCGAAGGTGCTCTCAGAGACTATGGGATGGAGTATCTTAGCTGCCTGATGGAGCTCTAGTTGAGCCACACCGAGGTGGCCTTAGGGAGCCCAGGTAAGCATATGCCACATAGGTTAAGCAGGCCTGCCCAGCCTGAAGCTTGCTGAAGACTCCTTAGGACTGGGCACTGAGGAGAGAGAGAGTGTGTAGTCAACAAAAGAAGGCAGGAGGACAGAAGGAGTAGCCTCAAGGCATCCGGAGGCTGACTGGGAGGGTTTCTAGAGAGTTCTCAGCAGCCTCAGGTACCTTGGGAAGGCCTAGCGGAGCAAAGAGAGAAAGGGTCCTGACCGGGCAGCTAGAGGGGTCAGTGAGCATGGCAGGTAATGACACTTGGAGACGTTCTGTGCAGGGCCTAACAAGGGCTGCGGTGTGTTTCAGAAGAGGGTGGTTGGAAGGTGCCTGACAGAGCCAGAAGATCCCCATCGCCTCACCTGGCATCCCTCCCGACAGAACAGAGGGGCAGGGCAGCATCTAAAGTGGGGGAGCTGTGATTTCTGGGTCCTAAGCCGACCCTTGCCCCCATGATGCCTGGCCAGGTTGTGTGTGGTGCTGCCTGTGATCCTCATCCTCTGACTCCAATGAGCAGGTTCCTCCATCCCTGGTCCCAGGTTACCAGGAAGGAGGAACTTGGGTGACCTTCCATGCCACACGACCTCAGAGAGCCCGAAGGACAGCACAGCAAACTGCTCAACACTGGGGAAGCAGCTTTCAAGCATTGGAAGCTGGGCTGGTGGGCATGCTACCCTAGCCCTTGCCTCCATCCTTTCCTCTCTCCCCGTCGGAAGTGCTGATGGGAAGCTTATGAAAGTAGACACAGGTGGGTCTTCAGAGGACTCCGTGAGCCCCAAATGACCCAGGCCAGTGGGTGGAAATAGAGAGGAAAACCCGACAGCAAAAGCAAATGACCGTCTGGCGGTGGTGGCGCACGCCTTTAATCCCAGCACTCGGGAGGCAGACGGATCTTTGTGAGTTTGAGGCCAGCCTGGGCTACAGAGTGAGTTCCAGGAAAGGCGCAAAGCTACACAGAGGAACCCTGTCTTGAAAAAAAAAAAACAAAACTAAAAAACAAACAAACAAAAACAAAACAAAACAAAAAAGCAAATGACCATTTAACCCCAGATTTCAGCCCCTGGGGTTAATCAGACACAGTAACATTTCTGTGAAATATTTTCAAAGAGAAATAAATCAGAACACTTGAGCAGCAGGTGATGATAGCAGTAGCTAGGCATGTCCAGAGAGCCAGCATGGCTTTGATCTGAATGGGTGGGGTGTGAAGGATGTGGAACACCTTGCTATCGAAATACCAGGATGTCTATTACAAAGATACAGGGGTTATTCTGGCTTCGGGCAGATCCGGTTATCCTGTATCTCTGGGTCTCTGTGAAGATAGTGTATCATAGCAGAACACGTGACAGCAAAGCCACTTGCCTTATCAGCCAGGAAGCCAAGAGGAAGAAGAGGGGTAGCCCTCCTTTGGGAGCACACTTCCAGATCTATAGTCCCACTTGTCCCTGTATCCTTGAAGAGGCCACTGAAGCACCACCCTAGGGACCAAGTTTTGAATATGAGTTTTTGGGGATGCTCTCCATACTCAGACCACAGCAAATGAACTTAGCTGTGTGTGACAAAGCAGGAAGCCAGTGGAAAGGTGCCTAAAGAACTTACAGCAGCTATATGGACCAGGCCTATAAGCTCAGCTACTCTCGGGTGGGGGGAGGGGGCAGTAGGAGGCTGACAAGTTCATGGAGTGAGACCCTGTCTCAAAAGTAAATCAGGCTGTGGATGTGGCCCTGCATCAGTGCACTCATCTAGCATACACAGTGTTCTAGGTTGCAACCCCAGAAAGGGACAGGGGGATAGAGACTGACCAAGATGGAGGGTGTAGGAGTTAATCAGGATGGGAGTCCTCAGAGAAGAGAGCCAGTTGGATGGAGAAAAAACAGTGTGTATAGATGGGGTGTCGGATGTCATCCAGCACTGCAGGCACCAGGATGCTACACCAGATAGCTCCCAGTGATCCTGAGCCCCCAAAGATGAAAAGGATGAGGAAGGGTGTGAGCCAGGAAGAAGCTGCCTTACAGAAGCAGTGACAGGAGTCTTGACAACTTTAAAGTTGCACCCCCAAGCTTGTCTCCAAGGAGAAGACAAAACAGACAGTCCAAAGAGAAAACTGAGCATTTGCCATCAAGAGACACGTTGAAAGGACCTTCCAAAATGTGAACTTTGGCACGAACGGAGGTTTCCCACGGGAAGAGTTGGAGTGCAGAAGAGAATACCCAGGGCTCTGTGTGAAGTGACCTACGTACCAAACCATGAAAAGTTGTTGATGACAAGATGCCTATATGTGGGATTACAGTGTAGGAAAGACAGAACAGCCATGGAACCACAGTGGAATATTAATTGGGAAGACTTTTAAATACTCCAAGCTCCATGGATTTGAAGAGAAATTAAATATTGATTAATATTAGCCTTCATTAATAAACTTGCATGATTAAAAAAAAAAAAACCTCCAAGCTCCCTTCTTCAGAATTCAGAACTACAAGAGCCAGTTAAGAGGATGAAAAGAGAGGTCCCTGACTTGTTTTTTGTTGTTACTGTTGTTGTTAATGTGCAAATTATACATCTGGCAGAGAACTTGAGCCCAAATATGTGAAGAGAAGCTAAACAAACAAACAAACACAACCAACCGTACATAGGTAAAAGCCTCAATTAAGCACTTCTCCCAAGAAGACAGACAGAGCACCTGCAGAGCCGGTCAGCAGTGCCAGCCAGCAGGAGACACAAACAAAGGCTACAGTGACCCAGGCTGCTGCAGCTAGAACAGCCACGTGACATGACACACAGGGCTGTGGAGAGATGGAGGGAACGGGGCACTCCTGGGGGGACAAGATGGCAAAACACTTTGTAAAGCTGGGTGTTAGTTCCACAGAAAGCTAAATGTAACACCACGCACACCAACACTTGTACTCCTGGGCATTCTTCCGAGAGAAGTCAATGCTGATGGCCCCATGAAAACTTGCACTCGGCATCCTTGTTTGTAATTGCCTCAAATCGGAAACGAAGCAAATGTCCTTCGGCTGGTGCGTACATCAACTGCGTGCTTTCCCATAGGATGGAATCTCGCTCGGGAGAAAGGAGAAGCGTGTCTCAGAAGCCTGCTGCGTCTGACTCAAAGGGGCAATTAAACTGCAGAGGTGGGGAGCAGCGGGCCAGCTGCTTGCTGCATTTGGGAGGTGGGGTGTTGGAGGCTGTGAAGGGGCTGCAGCAGGGTGCCCCTGGTGCTGATGGGCACACCTGAATTTTGGTCGTGGTTACACAAATCTGTGTAGGAGACAAAATGTCATAGAAGCACACACAAGAAAGAGTGTGGGAGAAGCAGGATGGAATAAACTTTAAGACAAAGCCAGATGCTGAAATAATGTCAGAATCCAGAACTGCCAAGACAGTAGAAATGGAATCAGTGCGGTGGAGGAAGTACCGAATTAAACGATAATAAAGAATAAAAAGAGAGAGGAGATAGAAAAAGGGAACAAATAGGAAACAAGACTTTGTATTAGTAAGCTGTCAGCGCTGTCCAGGCAGCAAAATAAATGCAGATAGATTTTTAAAATCCTAACCGACAGCTAAGATTTGAGAGACCTGAGAGGAAAGTACGACTTTGCTGTTAGTAATTGGTAGGCACAACACAGGGAAAGAACGGGAAAAGTTGGGAGTGAAAAAGTGAGAACAGATGTGCAGGCCCAATGCCAGGCAAAAGAAAGCCTGGGTGCGATACTGGCTTCGAGCAGACAGACCTGAAGAGCCTGCAAACTGAGCATCCTGCCAGCATTCCAAAGGTTACAGCGTTTGGAGCTTTTTGGATTTGAGGTTTTCAGAGTAGGGAGGTTCAGCCAGGTTGCATAGCAAAATGTACAGGTTGCCTCAATGTAACTTGATAATGTTAAGTAGTCATGGAGAGAGAGGGAGAGAGAGAGAGAGAGAGAGAGAGAGAGAGAGAGAGAGAGAGAGAGAGAGAGAGAGAGAAACAGGCAAATGAGTATGATAAGAAGACAGTTTTAAATGTGAAAGGACAATTGACCCAAAGGAACTAGGAGGAGTTTCTAAAGAGGGGCTGACTTCAGTTTTCTCTTTATTCAAATTGACATAGGTTGTGTCCAGCAAAATTTTTTCTTTATGAAGACCATTAAAAGGCAAATGACTAGAAAGATTGATCCAAGAGACTAGAGAGCATACCTTCTAAGATAGTAAGTAAATCCTAAGAATAATCATACCAACAAATTGGGAAACTGAGAGGGAAATGGACAAGATCCTTTAATAACACAGCTTACTAATGTTGCCTCAAGGCTAAGTAGACTCAATAGTTGTGAGCCCATTAGGGAAGTTGAACCAGTAGGAAACACGTTGCCCCCCTTGAAAGCCTTGAACCTGGGTGATCTCAAAAGTGCATGCCTGGCTTTCAAGTGAGAGCTGCCAACACTGAGAATCTTTTTTAGAGCACAGGAAAGGAGGGGGCATTCTTTAATGTATAGCAGGAAGTCAAAGTTGATGAAACTTGTAAAGCAATCTGTAGCATGAACCCAAGTGAGGAGCCAGTGAACCGAAACACAGTGGTGTGGACTGTGTACCACACGGATTCACACCATGGTGACTTTACACTGGTTAGCGTTCATTTGATCAATACAAAACTCATGAACCCAATTCCCCGCATTAACAGGATAAGCCTGGAGAGTCCATGACGGTCATTCCAATAACAGATTGAAAAAAGAGAAAACTGGGGAAACAAAGTCTGGATTTCCTTTACTGATAAAGCACTTGGGTCTACCAGACCCAAGCAGTAGTGAACACCACCACCAAGCTGAGGGTCCCAGCTAGCTCTGTATGGAAGAAAAGACAAAGGCTGTAAAGAGTCATTATTCACAGAGTCCCTGGGTGAAGCAGACATGCTTTGTAAGGTGGCTCATGCTAAGACCAAATTGCGAGAATAAAATATATTGCTGGGTGTATATTTCAGTAAGCTGTTCGAAACACACCATCTCTAGCAGAAACAAAAGTCATGCGTAACCACGTAGAAATATGAGGAAAAACCTCTGAAGAAAATGACAAAATGTTATCAAAGATGTTTAGAAGGTGGACACATGTGTGACGTGTTCACAAATGGTGGAGTCGGTGTTGTTAGCTGCCAACTCTCTCCATGTCCACTTATAGACTCAACACAACCCAAACAAGATTCCAACAGCGTTTTCCAAGCGGTTTGGCAAACTTGACATTTATGAGTGAACGAAGACTTATAACAGCAAGATGGGCATGCTGGAAAAGAAGAGAAGGATGGAGAACGTGCCTCCTTAACCTTAAGACCTTCGACCACCCTGCCAGTGGGGTGAGAACTGATATTGTCTCCTTTGCATGGCTGTGGAGAACACTGTGTGTTGCCCGGCCTTGCAGAGTTTAGCCAGTTTGGGCCTGAGACAGCATAAATCTGAATGTGATGCCTGGCCGCAGGAGGCTGGGACCCTATCTTACAGGCGGTGGAGGATCCCTTCAGCCCTGAGCAGGCTGATCAGGTGGCTGGCCTTGTGACCTGGGCGATGGGCTGAGTCACCGGTGAGGGCTTCTGGGAGCCATCTGCCCAGATAAAGTGGGAGTGAAGGAATGGCCATCGGAGGTCCCCTGTGTGTATGGTACCATTTTTGAGTAGCTTTGCCCAGCAGAAATGGTAGCAAGTAGGGCTCTTCAAATCTATCCTTCAAGACTGTGTGCTCTTCTGAGAACCAGGCTGGGGCTGTGTGAGGGGGCTCTGCTGGTAAGGGGGTGCTGGGTACTCGTCAGGGTACTGTTCTAGGAGACTGTGTGGGTGTAGGAGTGCTGAGTACTGCTTGAGTAGACTGTTGGGTACTGAACAGTTTGGAGGGGGCTCTGTTGGCTCTTGACAGCCTGAGTCATGATCCCCCAACCTCTGACCTGCCAGTAGGGTGGGAACTGTCATTGTCACCCTGTGGAGCTCTGGAGAGCACTACATGCCGCTTGGCCTTGCAGAGTTCAGCCAGTCCTGGCCTCCCTCTCTCTGTCCACTCTGAGCACATCATTCTACAGTTGTTCCCTCACTTTGTCCATTTTCCTCTCCTCAAAATCAGGTAAAACAAGCTCAACATGCCTCATACTTTGGCTGGATGCCGGTCAGGTGTGGGACCCTGAGTTCAGGGCCACAGAGGCCTGGGGAAGGAGTTCTCCACGGACTCTGGGAGCCAGGAAGGTTTTCCGGAGGAAGGGACGGCCCTGAGCTGCACTTGAGTGGCAGTGACTTGGGAAGAAGGAGCCGACATGCGTATGGAAACCAGGTGCTATGAAGGTCCTGTGGAGCCCGAGCTGCTGTAGGGAGGGGGTCTGGGCTGCTGGTTGGACAGGCCACTGGGGCTTTGAACCCATGGATCAGGCCCTTTCCCCCAAAACACTTTGGTTGGAGGATGTGGGGTGAGGCTTCCTTCTACCTGACTTCCTTTCATGGCTTTCTTAGGCTCTCCCTTTTGTACCTCTGAGATCCAGGAGTGGCGGCTAGTGGCATCCCAGGCAGATTGCAGGCAGACAGGGTCCTGGGAGGGTCCAGAGTTGAGTAGGAACCTACATGGGGTAGGGTGGGAGGGTGTGTGTTGAAGGCTGAGGAGGCTGCCTTTTAATTTGGAGGCTGACCAGGTTAAATAAACAGCAATTGGATTTTGCTGAGGCTGAGTGGTGTGTGGTGTCGCTGGGTAGAAAGAATGCTGGAGAATCTCATTTTGGTGATCAGATTATTATAGATTCTCTCCCAGACTGCTGAGAAATGTAAATGTGAATCGAGTTTCCAGGCGATGTGAAAGGCAGCTTGTGGGGGTGGGCATGGGGTTCAGGGAGGTGACCTGTCTGAATTCAGCCCTCTTAGGCTGGGGCCCTTTCCTGACTTAAAGAGGTCTCCAGAGACAGATGCCCACCTAATCTACCGTCCCTGGGAGAATGCTGAGCAGAAAAATAACCCCAGGCAAAGACTTGAACCAATCATCTTGTATTTAATAATATTAGAGTCCCAGTGCAGGGTAAGAGTGCCACCCCGCCCCAGTGTCCTCTGCCACCCGGGACTCTCACATCAGACTGTATGTGACCAGGCTCATTCCTGTGCTCTGTCCTGCCCACCTCACCCCAGAGTTCTCTTGGCCTGTCTAGAGCTCTTTCTGAGTGTGCAGATCTCGGCTTGAGGCTGGCTGTTGTATTCAGTATTCCCACGGCCGGGTGATGAGCCCAGCCTGAGTGGGTCTGTACCATAGACAGGGGGGACCTGGCAAAGTGGCTCCTGAAGCTGGGGTGTTAGCAGACTCAGTGCCCAGCATGCCAAGCCTGCAGCCATTGCACAGGACAGCCAGCCCTTGCCTAAGCTGGGTGTCTGGCTTGCAGGCTCCTGACTGGTAGGTGAGTTGGGGGAGTGATGCTGGTCTGAGTGACAATGATGCCCCGGCCTCATCCCTGAGACACTTCTGCTCAGTGAGATAGGGGCCCTTCCCGCGGGTGGTCTGTGAGCTCGGCTTTGTTCCCATTGCCTGTGTTCTGTGCTGGATGGACAGGGCCAGAAGTGTCCTTGAGGTCTATTAGAAGCCACCACAGAGTGGCTAAACAGATGCCTATCTTGTGAGCAGAAGGATGGAGGATAAGTCAGTGTGGCCCAATCAATTTGCAAATGCCTCCAGGGTGGGAAGGTGAAGGTAGGCTCAGATCCCCTCCCCAAAGCCTGAAGAGCAGACACCCCTGCCAGCATCGATGAGTGTCACTGCCATCCTGTTCTGTCCCCCGGGGGACAGAGGCAGAGGCTGGTTTCAGAGACAATGAATGCTCATCCGGCACCCCCTCACCTCCTGGGGAACAGGTGCTGGCTCCCCTTAGGGTGGCGGTGGGCTTATGTGTGACCTGTGTGTCGACCTGTGTGGGTACCCGTGTGTGTATCATGTGCACCTGTGTGTCTCCATGTCCATTCACCTGTGCTTGTGGGCATGCCGCAGCCAAGTGTATTTCTGTAAGCATGAGAACAAAGGTGGACATGTGTGTTTGCAGGCTTGTGTGTGCACACGCATGGGCTCCTTTCACTCACGGGCAGGAAAAGCAGGCACACATAGGCAGCGCCAGATGGAGACAGAAGGTTTCTCTAGGAGATGGTGGGTCCTCAGGAAATGACTGAGGGACTGAAAAGGTAGAAAGGGTATGCTGGGCGGAAGGATGGAGTGCCTGTGGGCTAGGCCTCCAGGCCCTGAGCATCCCTAGAACTCATGGGCTCAGTCTTCTCTGGGGTCCCACCCTGCAGAGAACCTCTGAAATCCCTACCTGGAGGCCTAGCCTTTCCAGCTTCCTCTTCTGTGAAGGTCCAGAGCCCTGCAGCAGTGAGGCACCGCCCAGATCCTGAGCAGAGAATTGGGATGGGTGGATGGGAGGAGTAGGCTGAGAGAGTGCTGGGGAGGAAGGCAGCCCAGAGGAGGGGAGAGGGCTCCCAGAAACCCCCTGGGCTGGCAAGAAGCACTTCAGGGCTATCTGTCCTGGTAGCTCCAGAATGGTGGAGAGCATTGATCATCCTTCATGTTGTCCATCTTCACATGGCCTTAGCCAAGGACTGCCCCAGGTGGGAAGGCTGTGGTCCAGACAGCAGAATTGCTATCTAAGGTAAACCCTGGGGTTGGGGCTGAGCCAGGAATGGGAACTGATTTCTTTAAAGAGGGAATTGGGGACATGGTCCCAGTCAGGGTCTCTGCATGAGGGAGATTGGGGGATGGGTGTGCGTAGGAAGGTACCTTTCAAGGCAGAAACAATACACTTTTGAAGTGGTAAGGAGTCTGGCTTATTTCGGCAGCTGTATTCAAATTGCATGCAAATCTCTTTTCTTTTCTTTCCTTTTTTTTTTTTTTTTTTCCTTGCCAGGACCTGTATCTCAGAGCAACCACAAGGGCCACCAACAGTCCTGGCACCTTGATCTCCCTCAGCGAGCAGTATCAGAGGCTGATACTATATGAGAACTCTAGATGGGACCTAGCTTATGATTACTCAGGATGGTTCAGGGATGGGGCCTGGTCCGCTTATTCAGAAATCTTGGGGAGTCCGGGCAGCTTGTTGAGGTTTACCTAGTAAGTGATCACGCTGTCCCCAAATCACAGGCCTGTGTTCTAACTCCAGCTTGGCCAATGACCCTGAGCACACTGCTTACCCCCTTCTCTTTTTTTTTTTTTTTTTTTTTTTTGAGCTGAGGTTCGAACCCAGGGCCTTGCACTTGGTAGGCAAGCGCTCTACCACTGAGCTAAATCCCCAACCCGCTTACCCCTTCTTCATCTCTGCTGTGAACTAGAACACCACAGAGGCCTTGGACTACCCGTGAAGCACCATAGACTCCTGCTGGTGCTAGCAATGAAAATGGTAGAATGGGCCCATTGACAGTGTGGGTAGTAATGCGTAGCATGGTGGTGATGGAAGTCATTGCCAGAATGAAAGTAGTAGTGGCTGGTGATGATGGTGGGAATGATTGGTGATGATGTGGTTATGGTGGATGGTGATAATGATGGCGATGGTGGTGAGATGGTTGGTGATGATAGTGATGGTTGGTGATGTTGGTAATGATGGTGATGGTTGGTGATGTTGGTAATGATGGTGATGGTTGGTGATGGTGGTGAGATGGTTGGTGATGATGGTGATGGTTGGTGATGTTGGTTATGATGGTGATGGTTGGTGATGGTGGTGAGATGGTTGGTGATGATAGTGATGGTTGGTGATGTTGGTAATGATGGTGATGGTTGGTGATGGTGGTGAGATGGTTGGTGATGATAGTGATGGTTGGTGATGTTGGTAATGATGGTGATGGTTGGTGATGGTGGTGAGATGGTTGGTGATGATGGTGATGGTTGGTGATGTTGGTGATGGTGGTGATCGTTGGTGCTGATGGTGCTGATGGTTCACTATGTTGATGGTGATGGTTGTTTTAGTGGTAATGATGGTGATGGTAGTGATGATGGTTAATGATGGTATTGGTGATGGTGATCTCGTGATAGTAGAAGGGTCTTCATACTAAGCACTGTACAATGCACTGGGCGAATAGAGAAAATAAACTCTCTGTCTTTGAACTGCTCATATCTTACTCAAAAGCTTTCCAAGGTGGGAACAAGGTCCCAGCTTGTCTCACTACCCTGCAGCCACTAGGGGCCTCTCTGCAGGATCCCTCTGGTTCCCCAAACAAACTGTCCTTAGCTCTGCTTGGGCCTGCCCCACCCACAGCCTCAAGCTCCATAGAGTTGGGCAGAGGCCAGTCTCCCTGTCATCTCAGCTCAGGGCTGAGTTCAGAGGGTGTGCCTAGGAGTCTATACAGGGGCTGGTTTGGCCCTTTCAGAGCTCTCTTGGAGCAGGGCTGGACAGTGGAGGGCATAGGACACAGAGCTTCAGTGCCGTGAGTGCTGAACTTTGCTCTCTTGACCCTCCTCGAATGTCACAGGTCTGTGAAAGTGACACTGAAGCTTGGGAGAGTCTGGGACTTGGCTGCTTGTGAAGCTGTCTAGAGGCAGAGCCAGAGTCCTGGTCATGCTGGTGCCCACACTTTCCCCATAGATGTTTGCAATTTGTATAAAGTTAGGACATTCTAGAAGGCCAGCTAGAAGGGAAGAGTCAGAGGAGGGCAGGCCCTGGGAAACTCCGGAGCTGAAACAAGGCACCCCACCCCCACTCCTAAGCTAGCTGTGCAAAGAGGGGATTGGAGCCCCCTGGAAGGGTTGCCATGTATAGGTGCAGACCCGGGTGGTGGTCTGGGTGGCTGCTTCAGGCTGCAGAGTGAGTCAATGGCCGGGGTGGGGGTGGGGGGGCTGAGGGGGTGGGGCTCCTGCCTGGAAGCCCAGCCCATGAGCAAGGCCCCACGGGGGAAACCATCTGCAGCCTCCAGTGCCTGGAAAACCCAGCAGAGTTCAGCCACAAAAGCTCCGTCTGCCACGTACAGATATGGATCGGTCTCATTAAAAAGCCTTACATCAGCCAGACTTCTGCCCCGCCGGCTTCCTGGCTGGACGGAGCCTGTAACCCCAGCACTGTCTGCCAAGAGAGCCTAAATGCAACGCCAGGAATCTGCTTGGAGTCGACTGTTTTCTGGAAAAGGCACAGCAGCACCCCTCAGTCCTTCCATGCCCAGCTTGGATCAGAAGGGGTCTAAGGAAATCAAGTGGGGCAGCTTGAGCTTCATGTCTACCTCTCTCCCTTGCCAGCCTCCTGTGCCCTGAAATCTATGACCACAATGGCACAGCCACTGGGCACAGTCATGCTCCAGGTCCTGGCAGCAGTCCGACCCCATTCCTCAGTCCCCAGGGAAGTCCAGACAGGGGGTTGGGGAGGCCATCATTGCTGTAGCTTGGTTAGAAAGGGGTAAGAATTCTGGGAAATGACCCACACCCGTGGCATTGCGGATGGTCACATTAATGCTAACAGTGGCTCCAAATGAGGCATAGAATGCAGACCACCACGCCCCAGATTGCCAGAGGGCCAAGAGTGACACCCTCCAGCCAGGAGAACCATGGTCAGGTGTTCCCACATTATTCCTATTTTTTCAGCAGATGGATGAGCTAGGAACCTCTGTTCTCTAGTTCCTGCGCTTAAGGCATGATGATCGTTATTGTCCCCACGCTCATAATCAATCATGGCTACTGTTTCTTTTGCTACCAATATTCCTGTGGCCACCTCACAGGAGTTGTCACACTCTGGTGCTGGCAGCCTGCTGTCTGGCTTTAGAACTCTTTCTGCTCAATGCTGAGTCTGGTTCCTGCTGGGTCCACTGCCGGCCCAGTTCCTCCTCACATGTTACCCGGTGGTCCTAGTTTGCTTCCTGTTGCTATGACAAAACACTGACCACAACCAACTTGAGGAGGAAGGGATTTATTTCCTCTTAACATTTATAGTTCATCATGAAGGAAGTCAGGGCAGGAACTGAAGCTAGGAAGCGGAGACGGGACCCGAGGCAGAAACCATGGAGGAAGCTGCTTACTGACTTGCTCCTCATGGCTTGCTTGCTCAGCCTACTTTTTTTTTATACCATCCAGGACCACCTGCCAAGGGGTGGCACTTCCCATATCAATCTTTTAATAAAGAAAATGCACCACAGACTTGTCCACAGGTCAATCTGTTTGGCACATATTTTCTCAATTGAGGTTCCCCTTTCCTAGATAACTCTAGTGTGTATCAAGTTGACAAAGAAAGAAAGAAAGAAAAAGAAAGAAAGAAAGGAAGGAAGGAAGGAAGAAAGAAAGAAACAAAGAAACTCATCATATACTCAATGTGTCTGGCTGAACCCTGTTTTGTGCCAGAGGATGGATGCTCTTCCAGGCTGAGGCATGGGGCAAGGGGCAGGAGGAGGCAGATACTGTTCTGGGTATCACTTTCCCAACAGGCAGGGCCTGTTGGAGAGCAGGTGAATCCACACTGGGAATCATCCAGCCTCCTGGCCTCCCACATAACTTTTGAGGTGGGCTAAAGGCATAGAGGAGGCATAAGGTAAGCTGACTGAGGAGCCAGTTCAGAACTATGGGGGCCAGGGGGCCAGGGAGGGTACTAGTGCTAAGTGCCTTCTGTGGTAGCTCATCATATACGGAAGAACAATGGTTGCGGGTGGTCCCTACTGTGTTGCCTGGGAACTTACTCTGCCCTGCTTGGAGTCCAGCTCTGCTGGCTAGGGTTATGTTAACTTGACAAAGCTGTACAGGATGCTATCTCAATTGAGAACATGCTTCATTAGATTGGACTGTAGTCAAGCCTATAGAGCATTTTTTAAATTAGTGCTTAATGTGGGAGGGCCCAGCACATTGTAAGGGAGGTCACCCCTGGGCTGTGGTCCTGGGTTCTATAAGAAAGTAAGCTGAGTAAGCCATGGAAAGCAAACCAGTAAGCAGCTTCCCACCTACATGGCCTCTGCATCAGCTCCTGCCTCCAAGTCCCTGACTTGTTTGAATTCCTGTCTCAAGTTCCCTCAGTGATGGACTATGATGTAGAAGTGTAAGCCAAATAAACCTTTTCCTCCCCAAGTTGCTTTGGTCATGGTATTTCATCATAGCAATAGAAGCCCTAAGACACTAGTCATGTCATTGACTTTGGCATTTGATTATCTGTGAGCTGTCCTTTCCTCACCTGGGAGACAGTCCCTTCACTGAATGACAGCATCTACAGATAACTACCAGAGTGCCCAGCACATCTTCTACCCATACTATCACCTTCAGTACCATCCCAAACCGCAGCCAGGCCAGGGCTACAAACTTAAAGGTAGCCTGAAGATGTTCATTCATCATCTTGGTCTGACCACACAGCGGGTGGTCCTTCCATCTCCCATGTGTTGCCAATGCATTGTGGATCCAGGCCTCCTGAAGAAGCTATGCTTTGTGTCTGTTTATCTCATGACAGTGAATGCAAACAAAACAAAACAAAACAAAACAACAACAACAACAAAAACAACTAAGTCAAGCAAACCATCATGACCTGCAGTTAATGAATCATACATGGTACCAGCCCTGCCAAGACCTCAGAGAATGTAGGGTCCTTGAAAGAGCCATAGCCAGTTCCAGGAGCAGTGGCTAGGACCTGGATGGTGCTCCTATAAGGTAGAACTGTTTGGCACTGCCCAACAATGGGCAGGTATATACCACTCCCTGTTTAAACCCTACACCCCCAGGGTCACTATTCTCAGCATACATATGTAATATAAATGAGTGTGAGCAAGAGCACACTCTCAGCCTTTTCTCTCTACCTGCTCATCCTCAGCATCAGCAAGAGCCAACTCTCCTTCTGTGATTGCTACTATTTGCAGTACTAACTGAGGGGCGTCACAGGCTCAGGGTGAGGTCCCGATCATGGGATTCAGGAAGCAATATTTGGTCCTGCTCAAGGAAGGTGAGGGGCTGTGGAAGGACCTCCCTTCAACCCTGACATCAGTTGCTTTCTATGAGACTCTGAGCTGTAGCATTCTGCTGCATGAAATGTCCCATGACCCCAGCCAGGGCACTGGGCTCAGGAATGTGTCTGTCTGGGCTTCAGCACCACGGACAGCTCCGGTCCTAGTTAGTCTGTTGGCCTGGGCCCTGAGAATCTGTGTTTTTCTGGTTTAGACTACAGGCTTAAATATTTCATCAACCTCTTCTTTCCAAGGAAGGACAGCCACTTTGGGTGTTTGGGCGGGTGTGTTGGGGAAGGGGAGAGGTAGAAGTCTTCCCTGAATTGGTGTTAGCTGTCACCTCCTGTGCGCACACACACACACACACACACACACACACACGCGCGCGCGCGCGCGCGCGCGCGCGCGCGCGCGCTCCTCTCTCCCATGACATAGCTTGGCAAAAAGAGTAGCATGTGAGGGTGTAGGCTCTGCAGTGCCTGCTCGGCTAGCTTGAAGCCTCCCTTTCTCAAGAGAGTTACCAAGCTGGTAGGAGCCTATGCTGATGCTGGGCTCAGGGAGTCCACCTGCCATGTACTCAGGGGAGCGGATGCCGGTGCCATGATGATGAATGAATGAAAGAGGAAGCCAGAGCTGTGCCCAGGAGGGGAGTGGAGAGCACACTGTGGGGCACATCAGAAGTTTGGCAGCTGACTGATTCCTCAGATGGGGAGAGGTGGGATGGGAGGACGGGGAGAGCCAGGAGCTGAGCTCATCAGCGGTCCTGCTAAAGAGGATGAACCTCACATGATGTGGCAGAGGGCTGGGCCCATCAGTACAGCTCAGAGACTGTGCTCGGGCCCTCTGTGGGAAGCCAGGCCTTGGGACCAGTGGAGATGAGGCAGATACACTTTTTGTGGTCGCTCCTGGGTAGGGACTTTGGGACCAAAGGATAGGAAGGTTTCTGGTGCAATGTGGGAATCCTCATCTTTTTACTTGCAGTGTATTTTGGGCTGATGGAATGGTACTCACAAGTAAGAATCTTCCACATCGTGATTAGATGGGATTTTTTTATTGTTGTTACTGTTTTTTTTTTTTTTTTAATTTTTGATACAGGCTAGAGTCATCTGGGAAGAGGAACCTCAACTGAGAAAGTGCTTCCATCATCTTGACTTGTAGGCAAGTCTATGGGGGCATTTTTTAAAAATTGATGATTGATGTGTCAGGGTCTAGCTCACTGTGGGTGGTGCCAGCCATGGGCAAGTGGTCCTGGAAGTTATAAGAAAGCAGGCTGAGCAAGGCATAGGGAGCAAGTCAGTAAGCAGCATTCTTCCATGGCCTCTGCATCAGTTCCTGTCTCCAGGTTCCAGCCTTGAGTTCTTGCCCTGACTTCATAATGGACTATACACTTTAAGATGAAATAAACCCTCTTCAAGTTGCTTTTGGTTGTGGTCTTATCACAGCAACAGGAAGCAAACTTGACCCTTGGGTTTTGGAATCATGGTAAAATCATAACTGGTGCATTCAGACTCGAGAACACTCAGGCTAAGGGTAGCATGCATAAACCCTGCCCAGCTAGGCACTAGCAGCTCATGATTGCTTGCTTCTATATTCTATTTGACATCTTTGCAAGGCTGTGCATGGCATATATTTAAGAAATGACATGGAAGAATGTTCTGGAACCTTCTGTTAACCATATCCTGCCCCAAGACCTGGAATGTCTGCCATCCACAGCTGTGAGCACCCAGCCCTACCCTGCTTTATGTTCCTTAATTTTCATGTCTATCATCTCCTTGCTTTTGTGTGGTTTCAAATAGTTTTTCATCATTTTGCACAGACAATGTTGGTAAAATGTGTTTACTGCAAAACAATATATTGTTTAACATTGCTTCATGCCACAATATTTGCGTCTTCTGAGACTGGCTTTTTCAGATCCAGCTTTGTTTCCGGGCTGCAGCCATGTGCCGCATGCAGTTAGCTTTAGATTCTCACCAGGCTTGGCATTACATAGTGTGAGTGTTTCCTAATTTGGACACGAGTTTTGCTGCCAGGAACAGCACTGCCATGGCCCTCTTGGCTGGCTGCTGGTGGGGTCAGGGGTCAGGGGTCAGGGCCTCTGTAGATGTGTCCTCTCCTGTGACATGGGCCTTGAGTGTGTGGGTGGCTGGACTTTATCAACGGAGGCTGGATGTCTCCAAAGTGGTCAGAGTTACCCCCATTTCACCAAGTGTGTGAGCTCATCACTCTGACCGGCTCCCACTCCTCCAATATTCCATATTGTCAGACGCCTTAATTTTTGCCAATCTGCTGGGTGTAAAATAGTATCTAATTGTAGTCTTAATTTGCATTTCTCTGATTACTAACGAGGCTAGAATTTTCATGTGTTTATATTTGTGTTTCCTTTGCTGTGGAAAGTCTGTTCATGCCTTTTGCCCATCTTTACGATTGGGTTGTTGGGTTTTTATGCCTTAATGGCTGAGGGATGTCTGCACACACATGGCGGCCCCCCATCTAGGTCCAAGTCTCCGTGAGCTGACGCAGGCTGTGAGGACTGCCTTTCTTTTGCCCCGCCTTCCTGGTCTGCAGATGACCTGGGATCCTGCCTCCTTTGCAAGCTCCCTACATCCAGGGCCTGAGAGCTCCCTACCTTCATTTCTTCGAAAGACTTAATATTCTCTTAAGATTCTGTGTCTGACATCTCTCCCTCCCCCTCGGGCTCCCCCTGTGAGGAGGCATCTCCCACCTGCTCCCCAGTTGCAACACCCGGAGCTTCCCTTACTCTCCTGTGTCACACAGGCTACTGTAGGGCAAATGCTGAGCTCCCTGTTTGCAGCCTCAGTGTGATGGTGTTGGGCATGCACCGTGGAGTAGTTGAATTAAGCTAATTGGAACACCCACCCCCTCAGCGGACTGTGGCTTTTATGAGGAGGACTTTACCAGGCCCTCTGCTGGTTGTTCTGCTGCTGTGACAAAATGTCTGCCACTCCAGGGGGGGAAGGGCGTGTCTCATTCACTATCGCAAGGTTCAGACCCAGGGTGAGCGGGTGTGGCAGCAGGAGCATGAGGCAGCTGGTGGTCACATGATGCTCACAGTCAGGAAGCAGAGAGGGACAGCACAGGTGTTCAACTTGCTTTCCTCTTTCTATCCAGCCTGGCACCCCGGCACCTGGAGGGTGCTCCCCATATTCAGGTTGACTTTTGTTTGTGACGTCCCTTCTCAGGTAAGCCTTTCTGGAAACATCCTCCTGGACGTGCCCAGAGATGTGTTTCCATGGTGATCCTCATCTAGTCAAGTTGGCAATGAGGATGAACAATCATATGGGCATCAACTTTCAACTGAACTCTGAGATCTAGCCCTCCTGTCCAATCAAAATGTCCCTCCCCTTGGCTGAGCCACCCCCATCCTCTTTGGTCCCTGATGGCCACCAGTTCACTCTGCTTCTGCCCGGTCAGTGGCTCCAGAGTCCACACACCAGGGTGTCCGTGCAGTGTGCACATCCCTTTTTGCACGTGGCTTATTGTAGACGAATTTCTAAACAGTCTTATTAAATAAGAAACACAGAGCCAAATACAGGGGTGCAAGCCGTAGAGATCAGAGTGATGACCACCAACGAACCTTAGCTCACCATGTCCCCGTAGCTTCCCAAGAGAATCAAACCAGCTTCTTCCTGTCTAACCTGTACCTTTATTGCCTTGCTGTTCTGCCTTCTCATTGGCTCTAAGCCCAGCCACCTCACTTCCTTGTCACTGCCTGTCCATACAGACCTCCAGGTCTCTATGGTTGGTACTGGGATTAAAGGCGTGTGTCACTACACTTGGCTGTGTCTTTCAGCGCACAGAGACTCTGCCTGCCATATGATCAGATTAAGGGCGTGTGCTACCACTGCCTGACTTCTGTTTATGGATGGCTATCTATGTCCTCTGATCTCCAGGCAAACTTTATTTATTAGCATACAAATAAAATATCCCCACATTTCAGCACAAATAATATATCACCACAGCTTATCTTGCTGAACATAATGGAAACTGAGGATATTACACTGTGTGTACATTGCAGGGTTTCTTCATCACATGGTCCATGGACATGCAGTTTGATTCTGGTTGGGACTAGCGGGAATAACACTGGAACAGGCACGGGGTGCAGGTGCTATTTCCTTTACTCTATACCTAGTGGCAGCTTGCCGAATGTACGGTAGTTTTGTTTTAAGTATTTTGAGTGAATCTGCATTTTCTATTATCTCTGCACCGATTTCATTTCCACCCAATGCACATGAGTCCCCTTCCTCGTGTCCTCACCAGCATTTGCTTTTGTCTTTCCCATAGCAGCCATTCTAACTGGGGTGACATGTCCCTCACAGTCACTTTGATACACGTTTTGTCCCCCAGAACTGAGCATGGAACCCAAAAGCTGGCAAATGCCACATGGTAGCTGTTCCTGAGCCATGCCACCGGCCTGGGCTTACATTTTGCTGATGGCCACTGCACACTTTTCCAGACTCGATTGGCTGTTGTGTTTTAGTTCTGGTCTGTTGGGATCATTTTCCCCCATGTATTAACTAACCCCTTACTGGGTGACTATATTACAGGTTCTTTTCCTCACCTGCTGTCTTTTGCTTTGCTGTTTCCTATGCTGTGTGGAACGTTTTCTCCTTTGTCTGCTGTGGTGGTTTGAACAGGAATGGCCCCCCGGGGACTCATATATCTGAATGCTTAGTCATTAGGGAGTGGCACTACTTAGAAGGATTGGGACTGTGTCCATGTTGGAGGAAGTGTGTCACTAGGGGTGGGATTTGGGGTTTCAAAAGCCCAAGCCAGGCCCGATGGCTCTCTCTATTCCTGATGCCTGTGGATCCAGATCCAGAACTCTCAACTTCTTCAGCACCATGTCTGCCTGTGTGCCACCATACTCCTCAGCATGCCGATAATGGACTAAACCTCTGTGCTCTAAGCCAGCCCCAATTACGTGTTTTCCTTTATGAGAGTTGCCGTGGTCACGGTGTCTCTTCACAGCAACAGAACACTGACTAAGACATTTGCTTTTTCTGTCTGTGCTTTTGAAGTTCTAACTGTGCCAGCACCTGTGTCCTGAATTATTATCTGACACTTCTGTGCGTTTGTTTGGTTTTGTGTTTTTGAGACAGGGACCCATGCAGTCCAGGCTGGCCAAGAACTTGAATATAGTTGAGGCTGGTCCTAAATCCCCAATCCTTCTGCCTCCATTTCCCAAGTGCTCAGATCAGAGATGTAAGACATTACACCCAGCTCTCCCTCTCCCTCTCCCTCTCCCTCTCCCTTTCTCTTTCCCCCCTCTCTCCCCCTCTCCCTCTCCCTCCCTCTCTCTCTCTCTCTTACACACACATTTTCTTTCTGTAGTTTCATAATTTTAAGTTGTACTATTATCTCTGTAGGCCATTTTGAATTAACTTTTATTTTTGTGAAAATTTCATGCATGTATATAATGTCTTGTATTCACCCTCATTCCCTTCTCTTGTCCTCTCTCACCCCACTGAAGCCCCTTCCTCTCAGCTAGTCCCCCTTTCATCCCCTGTCATGTCTCACACACACACTCACGTACTTACAGATTCACACACACACACATATATACATTCACACACACACATACACACACTCACACACAGAGAAGGGGGCAGGCAGAGACAGACAATCAGAGACAGACAGACAGAGAATTTGGGATCATCTCATTTTCTTCTTCAGCATATGGGCAGTGATGTTTCCCAGCAGAGACTACACATCTCCACTAAATATCCATGGCAGCTTTGTCAAAGGCCAGTTTTTGTGTAGATTTAGTTCTGAGTTTCTGTTCTACACCACAGGTTTGTATGTTTGTTCTTATGTTAGTGTCATGATGATTTGATTATTATAGCTTTGTGTGTGGTGTGTCTGTGTACCATATGTGAGCAGTGCCAGCTGAGGCCAGAAGAGGGTGTTGGAATGACAGATGGTTGTGAGCCGCCATGTGGGTGCTGGGAATCAAACCCAGGTCCTCTACAAGAGCACTCAGTTCTCTTAACCTCTGAGCCATCTCTCCAGGACCACCTTTTTTTTTTTTTTTTTTTTTAAGGCACTGTCTCACTGAATATGTGCATCCATTTCACTGGATAGGGCACTGGCCCGTTGGACCCCGGGATCCTCCTGTCTCCACGCTTGCCAGTACTGGTTACAGATGCACACAACTGTGCCTGGCATTTTTGTTTGTCTATTTTTGTGTTAATGTAGTCCTGGGGATCCGAACTCAGGTCCTCCTGTGTATGCAGCAGGCACTTAGCTGAGAGCTCTCTCTCTAGCTTCTAGCTCTCTTCTTGGGCTGGATTGGATGAGGTGTAACTCCTAGGCAAGCCCATGGCATCTAATTTTCCATCACAGCACACAAGGGAGCTATTCTCCCTGGGACTCTGTCCTCACCCCTCACTCGGGGCCCTGTTTACGTGTCCGGTTGCTTCTTTCTGCTCTGCTTTTCCCACACTTTGCCTTTTCTGTATTTCTAAGGACTCACCTTGGGCGTTGCTTCATTTCATGCTTATTTTGATTTTTTTTTTTTAAATTGGTTCCTAAAACACCCTCTCTCTTCTCTTTCTGTCTTTGGGTGTGCTCTGTAGCTTTTGCCTCCAATTTCTAAAATTGGCTGCTTAGCACACGGACTTTATTTCTTTGGTGGGGAAAGGATTTGAGACAAAGGCTCACGTATTCCCGGGCCATCATCAAACTCGCTATGTAGCTGAGGATGACCTTGAACTCCTGATCCCCTTACCTACCCCTCCCAAGTGCTGGGTTGCCAGGCATGCACCACCGTACCTGACTCAAACCTTACTGTTTTCTAGCAAATAGTTGTGTTCATAACTTCCCCTCCGAACGTCTGTTTTCGTTGCGTCTTTCAAGTTGTGAAAATATACAGCATTTTCATTATTGCTCACTGTTAAAATGTTATCTCTCATGATTTTCTTTGATCCATTTTAATTAAGAAGTAAATTATGAAATTTCTAACTGCACAGGGATTTTTAATTTATTCTTTTTTTTTTTTTTTTTCATGTTCTAGCAGGTTCATTTTGTTCAGAGGATTCCTTTGCTGTGACAAGGATTATTTGAAACTGTAAGACTTGCTTTATGGCCTAGAACTTGTCATTTCTGTAAATGTTCCTTGTGTACTTGAGAATCATATATTCCTTAATTGCTTCGCAGAAAGTACCATGGGTGTGTGTTAAATCCTGCCTGTTAGCATTTTTGTTCCAATCTCCCCAACTCTGCCCTTGCTTGATCTGCTTGGCCTGACGCAGGCGGAGAGTGGGTTTGGGAATCTCTCCCCGCAGCTCTGTGAATGTTTGCGTTATCTCTTTTATAGCACTTCCCGAGGTCCTATCAAGTTGAGCATTGGTGGGTTGCGGCCCCTATTGTTGTGGAGAGTCCTTCCCGGTCCCACATTGGTGCCTTTGTTTTAAAGCCCATCTTGCCTGCTATTAATGGAACGATACCGGGTTTCTTCTGATTAATGTTCTCTATTCTTTCATTTTCTGTCTTTTGGTGTCTCTCTGCCTTTGATATGTCTCTTGTAAACTGCTGAACTCTAAAAATCTGATGTTTGGCAAGTTTAATCCATTATTGATATGCTGGGGTTGGTTTCCCTCAATTTGTTCGTCTGTAACTTGTTTTCTGAAATCTGCTATATTTTTTTATTACTAGAGGTTTTTTTTTCTTTGTACTTTGAAAAGCTCTCTGATACTAGCTGGCCTGGCCCATTTGGCCAGACTCCCGTCCAAAGACTTCCTCTCCCGTAGGACTTGACTGTTGGTGGTAAATAGTAGAACACTTCACAGAGGCTCCCGGTGGGCATCTGACTCTGGTCAATCCTTCACAGACCTGACTCAAGTCTTCTGATTGTTCTAGCACATCCTTTGTCAGATCAGGAGGGAGTCCAGTTTCACTGTGATATTTAACTTTTGGGTCCCCTGAGTTCGCTAAGTCTTTAAGATTTTGGTTCATTAGTTCATGCTCGATTTTAAAATATACTTGTGTACCTTAATCTTTCATCTTGGTGCATCACCAGGACTCCCCAGAAACCAAGGCCATGAATGTGTGAGCCTCAGCATGCCAGCTCACCTCAGCATGATTGTTTTTGTTGTTGGTTTGCTTGGTGCCCCTGCGGATCAAACCATGGTGTCAGGCATCCTAAGCAAGTGTGCTGCTTCTAAGCCACACCCCAGCCCTTTCTGATAGTGGCTCATCAAGCTGCCCAGGCAGGCTTTGAACTTGTAATCCTCCTGCTTCAGCCTCTGCAGGGCTGGGAGGAGGCACAGCTCTCGTGCCTTACTGTCTGACATCCCAGCTGGGTCTGTCTCAACTTCACCCTGTGTCGCCTGGTGGCTCTTCTAGAAAGGTCTTAATGCTATTGCCTTTGTCACGCTGCTCAGGAGGAGATGCCAGGTGGCCTGCTCCACTGAGCCGGTGGGGCTGCTGTGGAGGCTCCCTTCAACCCCCGGCTCTGGCTCTGCCTTAGGAGCCCATAGCATCCCCACAGGCCGCTACCTCTTCTCCATGCCTTCCTTCCTTCCTCTTTTCCTCTCATCC
The DNA here is from genome assembly GCF_004664715.2 of Peromyscus leucopus. Classification (NCBI taxonomy): domain Eukaryota; kingdom Metazoa; phylum Chordata; class Mammalia; order Rodentia; family Cricetidae; genus Peromyscus; species Peromyscus leucopus. The sequence continues at coordinate 31,555,280 of NC_051080.1, read as the reverse complement.
AGCACCCTTAGAGGAGCCTCTTCCTGCCCCACGAGTGATCAGAGTTGTCTTTCGGATGCTGTGGCGCCTGTGAGGGTGACTTGCAGAGGTCTGATCCTGTTCTTCTATGACCAGTGAGCAGGGGCCTGGGAGGCCCCAGAAAAGGCACTGACCGAAGTCAAGGGTGGGTGAGCAGGTTCCAGAGGGTGAAGGGCAGGGAAGGCATGGCGCCAGGGCACAGGGAGGGAGGCCGGGAAGGTCAACGGAGTACGCTGACTCAGGCAGGTGGGCCCCAGCACACCGATGAATCCAGCTTTGCAAGCAGCTCAGAAGGTGGGTGTACTGGGCAGGTAGTGCCATCCACAAATGGTCAGTGCCACCTCCTGTCCTCAGGATGCTTCACTTGTCATTACATTTTCTAGCTGGGGCCATGATATGGGCAAGGCACAGACGTGTAGAGAGGGACAGCTTTGTCTGGGTATGAGAAGGAGGTGGTGGTACGGGGGGAGATAGGACCAAGGTCACCTGTGTGGGCACCGTGTGCCAGAGAAGACTGGCATCTCAGGGAGACTTCATTCATTCATTTATTCATGTAACTGTCCTTGGGCCTCCAGCATGACGAGGTCTGTAGACACACACACTCAGCAGCTCAGGACATTAATCCTGGGCACAAGGAATGCTTGCTCATGTACCAGCGGTTCAGGATGTAGAGGGCACCCAGGAAAGACAGCACAGGGGTGTTGGGTGTCCAGGGCAGGATCGCAGATCCCCTGAGGTGATGGTCCCACCCTGGACCACGTGCCCTGCAGTTTCTGTGGCCCCTACCTGTCCCCACCATTCCCAGACAGGCCTGTCTGTCCCACTAACCTCTGCTCTCAGCTGCCTCTCTGAGCTTGCCCTGGGGCTGGGCCCTGAGCCACCTCTTAGCCATGGTGCATTGGATGAGCCCTTTAGAAGGTTCCTGTTTGGATTTCTGTCTTCGTAATAAAGCTTATTGTGTAAAACAGAAACTAAATGGGAGGGAAGTTCCATGGCCTCTCTCGCACCTCTGCAGAGGGCACTGCTAGGAGTAACAGCTGTGCCACATTGTCACTGAATGGTTCTCTCACCCACTGTCCCCGGGCTTATACCCTGGAGCTAGCTCCGGCTCTTACCCGACTTGGGCGGCAGCACCCTTGACCACAACCTCTTTTGGCCAGGGAAGAGACTTGGTTGTGTGGGCTTGCCGTACACGCTACTTCACCCTGTCCCGAGCTTTGGCCAGTTCCAGTGCCGTATGGACTATGTCCTGGGTGCCCTCACCCTGCCTACTGGAAGTCATGGTCTTGGAGAGATGGGGCATATAAGCCAGCTCATTGGCTCAGATCAAAGGGGGCCAGGAGGGCCGTGAGCCTGGAGGACATGGGCCCTCAAGGAGTGGTGGGAAGTTCTGTGCGGGGGAGGCGTCACTCTGTCTGGGGACCCCAAGGGTTTCCACAGGGTGAAGAATACACAGCACATGCCAAGGCCCTGGGGCAGGGCTGGAGGCACACATGGGGAAAAAGCAGACAGTCTGGCTGGTAAAGGTGGGTGTCAGGGTGGACCTGGAGGATTGCAGTGGGGTGAGAACCAAGACCCACCCAGCCTGACTCTGAGGGTCTGAGTTGTTTTGCACAGTGGGGTCAGTGACAGCGTCAAGTCCCTGGCATTCACTGGGTGTCAGCTGCTTTCGGGACTTTATTCACCCGCATTTTTTTTTTTTTTTTTTTTTTTTTTTGGTTTTTTGAGACAGGATTTCTCTGTGTAGCTTTGGAGCCTGTCCTGGAACTCACTCTGTAGCCCAGGCTGGCCTCGAACTCACAGAGATCCACCTGGCTCTGCCTCCTGAGAGCTGGGATTAAAGGCGTGTGCCGCCACCCCCCACCTCCCCCCCCCATCCTCACCCTCCCGGGCTCACCTGCACTTTTCTCCCTCATCTGGAATCACAGTCGCCCTGTAGATGGGGAAGCAGAAGCTTGGAGTGGACAGAGATCCTTGTCCCAGATCACCCCTGCCAAGGTCCCCGGGAAGAGGTGAGTTGTCCCCACGTGGCTGTCAAGTCCTGCAGTTCTGCTGTCACCTCCACTGTCCCTGTCCCCAGCACTTGAATCCCTCAGTTCCCCCGAGACCAGCCACCCAACCTGTCCTCAGTGGTGCCGAGCCCTGTTCCTTGGGATACTGTTTCCAAGGCCCGTGTTCCCATTCTGCAGTGTTCCCACAAGACGTGCCTGTCTCGGTAATTACAGAGTTGGGAATCCACTTAGAAATGGGGCATTTTGGGCATTTTTTGACGTGAATACTTAAGAAACAATCCGTCCCATACCCATTCATCCAAATGGCTCTGATTTGGAATAATTCTTTTGAAATGGAGTCTAAATTTATATAAATAGATGTTCCTGAAGTGTCATGTGATCCAAATGCATTCCTATGTCATGTGATCTGAATATATTTGCAAGGGGAAACAGCTCTTGGGGTGGGATGAGGGGGCAGGGCATGGGAAGCTGGGTAGGGATGGTGGGCAAAGAGGCCACTTGGCTCTCCAGAGGGCATTGGGCCAGCATCCAGAGTCCAGCACCCATGTTACCACCTGGCTCCAGCTTAGTCATTATCCCGTTTTGGGGTGTGTCCCATCCTGGACTGTGGAGACTAGCCGCTGAGACTCTGGATGGAGCAGGTGTCCCTACAGGCAGAAGACCTTGGTTCCGCCCAACTCTTGGTTCAGGCCCACCTTCAAAATGCCTGCTCTGCCTGTGTGGGTTGTAACTTCCCTCCATCCCTGGGTTCCTGTGTCCTTAAGTCCTCTGCCTCTTGAGTTTCTTCTTGGCTGTTTTCTATCTTGTGTTGTGTCTATGCTTCCACTGTCCAGGGCTCAGCTGCCTGCTGTGTGGTAGAGCTGGCACCAGGCAGGTCGGAGGTGGTCATGGAGAGGGGCTTCACTTGTGAGGGCTAACTGCCTGTGCTGTCTGGCCACCTGCTGGCTCTTGCCAGCCTTGGCTGTTTCCTATAAACCCCAGGCCTGCACATTGCTAGACAGGGATTAAGAAGGTGGTCCTTGGTGCTACAGCCCTGCATCTGTCCTTCCTCACCTGACAGGAGTCTACTGAGGCCTTGGGGCCTGTCCCGACAATAGACAGGGCTGGTCCAACCTCTGGGTGAGGGCAATGATAGGCATGGAGTCTCTCCCCACCAAGGCCCTGATGCTTGTATCACCCTCTCTACAAGAGCTCCCTGGCTAAACTGCATCCTCTTCTTCCACAGTGCCAATGAGGGAGGAGGTGAGCTGGAGAGTGACAGCAGAAATCTGTTCAGAAGACATTCCAGATGGGGACTCCAATGGCTCCACAAACCCAGAGCAGGGCTGGAGGAAGGTAGGGCTTTGAAGACTGAGCAGGAACCTCCCAGAAAGGAGCAAGGCATAAGGAGGCAGCCCCAACATAAGGAGCTGGCCCCAACAGCCTCCCCAAAAGCCCTGACCATGCTCTGCAAGGCCCTGACCATGTTCCTCAAAGCTCCAACCATGCCCTGCAAAGCCCTGTCCATGCCCCCCGAAACCCCGACCATGTCTCTGAAGGCTCTGACCGTGCCCCCAAGGTGCTGATTATGTCCCCTCCAAGGCCTTGACTATGCACCCCAAAGGTCCTGACAATCCCCCCAGTTCTGACAGGGGTTAAGGAGCAAATGGGGATGGGGACCACCTCCTTTTGGAGGTGATCAGAAGCAATCCTGATTAACTAAGTAGTGACTATGCTGTGACCCCTGACCCTGCAGTTGACACTAATTGTCTGCAATCAAGAGAGTAATTGAGGCTAATTGGATCCTTTCTGCCAGTGCCCTTCAGCCCCTTCAGCTCCTCCCACAGGCTCTCATCTAGGAGAAATTAACTATGGGCTCTAGGGGTCCATGGTTGGAGAGACTGAACACCCTGGGGGCTAGGAACCCCTTCCAGGGGCGGTGATGGCTGGAGGGAGTTCCTCATGTTCTCTGCTATTCTCTGCCTACTTCTGTCCCCCTAAGGACCCGGGATGCTCCCTCCTGTGCTTTCAAGTGTTGCCTCACTAAAACATGGCTGTCTCTGACTCAGTGTGGGATGCAATGAAAGTCCTTTTCCCATACCTGGCCTCCCCTGGCCCAGAGACCAGAGGTAACTCCATCCTCCGCTTCCCTTCTGCCTTGTCCCTTCCCAGCACTGGTTCTTCGCTGTCCCTGCTGGTCAGTGGGCAGTTTGCAGTGTTCTGGGTCACCCGATGCCACTGTGAGGCATGTTCTGGGCCTTGATACTGGTATACTAGGAATGGGTATGATGGGGCCCATGTAGTTAGTGAAGGTGGTGGTCAGCTGGGTGCAACATCACACCCATGGTTCCCAACACAGTGTGGCTAAAGCCTGGGTCCTGTGTGTCCGAACAGAACCTGTGTGTTGTCTCTGGGGACTTGTGCTGGGTGGGCAGCAGTGTGACTACTGGGCAGACTCTAGGATGTGGCATGGACAAGGTAACTTCTCCAGCAAGGGGGGTCTCATGCGGTGGGCTTCCCTGGCTCTCATCTGCCTGGCTCCAGGGCTTCTCCCCTCCCCTTAGAGACTTAACCTCATGAAAGCCACTCATGGTCTTCAGTCCCTTGCACTGTCTCCCTAAGTGCTGCTAGATTTGGTGGAATTTTAGAGGACCTTGGGTTCCACCTCCTGAAGCAAGCTTTCTTCAACTGGGCCAAGGTTGGGAACGTGGTTTGTGCCTTTCCACCAGGGAGCTGGAAGTATCAGCCCTTCACACAGCTGTGGTCGGTCTCTGGTCTACAGGGTGTGGGTGGGTGGAGTGAGGAACAGCAGGTGGTGCCCCACCCGATCTGGTCTAGCCTTGGGGAGGCATTGGTGTGGGCATGGGTCAGCTGCTGGAGCTCAGAGCCTCCTCCTGGGCAACTCCCAATCCTGCTGTGCTGGCTGCAGGGGCCAGGGAGGCTGGTGCGGTGAGGCGGGGGCCGCAGAGCTCACATCAAAGGCCTGCCTCTGCTCTGCCATATGTTCCAGCCCATGCATCTGGTACCCCTGGGTCCTGCTGTCACCATGGAGCCCGCCTCTTCCCTTGAAGTTGGTGGAAACGGCTCCAGTGATTGTTTGTGGATGGGTTGGAGAGGAAGCTGTGGGGTGGGGTGGGCACGGTGGGGGATGCTACAGGAGGCTGGCTGGGTGCAGGTCTTCCACTCTGCAGTGCATTCTCAGCTCCAGCCTGGGACCCTTCAGCTGTCCCCATGGCTCAGGATCTCTTTCCTGCTCCCTAGGGGTCACCCTCACCTACCCTGTGAAGCCCAGTGAGATGTAAAGGTAGTGTAGGCACAGAAGAGTAGCAGGGCACAGGCCTGCCATGGGATGATAGATTGAAACCCTTGCAGCCTACTTTTCCAAAAAGGTGGAGCATGCCAGAGTAGGCAGGATATGGTATACACACTGACCACAGACAACATGAGTCCAGGCCAAGGCAGCTACTGCCTGGGCTTTGGAGCTGGACATCGAGAAGTCAGGCTGCAGCTGGATGTATACTCTCTAGTCTCTGAGCACTGGTCCCTCACAGCCCGGAAGTGCACACACTCAAGGTCAAAGAGAGAGACAGTGATGACAGGCAGGGATTTCCTGTTTCCCTGATACGCTAAGGGGTAACCCTTAGCAGCTAGGAGATCCATGCGGTGCCCCCTGGATGCCATCTTAGCCTAGGGGACCTAGTGTTGGGGAGGGCCATGCACCCATCTGAGCATATCCAGCTTAAATGTGTCATCTTTCTGTAAGGGGCATAAAACCAGGCTCTGGCCCTGTTGCCTGGTGTGACGGCTTTAGTTGTCAACGTGACCACAGCCCGGAACCACATGGGATGAGGGTTTCAATGAGAGATTGTCAAGATTGGATTGGCATGTGGGCGTGCCCGTGGGGGGATTGTCTTAAGTTAATTAATGTAGAGAGACTCAGCCCGCTGTGGGCTCATCATTCCCTAGGCAGGGGCTCCTGACTTGTGTGAGTGGAAAATGGAGCTGAGTGCGGGAAAGCAAGCGAGCACGTATACATTTATTTCTTTTTGCTCTTGACTGTGGATGTGACAAGCTGGTTCCGGTCCCGCCGCTGTTACCTCATTGTTGTGCTGGATTGTAACCTGGAATTTTAAGCTATAGAAACCCTTTTCTCCCTTCAGTGGCCTTTTGGTTAAGGCGTTTTATCACAGCAAGAGAAATGAAATCAGGGTGCCAAGCTCCTGGTATCACCTGGCTCTGTAATCCCCCAGGTGGTGATTTGGGCCACTTTGTCTCTAAGCCATCACTTCAGCTGCCAATGGGATGTGACAGGACCCTCCTCCCACATGTGCTTAGCCAGTGCCTGAGAAAAGGTGCTGTAGTGCTTATGGTATCAAGGCCAGTGAGCCAGCACCATGGAACCAAGACATCCCACTGGCCATGGGCACCATCCTGGGTCCTGATATAGAGCCTGTTCCTACAAAGAGGCTGAGATCCATGGACGCACTCTTCACCCAAGCTGGAAGCTCTTTTGGGGCTGTCTGGTATGCTTCCTGTCCTATCCCCACTTGAAAGTGGCCTTCACATCATCCAGGGACAGAGTCTTAGACAGCTCTGCCACATGCTTGCTGTGACACCTGCACACACAGACCCTGCCTCTCTGAGCTCCCTTATCTGGCCCTGGAGGGCAGGTTAGCAAGTCTGTAACTCAGACTATAAGCAGGACTGACTTGGGGGCTGGCAATTAGGTACAATGACCCCACCAAGGCAGTGATCAAGGACACCGAGCTGGTCATCAAGCTTCCTCCCGAGCTCATTGTGGACAGCATCCCCCACTCCAGGCCAGACCCATCTTCCCTAAGTGGACGTCCCAGCTCCCCTGTCTCCACAGCTGACTGGATGCCCATCTCTCCCAGCCTGTCTTAGTAGTAACCACGTGGGGAGGCACCCCACCGTGGTCTTCCTGGGGAGCTGCATGCCCCGTTCTGGATATAGATGAAGCATGTGTTTCTCCGGCAGCTTCCAGTCCAGCTGTGGTCACTCCCCTAGGTCAGCCCATCTGCTCCCACCCTGATCAGTCCCCAGCACAGCCTAACTGTATTTCTCCTCCTTGAGGTCCTTGGCCTTGAGCCCAGAGCTATTAGGCTTATAATGACCACAGTGACACAAATGGGAATATAGGTGAGGGTGTTTGGTGCTCGCCAGACCTGACTGCAGACTCTGCCTGTCTTGGCTTGATTTAAGGATCAGCTGTTCCTGTGGAGTCCAAGGCACCCTCTTCTGCTTCAACAAAGACCCAAGTGCTAATAAGGGTTCCAACCAAAATCCCCAGCTTGAGGGAGGGAAGCTGGGTGTCCCACATGCCCAACTGACTCCAGCTCAGGCAGCTTCGTAGGTCTCCTGCTTCTTAACCTTTGGACTTGGCTCCAGATCCAGTCCAGAATAGTTCCTGAAAACACACACACACGCACACGCACACGCACACGCACACGCACACGCACACACACACACACACACATACACACACACATGACAGGCCTGGGTATGGTCCTTTGGGGATGCTCTGTCGAACCCTGGTCTCCAATCAGGTCATCACCACAAGCTGTAGCCCAAACTGCGTAGGAGTGGTGGGATGGGAGCCTGGTATGACCCAGGCCGTCACCTCAGGACCTCTGTTCACGTAGCCTTTTGTTGGCTATTGGTGGCTTGCAGTTCCCAGGGTGCAAGACCCAGAGACAGGATTCTGACTCTGAAGCCCTGGCCTGGCTCAGCCCACCCAGGACCCATGAGTGTGTAGTGGGAGGGAGGGGTGTGGGGCCAGCCACTCCATCTACAGGCCCCTGCCTCCCCATGGGAGTTGCAAGGCTGGGCTGCAATAAATAGAAAATTACAGTATCCGGGCAGTGATCAATGAAGTATTTTTCACAAGCACAAAAAATGTAAAGGGCTAAATTGAGGTGCATAGCAAATCATGTTTTTAATGTTTTCTGAAAGCCGTGAAGTATCGACCCCACAGCTATTGATTTCTGTTTGCGAAGCCCGCAGTAGGAATCTTGGTCTCCATATGCCCCACATGCTGTTGTGTGTACACATACCTGTGTGTACGTGTTTATGCACCTGTATGGGCTGCCAGAGGCTGGGAGAGCCATGCTCATGTATCTGCCTGATTTCCCAGGGTAAGGGTCTTGCTGTCTACTTTCAGTCCTGGACCTGGGCTTGTCACTGCTTGGGCCATGAGTTAGCCATTGCAGCCAGAATTCTGTTCATAGCATGCTCAGTAGGTGTTCCTCACCAGCCAGAAAAGGGGGTACTGTGCCCCACCTTTGGTGAGGAAGCCACTTTGAATGGGGCTGAAGGGCTTGCTCAGCGGATGGGTGGCAAACAGAGGGCAGGACAGCACCCAGGCTCATCTGTATGAAGTGCAGGGCCTTCCTGTGGGACCCTCTGCCATGGGGCTGTCAGGGACATTGTGGCTTGATTGTAAGTGTCTGGTTTGGAGACCATGGCTTGCAGGTGCCAGAACAATCCAGAGTTTCAGTGTGCAGCCTTCTGGGTTGAGCCATACTGCCGAGTGACTATCGGCCTGTTCTCCTTAACCAGGCAACCTCCACCTTTGAGGCCTGATTTCGGTGGGCAGGCACTGGTCCAGGGTGATACCTGGGTCCCGTGTCCACTTCTCAGTGCTCCTGGCCCAGGGTAGATGGAGTTTGTACAGTGGGCTACCCATGAGAGCAGAAACACGTGAGAGACTGGACAGTGCTGAACCTGGAGGGGCTGTAGCCTTGTGGCTTCCCCTAGCTGAGCCTCGAGTTCTTCATCAGTGGAGTGGGAACATGGACCCCCTTGCAGAGGTTCTGACCCTTAGGAGGTGGGCCCTCACGCCAGTCGTACCTGCCCACAGGAGGCTGCGTTCAGCATAGGCAGCTAGCTCTGCAATTCTGTTTGCTGTATCTGTAGCTGCCCTGCCTATTCACTGACACAGCCCACCTGCCTATTGCTGGCACAGAGATGCCATGGAGTGAGCACACAGTGAACAGTGAGGATGTCTACAGGCTGTATTCAGGAGAAGAGGCTATTGTGCATGTGGGCTGGGAGGAGCCAGCAACAGCCTGGGGAACCTATCAACTGAGAATACCCTTGCTGGGTGAGTGGGTACCCAGAAAGGGATGAGGGTGAAGGACAGGCGAACCAGGCTTAGGGGGCCTCTGAGCGGTGGAACTGGCAGCATCCTCCCAGGCCTGGCCTGCTCAGAGCTGTAGGACGTTGGTAAATCCCTTGTGGGTGAGGTCATGGAGCCTGCGGGCTACAGTTGGGAATAAGTCTGTCTTTCCGACCCAGCCTTGACTTGGTCTTCTTTGCTCTTCACACCTCTGGGAACTGTCCCAGCCTGGCCAGGGACTTGCATTCCCAATGAGAAGCAGACCCCCCAATCCCTCTGTGGACCGCCAAGTCCTGGGCCTCAAACCTGAACCGCCCCATCCTAACCTTTGCCTTTCTCCCTATTCTGTCCTCTACTCTGAATGCCCAGGCAGGGAAGCAGCCGCCCCCACCCCTAGGTCCCATCCTCAGTCAGCACGCACTCCTGCCCTTGGGACAGTACTCAGCCACAGAGCAGCCACGGGCTGTCTTGGGGGTACTGTGCCTTTGTGGAGACCTGGAGGATGGCTTGCAGTCAGCCTGCCTGGTGGCCTTAAAGCCCATTGGGGAGGGTGGGAAGGAGGGTAGAACTTTCTTCCTTTTCTTGAATATGGTCTCAGTCCCCAAGGCCACCCAACCTGTCTCTGCCTACTCCATGACCTTTGCATTCCTCCAGGAAATGACCAGGCAGGAAGTGCAGATATCTGGGATAGGACGCTAGCTCCAAACTCAGATCTCTTCTGCACTGGGTGGTGGCTCTGGGCTCACCCATAGTCACCTAGGTGACAGGGACACTTGGCGGATCTCTGTAGAGCATTGTCAGAGTCAGAATCTGTAAAATGAGACGTTCCCTCCTCAGGGCCAGGAGATGAGGGTGTGGGACACAGCTCCGAGATCCTGTGTGTGTGTGTCTCTTGCCTTGTCTTCCCTGCCTCTCCTTCCTCCACCATCCTCTTTTTCACGCTCCCCCTTCTGTTTTTCTTGAGATTTTCATAATGACGCAGAAGGGAAAGTTGGGGCCCTGTCTTCTGTGCCCCCTCCCCATAGATGCATGGAAAAAACACTCAGGAAGCAGGAGTAGCAGAGGGAAAAAATTTTAATTTTTTTAATTTTTATTTTTTTTTAAACTGCAGCAACAGAGACTTCAGAGGGACACAAGGAGGAATCCCTAAGGTGAAGGCTGCAAAATGAACGTTCTGAAAATTGGGATGTTCTCGGCAAGATTACCCGCTCCCTGACTCTCTCCCCCCCCCCCGTTCAAAGCAAGCAATTTTGCTTCCGGGTGCTTCTCAGTAATTGCAATAATAAATTGAATAATTAAGCTAAATCCACAGAAGAGAATTAAATATTAATTTCTAATAAGCTCTTTGGAGGGGGTTGCCAACCGAATGAGAATGTGTCTGCTCCTCTTTCTCCTCTTGTGCAGACCCAATGTCTTTCCTTACTAGTGGGGAGGGGGGCGGGACTGAGCCATGCCCATCCTTACTCCAGGACGGTGGCAGTCAGGTGCACCAGCCTGGAGCCTGGCAGACTGCCAGTGTCACCCAAACCGACATAGGGCCCTACCAACAAAAAACGAGCCCCTGCCCATCAGAATACATCTCTCTGGTGGCTGAGGCTCCCAGTAGGCTAGGTGCCCAGTGCCATCAGGCAGCATGATAAGTAAGACAGGAGGATATGTATATGGGGACACTGCAGTCACCTGAGGCTGGCCCCCAGAGGCTCTGACAAACCAGGCTTAGGTTCTGTGTGGCATCCGTGATCCAAGGAGATCTTGAACCCCGATGGGGTAGCCCAGGTAGCCCATCGATGGTTTGGACTTATCCCTACAAATGCAGAACTCAGAGGGCAGACCCTGAGTATGACCTGAACACTTGTAATCCCTGATCCTGGTTACACACTGATCCCTGGCTCCGCTCACACCCTAGGCCTGGTCCTGGTTACTCAATCTTGAGCTGGTTGCTTGGCTATGAATTATCCCTGACCCTTGAGAGGTCACATGAGAGGTCAGAAGGCTCAGCTAAGCCCTTGTGTTCCCCAGAAGATGAGGAGGTACAGGGAAGTTTGTCCATCCGGAGAGGAGAGGCCCCGAGGGTATAGGGAGCTGGGCACCGTCTCCGTAGTGGTGGTGGAACCCTATGATGATGGCTGCGAGGGTTGGGGCCAGAGCAGGAAGGGATTGCACCTGCAGATTCCCTCGGATGGCTCTGCTGTGCCCTACAGAGCATGTACTGGACTCTGGGATGGAACCTGGCTTGGTACCTGATGGTCCTAAGGCTGCTGGCAATTCTCCTTGATTCAGTCCTTGTACTCAGTGTGGTTGCCTGGTCATGTTGGTGTGGTGGCGCAGAGATGTAGGTTCTGAGAAACACTGGGGAGAGCCTGGCCTGTGGTATCCCCTGCTATGGGACTGAGCTCCACAAAACATGATCAGTGGCTTTTGAATTTCAGAGATAGAATGGGTCATCTAGTGTGGCATGCCCCAGGCGACACTCAGGGTGTCTTATAGTCAACCAATGGCTCATTGTTTATCAAAGTTTAGCCTGCTGTCTTGTATTTTGTGGGTCCCACCTAATGTAGGCTTTCCTGGCAGCTATGTTTTGGAAGTCCCCTGCCCTGTAGCCCTCTCTCCCTGAGATCTGAAGATCTGAAGGAGCCAGGGAAGCAGAGAAGGCACAGCTGGCATTGCCCCCAGAGACCTGGTCTAGCTGGGGCAGGAGGAGCCTGGGAGACTCATCCTTATGCAAATGAGGGAAAGGAATAAACAGGATGCCCTGTTTTCTGAGCCCTGACCTCAGCTTGCTAGGAAACCCAGGTTAAGACCCTGGAACTTCTCTGAGCCCAGTCACTCAGGAGCAAACAGGATAGTTGGACTGTATGTCCCTCCTACATCACCATTCACTCGTTCTTCCATGTGTGCCCTCCACCATCACATAAAACACTGACAGTTGTCCCAGATGCAGGGTCAGCCGAGATGGGAGACTTCATGGCTCCAAGGTCCCCACCATGCCTCACTGATATATGGCTGGAACATTGGTGCCTTGCTCACTCTTGATGCCCCTGCCCAAGCCCACCATAGGTCCCATTGGTACCCTTGCCTCTGATGGCACAGCCAAGTCTAAATACCATGGATAGAGTCAGTGCTGTTGCCAGGGGGAGAGTCCAGGCTAGGAGCCTGTTAGTTCAGACTTCATCTCTCCAAAACAGGGACAGCATCTTTGGCCACCCTGAGATCTCCTGTCCAGCAAAAACTGAGGAGAGACATTCTGATGTGGAAGGACTGAGCGCCTGGGCCCTGGTCAGCTAGGAAGGCAGGTGTCAGGTCTCCACTGCCTGCTTGCTCTTCTTCCCACTTGTGCTGGCTTCTGCCCCTCAGACAGGAGGAAAAGAATGAAGTGAGCAAGTCCTGGGAGGGACAGGGAGGATAGAATTATATTGAGCTTGCACCCCCATGCACGCGCGCGCGCGCGCACACACACACACACACACACACACACACACACACACACACACACACACACATCTCTCTGAGAACTTGTCTCCTGGGCATGAGGCCCTTGGGTCTGCAGCTCCTTAGAAGCTCTAGCTCATTCACCCAAGCCTTGCCTTTCTGTCCACCCCAGCCTTGCCCTGACCCTTCCTCCATGCATCCTGCCAACATGGGCCCATCTGTTCCAGTCCAAAGGTTGTCTCAGCAGCCTTTTAAGTGCCATATGGCTGAGGCTCAGGCTGCAAGGGAAGAAGCAGGGCATAAGAGTTCCTGGGGTTGGGGGATGTGGAGATGAGGCTAGAGGTTGCTCTTGCTCCAGGTCTGGCCAGGGGACAGCCCAGGGACTGGAGAAACTGGGAGCAGTAGTGATTGGGAGTGGGAAAAGGACATAGCCGGGTCTGAAGGATGTGGGAAAGCCTTCTTTCTCCCTTTAAGCCATTTGCCACGGCTGGCAGAGGCTATGGTGGCTCTGCACAGGACCCAGGGTGGCATTTAGCCCTATTTCCCTAGCCAGAACCTACCACAGCCCCCAGGGAAGGGCTGCTGGGTTATACAGAATTCTCTGAGACTACAAATCCAGCTTGTGGGTGTGAGCTGAGCACTGGTCATGTACCATGGAGGATATTGAGGCTCAGGAGGAGCTAGCCTGCCCTGGGTAAGAGGGTTAGGAATAGGATGAGGATCTTGCTCTCAGACCAGGCTTCCCTGTTATGGTAGTTTGAATAAGAATGGCCCCCATAGGCTCACATATTTAAATGCTTAGGGAGTGGCACTATTTGAAAGGATTAGGAGGTGTGGCCTTGTTGGAGGAAGTGTGTCACTGGGGTTGGGCTTTGAGGTTTCAGAAACCCAAGCCAGGCCCAGAGGCTCTCTCTTCCTGCTCCTGAGGATCCAGATGTGGAGGAACTCTCAGCTTCTTCTCCAGCACCCTATCTGTTTGCATGCTTCCCACCGTGCTGATAACGGACTGAACCTCTGAAGCCATAAGCCAGCCCCAATTAAATGTTTTCCTTTATAAGAGTTGCTGCGGTCATGGTGCCTCTTCACAGCGATAGACCACTAAGACATCTGCGATGTTCCCTGGTACTGCTTGGAGATCCCCTGAGTCTGGGTCCTCGGGGAGCAGATGGTAGGTAGATAACTGAGTACCAGGTAGGCCCAGTTAGATGTAGGAGCAGAAGAAGAGGGAAGGTGATAGAATGGCTGAGTGGAACCTGGAATAGTCTTAGGGTCTCTATGTTCAGGGCTGAGTATGAAGGCAGTGGTAAGGAATGAGGTGATGGGGCCTCTGGAGACACATGAGTCACGAATGGCCCAGAGTAGACCCATATCGGGCTCCAGGCACTGCAGGACTGCCACTAGGGCACCTTATCACCTGACCCTGTCTGATCCCTCTCTACTGTCACAGCAGCATATGTTCATGGGGCTCACTGGCCATCATGATGCTTAGACATCCTACTCCATGATCATCTTCATTAAAGAGTAGGGTCTCTCAGTAGAGCTGAAACCCTGGTCCCCTCCTAACAGATGCCCATCCAACCATCCTACAGCCACACAGTCACTTCTGCAATGGTCATTCAGTGCCATTCTGTGCCAGGCCTGGCCAGGGCCCAGGAATACATAAACTGATCACAGTCTCCACTTTAAAAATGTAACTGTCCCGCCTGCTGAGGCCAAGACCCACCATGAGCCACAGTGAGTGAATCAGGCCCTGGACCAGGACCGAAGTGAGTCTCTGTCAGCTCTCGTTGGGAACTCCAAAGCCCAGATACTTTTTGGGCATTGCTCTGGAGGCTGTAGTGAGACTAGGTGCTGCGGGATGGGTTCTGCTGAGGGCTGCTTCTCCTTGTCTCCACACAGCAGGAAGAGGTGGGGAGCTCCCTGGGCATGACCCCATCACAAGTCCTACCTCCTGACCCATCAGCTCCCCAGGTCCTGCCACCGACACCCACCCTTGGGGCTTAGGGCTCATCTTGGAATTTTGAGAATGCACATCTGTTCAAAGCCCAGCAGGGGTTGGAATGAGGCTGGCTGGTGTTGAACAGAGGCGCCCCAGAGTGTCACATTAAGAAGGAAGGAGGTGTTAGAGAACATCCCAGAGATCAGAGAAACAGACATTCCAGGCAGAGGAAACTCAGAAGAGGCTTAGAAGAAAGGTGATATTTCAGAGCCCCACAGAGGGCTCCTGGGTTGGGATAAGATCAGATGATAGGAAGAGTCCTTGGTAGAGAGACCGATTTTGGGGGGATAATTGGAGAATGGTCCATGGAGCGTCCGATGGAGGCTGCTTAATGGGAGAACTTACGAGTTTGCTTTGCTAAAGAAGCCCAGAGTCATCCTGGCTTGAACCTAGGGAAGGGCCTAGGTGTCTCTGTGCTTCAGAACGGAGCTGGTGAGGGATGATGGGGGGGGCACTCCCACTGTTAGATCCCTTCCTCTTCTTCCTCACAAGATAGTTCCTGGACAGGGACAGTTGTAAAGGTAGGTGATGGGTGCCCCCCCCTTGTTATCCTCACAATGGACATCTGGGCCCCTGACACCTCCAGGCCCTAGTATGACTCCCTGTTAGCCTAAGGTACCCCTCCCTTCCCCCTGCAGGGGCACAGCTATCTCCAAGCTGAGAGCATGGGGAATTGCTCCTTTGAAGACCAGCACTGCCCACCTCAACCCCGCATCGTCAGTGCAGGTAGCCTGGGCTGATTCAGCTCTCAGTACCTGGCCCTCAGTGCCCAGCGCCCACCCTTGGCCCTCCTGCTTCCCCTGGTGTTTGGGGCCCCAGGAACCAGCTACTGGGTGAGTCACCAACTCCTTTGGAATCTGTCCTTCTCCAAAGACCCAGAGAGGCTTCGGGGCCTTAGGGAACCTTGTTCCTTGCCCCATCTGCAGGCGCCTCTGCCCACAGCCAGGCAGTAGTGTTGTATCTCTACTGGGGTTTATTGAGGATTTTGAGAGGACATCATTGGTTGGGGCAGACCTGGTGCATTCACTGCAAAGGGAGAAAGGAAATGCGGCAAGGAGCAGAGAGGGACCACTCATACTCTGGCAAAGATTGCAGGGTTGGAGGGCGTAGACAGGACCATGGGGGTGGTTCCTGCAGGAGCCAGTGGCCACATGGACAAGATAAGAACTGAAAGAAGGCTCTGAGAGGCAGACCCCACCATCTGCATAGGTGGTCACTGGCACAGAAGAGCTGGGAAAAGACCAATGAAAGGGACAGATGGGATAGGCCACTCCTCACAGGGCCTGTTTCTTCATCTGGGAAATGGACCCTGGTTATCATGATGTCCTTTCTTACTGTAGAGGGCAGTAAGGCCAGGCTGCCTCTACCTTGGGGGCAACCTCTAGCCCCAGAGAAACGGGAGGGCTGGGCTGTTCCCTAGGAACTAGGTTTTGGGACCAGAGGGTGGCACTATTGATATGGGGGTCGAGTGTGTGTGCATGGGTGACTATGTTAGAGTGTGGCATGTAAGTGTGTGTGTGTGTGTGTGTGTGTGTGTGTGTGTGTGTGTGTGTGTCTGTGTGTCTGTGTCTATGTACACATGATGGTGTGACTCCTGGTGTGAGTGTTCCGGAGCAGGAAACTGGTCCTGCCCCACAGTGTAGCATTTGACCTGGACAGGTTTTTTTTTCTGCTCTCATACCATCACAAGCTCCCCTGGGGTACGACAGTCTAAATGTGTGGCCCACTGGCTTTAATGGGTGGGTCTGTTCTGAGGATCCAGAAGTCCCAGTCTCACAGGGGAATCTGTAAGGGTTGGGCCCAGCTCTCAGACCTTACCACCCCGAGGTCCCCTTGGGGATCTGCAGACGTGGGTTAAAGAACTGAGAAAGGACAGCGGAGCCTGTTGGACCTGTGGTGTTCCCACAGCTGCCTGCGGCTCTGCGTACAGCCCTGGAACCCATTGCTTCTCCCAGGCTGCAGCTGGCCCTCGAAGCGCATCCCAGATAAGTCTACATGTTGCTGAACATACTCCGGGAGAGTCAGTGTCTCATCCTTTTTTTTTTTTTTTTGGTTTTTCGAGACAGGGTTTCTCTGTGTAGCTTTGCGCCTTTCCTGGAGCTCACTTGGTAGCCCAGGCTGGCCTCGAACTCACAGCGATCCACCTGGCTCTGCCTCCCGAGTGCTGGGATTAAAGGCGTGCGCCACCAACGCCCGGCACCAGTGTCTCATCCTTTACCTCTCATTTCACTCCCCTCTGCTGAGAGAAGCCTGACCCAGCCTGCTTTGCCCAGTTCTGGGCTTCAGGATCCCGAAGCGTTGTGATGCTGAGTTTCGAGGCTGCTTCTCTCCCAAAGGTCCTGAGAAACTTGACGCTATGAGGTGGGGGGCAGGTGGGCGAACAGAAGACGCCCCCCAAGCCTCAGCTGTTGGCCACCTTCCCAGCTTTGTAGCAGCAACGCACACAGGCCCCAGGGTGTCCCATGGAGGTGTCAGGAGCAAATTGGATTTTACACCTCCTGGCTGCAGGTGTGAGGAGCTGGCTAGGGCAGCCAGGGCGGCTGGAGGACATGCCGGCCTCTGATGCTGAGCAGAGCAGCTGTGGACAGGGTTGTGATGCTCCTCGGAGGGGAGGGAGGGGCAGGACCAGCCCAGAACGGGAGCTGCAGCGCCAAGTGACTACTGTCCGCCTTGTCTCCTGTGGCTATCTCTGTCCTGGGTCTCCATGTGGGGGCTGCTGGGTTAGAGGCCTATCCACAGGGAGGTACAGGGAGGGCATGACACTCTGAAGGCAGGCATCCCTGCAGGAGGTGGCTGTGGGCCCGGCTGATGGGAACAGAGTGGCTATGGCTCTGCCTGTGCCCAAGTGAGTTTCGGGACCTTGGAGGGCCTGGGGTCTCTCCTTATGGTGGGCTGATTGAGGTCCCCCAGCCTGCACACCCCTGCTGAGGCTGGCTGCCCTGAGCCCCTGCTCCATCAGCACTTCTGGCGGGACTTGGAGGAGCAGGTGTGCCAGGTGAGAAGTTCAGGTGAGGGGCAGCAGGAGGGCAGGGCAGGACCGTGCTGACAAGCACAGCTGCTGCTGCCAGGCTAAGCCCAGCACCCCGCCCCCGTCAGGCCTGAAGTGTCAGGAGTGTCAGGATGACCTTCAGGCCCCACTCTCGGGAGCAGCAGGAGGCCCAGAGCCATGTGGCTGTCCAGGCATGCAGGAGAGAGTCTTACCTAGGGTGCCCATCTGGTGTGGGGACAGGCCAGGCCCCGGGCTGACATGAGCAGTTGACCACAGAGGTTTCCTAAGGAATCATCAAATCAGGCAGACGTTTGGCCACCACCCCGGGTCTTCTCGGAGGAGAGCAAGTGTGGGATGGGCTTTCCCATGCTGCACACACTGGATCCAGACAGGCCAGACAAGTTTGGTGGGAACCAAGGGGGAATTGTGTGTTTCATTTGGACGTGTGGGGTCAAAGGAGTGGTGTGTGTGTGTGTGTGTGTGTGTGTGTGTGTGTGTGTGTGTGTGTGGTGGGGAGAGGGGGGGTCTGTAATGGAGGAGGGTCCTAGAAGGAGGATGGAGATGGGCAGAGCATGGGGTGGTACCCAGCAGGTTCATAAGAGATGCTCCCTTAGTGGGAGTCCTCCTCCAGGGCCTGCAGGTATCTGCAGCCTCCTCCCTGTTCCCCCGCCTCTCAGGAGACCCTCCTGCCCTCCTCTCTGGCTAGCTATGGATGGTGTAGTGTTGTTCAGTCCTACTCCAACCCGCCCACCTCTCCTCACCAAGCATGGCTTCCTCACCTGTGAGGTGGATGGTACCAGTGAGAGTGTTGTGACATGGGTCTGTGGAACATACAGCTCAGACTCTGTCACCTGGCTGGGCCTGGAACCCCTCATAGGTTCCCTCTGCCACAGGACCCGCTGTCTAGAAGTTTCAGGACTGGCAGCTTGAGACACTTCAGTGCTTCTGGAACCAAGCCTCACCAGCAGGGGCCTCCAGCTGAGCCACCTGGGGTAAGGACCCAAAGTAGCTGTAGAACCTGTATATCCCCAAGGTGACCTCAAGGGGACCAGGCAGCCAGGTTCTCCTCTCCAAGCTTACCCACCACACACTCTGTTCACCTTAGTCAGCCAGATCCTGGAGAGATCACTGCAGCATGCATCTGCCCTGTCCTCTCCCCAGGCAGTGGGTGAGGTGAGAGCCAGTCAGAGGATCTTGGATCTTGGAGTGAATCCTTTCCACTCAGGAAGGTCAGGATGGTCAGGTGGGAGTCTGACCTCATGGAAGCAGATGGATGTCTGACAGCCTGGCTTCCTCCGTTGGGGAGGTCTCCATGGGGTCAGATTTCTCTCTAGAGATATAGACTGAGAGGCTAGTCTGCTGAGGCAGACTGAATCCTGGGTCTGAGTATCCCAGCGAGGTACTGTGTCTGGGTAGAGCCCTGGCTGGTGCCACTGGGACACAGGGCAGGACTGGCCATGCTGAGCCCCCTTCTGTCCCCAAAAGCCATCTACCCTGACTCAGTTACTTTCTCTACAACTGCCACCGGGAAGCTTGGGTATCTCTCTGGAACCCTCTGGAAGGTTCCAGTTTCTCGCTACAGCTTGGCCCACAGCTATTCCTCTCTTCCATGTCCTGTGTGACGACATCAGCCTGGAATCTAGCGTCAGGGCCTGGAGGCAACCCAGGCCAGTTCCTCGCCTCCTCTTGCCTCAAGGCCAGGAGGAACCCTAGAGAACCCTTTCATGGATTCACTCATTCCTTCTCTTGGCTCTCTCTGAACACTGCCACATCCGGGCCTTCACTCTCTTCCCTGCCCAACAGACCACACCAACCTTCTGCTCTGACAGCCCAGCCCAGGGGGACCACGCTCTCCTTTAGCCTGTCCAGCTGACCGCACCAGCCTCTCTCTCCCTCCTACTCTGACCCACCGAGGTGACCATGCTGCCCTCCACCTTCTGACCTGCTCAGCTGTGTGACCTGTGGTCATTCCAGGGCCAGCCTCTCCAGCCCTGGCCTGGGCTCAGCCTTTCAAACAGCCAGCCATCTTCAGCCAGAACCCAAGCCTGCTCCAGACAACTCTGGTGAAGAAATATACCGGGAAGAGCTGTGGAAGAGCGCATAGAAGCCATGCTGAGGTTGAGACTTACAAGCTGGGAGGACGTCTACAGGACCCGGCTCTCTGAGGACATCAGGAGACCACAGGTACTGGGCAAGCCCCACCCTCAGGTGCCTACTACAGCCCACTTCTTGGCTGCTAATGCTCATAGACACACGGTCTTTCATGTGTTCACATCACTAACGAGTCTCATGCCCCCCTCCCCCCACCCCCGAACATGGCACAACTCAGGCTAGTGAAGCAAATACAAAAACACTGCACACACATGGCCACATCCTCACCATAGGAGCAAGGTCTGGTGTCCTCCCCTCTCTCGTGCTCCACGTCACCAGTCTGTGATGCCGAGTATCAGCAGGCCCCACCATCCTGTTGAGGCTAGGGAATGGAACTTGGAGAGATGGCAGGAACGTTAATACCACAGCCGAAGAGGAAGGTGCGGGGACTCGTTTGTGTTAGAGTCAGTGTGCTGCGTAACAAACTATCTCCAGAAAGTGGATTCATTTTGCTCAAGCATCGGTGCGCTTCAGTGGTGCCCTATGGGACAGCTGACTTTCTGTTCCTCCTAACATAGGGTGACCCAAATTCCTCCTAACATATAAGTCTTACAACTGGGCTCATCTGAGTGTCGTCTGGTTATATACCTCCTGGCTGAGGCTGGCTGCCAGCTGGAGCCTGCGGGCAGTCACCCTGCAGGTGGCTTCCCCATGTGGGCCAGGCTTCCTCACATCCTGGTAGCTGGCAGACTGGGGAATGCCTTTCAGGAAGGGAGTCCTGCTGACTCTGGGTGCATTGTGTCGCCTGGGCTAAGAAGTCACCTGGTGTCATCCTCCCCCGCCCCAACACTTTCTGGGTTAGAGAAGTTATAAGACCTCTGGGTTCAGGGAGAGGACATAGACTCCACCTCTGGGTGGGAGAGAGATTAGAGAGTACAGTGGAAAGTCCAATCCTCACAGTTCTGTCCCTGCATCCCCAGTGGGGATGTGGTGGGAGGTCCTTCATGAAGGGCAAGCCCCAGGACACTGGAGCTGGGCCCAGGAGGCCCCCTGAATTCCATTTACTCAGATCCCATGGTTAGGACTCTCAATCTGGTAGTCAGGGTTGTTCACATGACCACTGCCTGCATAGCCATCTACCTGTCTCTTGTCCTATGAGCAACAGGTTCTTTTCTGGTAAGCAAAGTCACTATTGGGCTCCCATTGAGATACACAGTGCAAATAGCACTCGCGTCTGTTCCCAGCAAGTACAGTGCATTGGATGTAAGAGAAGCTACTATTCTTATCAGTTTCCTAAGCGGAGTTGAACTAGATATGGCCCGTGTGTGTAGGAAGCACAGTTCTTTTGTTCTGAGCTAGCTCACTGTCCTGGCTGTGTAGGAAACACAGTAGAGTAGAAGAGTGCTCCTTTCTCAAAAGCAGAGTGTGTTTCTTGTAAGGGAACTCAGTGTTGAATTCCCCTTCATAAACGGGTGGCCTTCTCAGCCCTAGCTCAGCAGAGCCGTGACTGTGACCTTGATTGGGTTGCTCTTCTACTGCACTGTCAGTCGCTGAGACGGAGATGGTGTAAGGCAGAGGTCTGGTGTGCTCTCACTGAAGAGGGAGCTCCCTCTGGCCTGCAGGACAGCATCTGTTCCTCAGCGCTATTCTCAGCTGAGACAATATCCCTGTGCTGGGAAACCTAAGACCTGTAGGCATCCACGTCACTTTACCTGCTTGGCTTTAAGTGGCTTCTTGGTTGGAAACTAAGGAAGGTTCTGGAATTTCAGGCCCAGGAGTTTCTACAGATGAGAGATGGCAACCTTCTCACAGCAGCTCATTAATTACCCATCAGCCTTGATAACCTGCCATATATCTGTCTTTCCACCCATCCACCCACTACCCCCAACCCCACCTCTATCTATCTGTCTACCTGTCTATCTGTCTGTCTATCTATCTATCTATCTATCTATCTATCTATCTATCTATCTATCTTCATCTTATCAGTTGTTCTTACCATCCATCCATTTACCTATCTACTACTCTGTTGTGGAATATTTAACTATGTAAAGATGTGTTACATTTGTTTATGCTGCATTTTTTTTAACGATGTAAGGACGTAAGGATGTGTGTTTAATTATGTAAAGATGTGTTGCATCTGTTTCACCTTGCCTGCCTAAGGCACCTGATTGGTCTAATATAAAGCTGCACAGCCAATAGCTAGGCAGGAGAGGGATGGGTGGGGCTGCCTGGCAGAGAGAATAAATAGGAGGAGGAATCTAGGCTTGGGAGAGGAAGAGGGAGAAGAAGGAAGAGAAGGAGAGAGAAGAAGGAAGACACCTGGGCCAGAAGCCAAGCAGCCACCAGACAGAGACATAGAGACATCAGAAAGGAGGAAAGGAAGGAAGGAAGGAAGGAAGGAAGGAAGGAAGAAAAGGAAGAAAGAAGAGAAAGGGTTAAAAAAACCCTGAGGCAAAATGTAGATGATTTAATTTAATTAATTTAAGTTAAAAGAGCAAGCCAGAAATGAGCCTAAGCTAGGCAGAGCATTCATAACTAATAAGTCTCTGTGTCATGACTGGGGAGCTGGTTGGTGGCCCAAAAGACAAAGCCTGGTACACCACCTCCCTCCATCCCATTATCTATCCCGTCTTCCCTTTCCCCTCCATCTTTCTATCACCCCTTCTGTCACCCCTTCCTTTACTTCTCTATCCATCCACCCACCATACCTCCTTCTATGTCTCCATCCATCCTCTCTACATAGATCCCTCCATCCCTGCATCCTCCCTCTATATCTCCTTCCTTGCCTCCCTCCACCATCTCCTCATCCACTTCTCCATCTCTTCTTCCATCTTCCTCTCCATTCCTCCACCATCTGTCCAAACATCTTGCCCTCTATCTCTCCTTCCATCCATCTCTTCCTCCTCTCATGTTCCCCTCCCTCCCTCCATCCCTCTACCCTCCATCTATTTCTCCATCTTTCCCTCTAGCTCTTCCCTCCACCTTCTGAACCCCCTCACACACGTAGACTTGCCTCAGGAAGTAAAGTGGGACCCCAGGCATCAAAGCTCCAGTGCTGAGGAAAAAACAAACCGTGGGAACAGAGAAGCCATGTCTGCTGTGGGAGATGCAGTGTAGAAGGAGAGAGGGGCCAGTCAACGGGGTCAGGTGGCCATGCTTCTGACTGGGTTCTATGAAGACTTCTAAATGGAGTGCCCAGCTGGTGGGCAGGAGGTAGGAGCTTCCTGCAGCCGAGGAGCAGTCAGGCCTGTGCCAACTTTGAGTACGATGCTTCCAGTTTTCTCTGCAGCCAGCTCCACCTCTTCCCCCCCTCAAATTGCCAATTTAAATACCTAAATTGTTTACTCGCTGAAATCAATTGACAAGGGACCAGCTTGTATTTGCGATTCAATTGACTATGATACACTGTATTACAGTTACAGCTCCAACGGATTTCTTTTTAATTTATTTTTCTCTTACCGTTCTCCTCCACCAGTAATTCTGAGACTAATTGTCCTCATGCTCGCCCTCATCAGCTTTGAGAAGGATAACAGATTGCCATAGCTTGGGGATGCCGTGCTCAGGAGCTGCCAGTCACTTGCCAGATCCACAGCATCCACTTCCCTCTGCCCTTCTCCCTGAACGGCCAGCTCTATGCACCTGAGGCCCCAGGAAGCTCCCGCCATCAGTGTGGGCTCTGGTGGGCCCAGGATGAACAGAGTACATGGGGAGACAAGAGACCCTGCCTGTGGCTGCCAGGAGACTCCACTCAGAAGACCGGCTGAATGAAGCCTCTGTCAGCTCTGAGTGTCTGAGTGATATCAGTAGTGCCACTGAGCCAACTCTTCTCCCTGGGCCTCAGTTTCCCTGCCTGTGAGTTGGGCTTCCAAAGCTGTGACATTCTGACCTGCTTAGAGTATGGGAAGGGAAGTGCTATGGCCATGGCTGGACTGTCATTTCTCTTTTCTAGAAAAAAAATTACATTTAAAATGTATTTTTATGTTTTTTTTATGTTTTAAAAAATTATTTTTGTCTATGTGTGTGAACATATACATCCCATGGCTTGAGGGAGGGGGTCAGAGGACAACTTGTGGTAATTGGTTGTTGTCTCCTTCCACGTGGGCCTCGGGGGTTAAACTCGGGTAATCAGACTTGCTAGCAGGTGCCTTGACCTTTTGAACCATCTCTCCGGCCCTTAACATGCATCCCCAAATATTAAATCATTGTTATAATGATAAAAAAAGATGACCACCTGAACAGTCTTTATTGATGGCCGGATGCCTGTCCTCATACAGAGGAAGGCTAGAACCTCTAGGGTCAAGAACCCCCTTTGACAGATAAGGAAGCTGAGGCCCAGGGTCAGCCTTACTTGCCCAGGGTCAGCTGCTGCTCGACTGACCCCAGCATTCCGATCTCTGAGTCCCAAAGGCCTTGTTTCCTTCTATCCTGTCCTGATAGGAGGAGTGTCTGTTTCCCAAGCACCAAACCTATTTATGTGGCAGCCTCAGGAATAAATACATTTCTGTGTGAAATATATGTGGCCCCGATAACTCCATCTCAGCCTGAAAGACTCTTGCACAGTGAGCATTTTTTTTTTCTATTTTGGGACATAGATTCCCAGGAGGCTGAGATGCCACCTCCATTACTGGGTGTCACATTTGTGATCAGAATCAATAGTAGGGTGAGAAGGGATGGAGGGGGCCAGGTGAGGGAGCTCCAGGGGGGCCCGGCCCACTAAGGCTTGGCTCCAAGCTTCTAGAACAGAGGAATGGGTGTGGGGAAGTACCCAGCCTGTAGTCCTGCCTCACACAGCCACCATCAGTCAGATGGTACGGACACTGAGCCACAGGAACCTGGAGGGGACAAGAGACAAGTTCCCATCCACAGGCACAATGAGTGTGGGACAGGCTCTTGCCCATTTGTTTGCGTCCCTGTCCCTCAAATATGACAGCTACCAAGACATCACCCTTGCTTGCCGAACTCTGTGCCAGCTGTGCAGCCTTCGGCCCTGACATGCACACCAACCTCCTTCCCCTGCTTGGCTGGCATCCAAAGACCAGTTCATACCAGAAAGGGCTATGCCTGACATTCCATCCCCTTTAAGGTACAGCTTGGTGTCTTGCTGGAGGGTTAACCTGAAGAAGGGACTTTTTCGACTCCTCTCTTGTCAAACAGAGTAAGTCAAACAGGCTAAGGATGTCCTTCTGGGCTCTGGGAGCAGGTGACAGGGTGATTCCTGCAGGTGCCTGAAAACCATGGCGCTCTGCCTCTCTTTCTACCACTGTTGTCTGTAAGGAGCTGGCTGGGTCACCCGTGGGCTAGAAGCACTGTCTGTCCTAGGGGACATGTGTAGTGGTGGGACGCCATGCTAACCAGGCCTGGGACACTAGGCAGAGCCAGAAAGGCTGGGACCAAGTGACTGGCCCACTTGGACTTGCTGAGACCCCCCCCCCCTCTAGTGTACCTCTGGGCTGTTCCGCACCTGGAACTATTCCTCCCTGCTCCTACCCCCTACTGAAGAGGGTGAGTGGCTCCCCAGGGTCCCACAGCACAGTGAGATGCCAGGGAGCCGGAACCCAATTACACCTAGGTGTTATGTATGTGGCGTCCTCCGGATGCATTGATCCCTCAGGGTGACAGATCTGTTATGAATCGGGTAATAGACCAGCTTGTAAATGAAATATATTGGATTTTCAGGCTCCTGGCTTGTGTTGGCTTGAGGGGAACGGGCCGGATTTATGAACCTAGGTGGGTGGCTGGAGCTCTGGCCTTTACCGTGTGGGTCACAGTGTGGGCTTTTCCCTAGACCCTAGGGGCTGAGAATGGGAAGGTGACCTAGGAGGGCGGTAGGGACACCAAGTTGGCTTGAGAAGGCATTTGGAAGAGGCCAGAGGCCAATGTGGGAAAACATGGGGTCAGAAGCAGGGTGTGGCATGTTGATGGGCCTAGGCAGGGGCAGGGGTTCACTGCCGTTGGTGAGTTGGGCATTCTCCAGTGACCTTCCCTAACTATGAGTCAGTACTTTCGTCATTTTATTGCAGCAAGGATAAGCCAGGCTTGGAAATTAAGCAACTTTCCCTGTGTGTCTGTTACTTGTCTATTTGCCGTAACAAAATGCCTGACCAAGGAAGGGAAGGTTTATTTCGGTTCAAGGTTTGACTGTGTAGTCCATCATGGTGGGGAAGGCTGGCAGCAGGTGTGGGAGGCAGCTGGTTGCTGGTTACAGTTTGTCAGTCAGTAGGTCATAGCCACAGTCAGTACGCAGAGCGAGATGAAGGATGGTACTCAGCTTGCTTCTTCCTTTATATCAGTCTGGGACCCCGGACTATGGAGTCCTAATGTGTCTCCCACATTTCGGGTGGGTTTTTCTCATCTCAGTTTACCCAGCTAGAAACCCCTCGCAGACATCGGAAGAGGTTTGTCTCTTCCGGGATTCTAGACCCTGTCAATTTGACAGTCAACATCACACCTTGTGTTACTCACCCAGAAACAGAGGCGGGCTGCACAACCAGACGGGCTGACTTCACATCCTTCTCTTCCCGTGACACCCAGAGTGAGCTTTTTGGGGGGCTCTGCTTCACACACAGTCATACCACAGCTTCTACATGTACAAGTACAGGAAGGGCCTACAGAGACGGAGCAGTGTCAGCCCTAGGGTAGGACACAGTGACAGAGCAGGGGTTTCAGCACCAGAGCTGGGACTGAAAGGATGTATCACTTATGCATGGCACTTGGCAAGGGTATCCTGTGGATACACCAAGCCCACCAGGACAAGCCCACAAACACACAGTGAGGGCTGGGCCAGAATGCATTGTGGGATCCTCCCTCCCAAGACTGAAAAATCACTGAAGACAGGCAGGGGCTCAATGTGCAGCCTATGGTCAGAGCCTAGGTTTCAGTGTGTTAGTAGGGTCAGGGGCCAAACTGAGACAAACTTTGTGACCTAGGTTTTGCATAGGGTGGAGGAGAGAGGACAATGGGGACAAGAATTTAACATATGGTCAGAGTAAGGGCTCAGTGTGTGAGCAGAGGCAGGGTTCAGTGTGTGAGCAGGGTCAGGGTTCAGTGTGTGAGCAGGGTCAGGGTTCAGTGTGTGAGCAGGGTCAAGGCTCAGTGTGTATCTGTGATCAGGGCTCAGAGCAGAGCAGGTGGATGGGGTGAACTGTCCTGGTCACAGGAACTCACTGTTGTCCTTTGTTCCTTTCCCACTCACAAGCTATTCTGCAGCCCAGACTCCAGAGTGAGGTGTAGAAGCTCCTGGACCTGCCAGGTCCCATGAAAAGACACCTTCTGTCTCCATCTTGCTGAGGGTCTCTGGCGGAGAGGCTGGAAGCATCTCTGGTGAGATAGGCCACAGGGGTGATTTCTTTCCACCCCTCCCTGTCCACCAGCCTTGGAGTCTGCACAGGGCTTGGCTGTTCCTATGGCTGATGTGGTTTCAGCCATTCTCAATGTCCTGCTACATCTGTGCAAAAACTATCTTTGCTAATTCAGCATGAAACATGTCGTCGTCACCAGTAACTGTGCCAGGACACTGCCATGGAGTCACACGCTGGTTCTGGGGATCACCTTTTGGTGTAGACCAGGCCAATGCATCTCCTCAACAGAAGGAGCAGGTACCGAGGACACAGGCTGTGTGTCTCTTCCTCAATGTGGCCTTGAGGAGAGGGCTGAGCCACTGCATTAATTTTTCTCATTTCTGTTCGATGAATGGCCAGAGTGTCCACCAACACCCTGACCTCACACAGCGTGTATTCATTTCTCATGGTTCTTGGGTTCAGAGAGATCCAAAATGATTATTCGGGGCTAAAGTAGGCCTGGGTAGGGTTGGAGGCCTTCTAAGACCCAGGAAAATGTCTTCCTACTTCAGTATGTGGGGCTGCCTTCAGGCCTTGGCCTGTAGTGACCCCATCATCCTGCTGCCTCTCTCTCTAGAGCCATCCAAGGTCCCCCATCCCTCCTGAGAGTGCTCCAGTGATGATATCAAGGGACCCCCAAGTGCAGGGTGATGCCCACGGTCATCTCAGGTCCCCTTCTGCTGGGAGGAAACGTGTTCACAGCACCCACCGAAAAGCAAGGACAGCAGCAGCGGCCTGCAGAGGGATCCTGCTTCCATTGCTTGTCACGGGTGTCACTATGTGTCCCTATTGTCCCTTCCTCAGCAAAGATGTGCAGTTCTACCCCGCTCCCCGGACACTGGGAAGTGCTTTGTAAACACTCTTAGGGCATCACTAGAGACAAGGTACATCTTAAGGGATGTACTGTACTGCTCGCACGCCTCCTGTGATGGAGAATATTGACTGGATCTTTACAAGATCTAGAGTCACCTTGGTGACAAGCCTCTGGGTGTGTCTATGAAGGAGGTTCTAGACTGGTTAACTCAGGTGGGAAATGCACCCTACTGTGATGGGCGCTATCCCATGGGCTGAGTAAAAAAGGACAAAGCAAAGCTGGGCAATGGTGGCATACACCTTTAACCCCAGCATTCAAGAGGCAGGGGCAGGCGAATCTCTATGAGTTCAAGGCCAGCCTGGTCTACAGAGTGAGTTCCAGGACAGCCAAGGCTACACAGAGAAACTCTTGTCTCAAAAAACAATGACAAAAAAGGTGCAATGGGACTCATACTTCTACCATCACCTCTTCCCTGCTACGATGGACGACTGTACCTTCTAATTGGGAGCGCAAATAAACCCTTCTTTCTCAAGTGGCTTTTGTCTAGTGTTTGATTATAGCAATGAGAGAGGTAACTAATACTTCTTAATATTTTTCAGTCACTCAGCAAACACCTTCTCAGACTGGGGAGCACAGAGGAACGTCTGACCCTAGGATGCTCCACGGGCAGTGAGGAAGTTTTGTTGAGATTTGTGAATTGCCTCTCAGGAATCTGAAAGCATAAGGTGAGGTTAACCCCAGCCTCCTCCAGCCACCTTCTTTCTCCCACTCTAGGCTGGGGCTTGATTAAAACCAGGAAAGGACAGAATGTCAGGGCAGAGGGCTAAGGGCGTCAGGGAAGGGCACAGGCTTGGCAAGGGATATGGGGAGCCCATGGGGATGGGAGTCCTAGAGATCTGTGGGGACCTGGGAACCTGGATGGGGGCCCCACAAGACACTTCTGGAAGGCCTCAGGTGGGGAGTAGTTGGGAGTACTGAAGGAGGAGGGGAATAGGGCACTTCCGGTCTCTTGCAGACATTTGGTTGGGACAGGTTCCAGCCATGCCTCGCCATACCATCTCCTGCTCCAGCCCTCACTGAATGCTCATGAGACTCCTCTTTCCCATGACCAGCTGGACTTTGCAGTCTTTGCAGGGACCCTGAAGTCTTCCGGTCATTTCTGGACACCTGCACCATGCCCAGGCGACTCTTCCACAGGGGCTGAGAATCTGGTACTCTCCGCCCCCACTGGTTCTGAAGTTGGCTCCCAGCCTTGCTGGGACTGATGTGACTCCATGTGGCTACTTAGCCAAGTACAGTGACAGGACAGGTGGCTGAGACCGCTCAATCCTTTCAACCGTCCAGGCCTTGTGGATAGTGCTGACCTGTGCTTAGGGGGTGGAGCCACCACTTTTGGAAGGGGCCAGGGGCCACCCAGGGGAAGAGATGGTGCCAGCTGTCTCACCCGAGAATCCAGGCCTGCCCACCCAGTCCGTCATCCTGGTGAGTGTCTGAGACATCTGTCTGTTGGAGCTCATTTCTGATTCCTTACCCAGGTCTCCCCTCTGCCAACAGTGCCAGGGCTGTTAAATGGTCCTGTGTCTCCTCCTTGCTCCTCAAAGCCGTGCCTTCCTAACCCTTCCATGTGTGCTGTGCAGGAGACTCTATCCTTGCCTCCTGCTCCAAGACTTTTGTCCTTAGTACCCAGTCTTGGCATCTAGTGGATCTATAGCAATGGCCATTGGCCGGCCATTCTGGCCTCTGGGGACACCAGTGGTGGGATCAGGCGTGAGGGTGAGATGGAACAGGGGAGTATGTCTCTGGTTGTTAGGGCAGTGCCTAGGGCATTGATGAACATCCCACCACCCCAACAGCAAGACACAGCTTGCTCTCAAGTATCAATAATGATAGATTGATGGTACATGATTCCCCTGGGAGGACAACAGCCTCACACCGGGGAGGGGGCAGTAGGGTTGGAAGAGACTCAAGAGACCCAAGTGAGTGTCTGTGGTGGTTTGAATAAGAATGGCCTCCATAGGCTCATGTATTTGAATGCTTAGGAAGTGGCACTATTTGAAAGGATTAGGAGGTGTGGTCTTGTTGGAGGAAGTGGTCACTGGGAGTGGGCTTTGTGGCTTCAAAAGCCTAAGCCAGGCCCAGTGTCTCTCTCTTCTTGCTCCTGTTGATCCAGATGTAGAACTCTCAGCTCCTTCTCTAGCACCATGTCTGCCATGCTTCCCACCATGCTGATCATGGACTAAACCTCTGAAGCTGCAGGCCAGCCCTAATTGAATTCTTATCTTTGTAAGAGCTGTCATGGTCATGGTGTCTCTTCATAGCAATAGAACATCGACTAAAACAGTGTCTTTGGATGAATGCATAAAATTGTAGATATTGGACCATGGTGATCCACCAACCAAGGACCTTCATGGGGCTCACCCCAAAGGCCTCACTGCTGGGCCAAGGGCTTAGCTTTGTCCTGCGGAATCCCGCAATGTGAGTGAAGCCTGCATTGACAGGAAACCAGGCACTTTATCAGGAGCTGGCTGACTGTAGGGTGACACTGGTCAGATGATCCCCTGTGGTGGGAAGTGAGACAGACCTAGGCAAGGGTGGAGCCAGGGTACTAGATGTGAAACTCATGGACATCTGCCTATGCACAGAGATCCACATCTTTACCCCCTGTAGCAGGCCTGAGAACTCTGAGGACAGGGTAAGTGGAGGGGTTCCTGCTTAGCGTCACCCTTTGACCCCTGACCTCTGACTCCGGCATCCCATATGGCCTCTTTCCTCTACCAAAAAAAAAGTTTAAAAAACCTTAGAGAGAAGTTCCCTTCCCTATCGGGCCTTCTTTCTCTAAATAGACCGAAACATGATGATTTCATGAACAAATCCAGCCATGCATTATACATTTTGAATTCTTAAGCTAACAAAGTGACTTTGGATCTATAAAAGGTGCCAGAAATAAGTATCCCATTTATTTTTGCCTTTGGAACGATTCTTCTGTCCCTGCCTGCCCCCCAAGGCCCCTGCTCGTTTTGGCAGGCCCAGCCCAGCATGCGGCGGAGCTAAGGCACCCTCAGAACTGCAGCCCCGACTCTGCTACCGTTTATCTCCACAGAGCTTCCCTCTGCTGGGTACATGAGGTTGAGTCCTGAGCCTGGCACATCCCTATCTGCCTCCCCTGATGGCCATTTGCAGGTGCCTTACTGATTTCCAGAAAGGGCACAGGATAGTGTGAGGGTATGATGGGTGTCGCTCTCAGGAATTCTGCCAGGATCTGCCTAGTGTTGGGGCAGAAATGGCTTAGTTTGAACCCTAGGGTCTAGGTGAATGAATGTAGAGGCTGAGAACCAACTCTTCATCCCTTCTCTCCCTTCCACTGTCCTGTGGCTCAGGCTAAGTACAGATGCCCTCATAACAATGGAAGAACATGAGTTTCCAAGGGGCCTCTGGTATTGTTCCCATAATGAGGCAGAGTGGGAAAGGCAGGGTATGTGTTCCCCAGCATGTGTTGGAAGGGTTCCTCAGCTCCACATTTGACCTCTCCTTAGGAAGAAGTTTTGTCAGGTCCCCACATTTGGGGTTGGAGCTTAGGGAGAGACCCTTACTCCTCCTTACAAGAGACTTCGTCTCACATATGACTCGAGTTAGGGGTGAAGACATGAGCCCAAGGGACAAATGCTGACCTGTGGCCTCCAGGTATGTGCGTCTGCTTCAGGATCTTCATGGAAGTGGACAGAGCCTGAGGAGGAGGTTGGAATGAGGCTGGTCTTAGAGACTTAGATGCACCAGTCTACCCCTATGCACAGAGTTTTCTGACAGTAGCTACAAGTGCAGTGAATGACTGAAGGAAGGATTGGGAGCTGTGGAATCAGTACCATGGGACACCTTGACTGGTGAGCAGATGGATGCAGGGTACATGCAGAGGTGCTCATGGGAAATGCTTCTGTCTGCTCCGGGTTGAGATGGCCAGCCTAGCTCTTCCTAGCCTCTTCCTGGCAGCTCCTGAGAGGCTCTTGGGTAGCTGCTCAATGTCAGTCACTTTCTGGACACCCAGCCTGGCTGTCCCATCCTCAGCTCAGCTTCTCCTGCACACATGATGTTACTTGTTTATATAGAGTGCTCCTCCCCATCCATTCCTGTGCTCCTCCCCATCCACCCCCCCAAGTTCTGGCCACAGAGCCATGACCAAGGTCCTGGGAGACAGAGAAGCAGATGGAAGCTGGCTGGCAGAATGGAGAGGAAAGGACCTAAGGGGACGTAAAGCCCCAACAGGCCTTAGGCAAGCCCATGGGGCAGACCAGAGGAGCAAGCCTAGCAAATGTCCCTCAGCTCAGCTTCCTGCCCTGCTGGAATCTCTCAATGTGACCCAGAAGATGTGGGAACTGTCCTAATGAGGCCTCCACTGTGCAGGAAAGCTGCCGTGTTGGCTCTGTTCCTTGAGATACTGCCTTGTCCTGAAATATTGGGCTTAGGGAGCTTTGAGTTTTCTTCCAGAAGTTTCCCTAAGGTCCTACTTCCCAGAGGCCCCATAAAGGCCAGACCATCTGGACCTTTCCTACAATCCTGGGCCCCTGGAGCCAGAGCTATCCCCAGGAGAATGATAGTTTCTCTAATCCTTGTCCTGATCCGCAGTTTGTTAGTCCTGGGTTATCTCTGGCATGTGCTTCAGAGAGAGCTGCACTCTTGACAGCTGAGGGAGTTGTAGGGCCAGTGGGAACCATTATAATATGGAGAGGCAGAGGACTGGCTTTCACGGGATTTGTGCACTTGGACCCAGCAGCCCGATGTCTCCATCTGTGAAGCAGACACACATTGGCAAGGGGCCCCTGATCTAGCCTTGAGTAGTCCAGTCCCCATACAGATACAGACACTCAGACCTGGAGCCTGAAGGGGACTATGGAAGTTCTTGTCCATTTATTCATTTGTTCACCCATTCATTCATTCATTTGGAAGTTTTTTTACTGTGGATCATCTCCATAGCACAGCATTCCAGACCCCAGAGACTCTCCCTTCCTGAAGAGAAGAGGGAAGAGAGGATGAAGACAGTGAGGTATAGGAAGTGCACCAAGAACACAGTAGGTTTGTGGGTGGCTAGTTGGAGTGCTGCTGGTGGGCTGCCTTTCTGAGGAGGCAGAGTGCTGAAACCCCAGGTGTGAAAAGACGTAGGAGGCCAGGAATCTGTGAGGTGGTAATGGTGAACATGGTGGTAATATGATGGTAGTAGAAATCATGGTTATAGGGACAATGATAGCTACTAGTGTGATGGAGATGGACATGGTGAGGATAATGGATGAGGGTGATGATGATGATGATGATGATGATGATATGATGATGGGGGAACAGTAAAGTGGTGATAGTGAAGACTGATAATAGTTGTGTTTGTGGCTATGGTGATACTAGTAATGGTGGTGGTAGTGATGATTATGGTGTTTGCGATGGTTATGGTGGTTGTGATGGCGATGATCATGGTGATGGTGATGACGGTTGTGGTTGTGATGGTTGTAGTGCTTGTCATGATGGTAATGATGGTAATAGTGGTGATGATGAGGACATGGAGGTGACGGGGATGATGGTGGTCGCTGGTAATGAGGGTGGTGGTGATGGCGATGGCGTCCATGGTGACACTGGTGGTGTAATGGTGATGGTGGTGGTAACTGTGGTGGTGATGATGGTAGCAGTGACAGTGATGATAAGGAAAGTGGTGGTTGTGATGATGATGATGATGAAGAAGACAGTGAGGAGATAATGACATGCTGGCAGTGGGAATACAGCCAGCTGTGAGTTGATGGTAGTGATGACGATGACTATGACGGTGACGATGCTAATCTAAGGATCATAAAGGCTATTTGCCAGCCCTAAACACACAGTGGCTCTTGGCCAAACATTGTTCCACTTGCTGACTTCTTAGGCCTCCTGCTAGACAGAAGCTGGTGCCGGTTCATCTTACCAAGTAGGAGACAATGGAGAACTGAAATGGGCCATCACTTGTTACTGAATCATTTTGGAATCAATTTGGACGCAGGGAGCCTTCCCTCCAAATGCCTGCCCTTGGCCAAAGCTTCTGATGAAAACAAGATTCGCTTGCCTATCCGGGCTGTGCCCCATGATGCCCACCAGCAGCAGCTAACCTGGGCTTTCCTCGTGCACCTTGCACAGGCATGGGGGCACCTTGGTTGGATTTGCACTTCATCTGACATCGGAATTAACCCCGACAGTAATTTGCTGATGGAGTGCGTGCCGTGGGTCATGTAGCCTGAGCACTTGGGATGAGCTGAGACATTTCCAAGGGGATTACTGGAATGTGCTAAACGGGAGGCTTAAAGGTTACTTGTTCCCGAGCAATCCATGAACCGTTCTATGAAAAGTTGTAACAGAAATAATTGAAGTGTCAGGAAGCACCAGAAGAGAAAGAATAAGAAATCCAATCAACAATTCTCTTATCGCTCACTGGCATCCTAGTTTCATTGGTACTCTGACAAGACACCTGTATTCAAGTGTTGTTCTAGAAAGACAGGGGAGGGGAGGGGAGGGAGTCACAGAAAGATAGATGTCACAGTTGGGGCTCCCGTGAAACAAGCTTATCTTACTTTTGTGGATTCTCTGCAGGAGGTGAGCCGTCCACAGCCAGGGCCATTCCTGAATCTCCCAGGGTCTCCAGCATCGGGGCATTTGGGAGGACTCAGGCCCTGGGAGCCTTCCAGCACTCATCCTTGACTCTTCAGCATTTAGCTATGATTCAGAGAGGCAAAGTCACTTACTTCCCTGTAGCCACACAGCAAAGGAAAACTGGAGCCAGCCTTGGAAAGAAAATGTCAGGGACCTCCCACTAGTAATCAGGGTAGACATAGCATTCCAGGCGAAACAAAAGTGTATGACAGTCCAAGCCTTCAGACATCTGTAACAGGGAGGAAGGAAGAGACGCTAGCCCTTCAGGGCCTGGTTTCCAGGTTGAGAACCTGTGAAAGGCTAAGTCTGGGGCCAGATGTGGTACATAGAAGAGATGTGTCAGCCTCGCGTCTACAAGAGGGCAGCCAGGTGTGTGTCTCTGTCGGCGAGTTCGGTGGGAGGAGGTGTGGAAATCCTAGGGCAGAATAACAAGCATACTGAAGGATCACCAAATGGCATCATTGCAGGTTCAACCCGCACTAGAGCCCAGAGTCTGTGGCTGGCATGGCCTGGTTCTGGGGCTGGGTTTGGGCAGGGGCAAGTAGGCAGTAGTGGGTGGCAGGAGTGACTGATTCTGGCAGCTCCTGTGGTCCCCAGATCCCTTCTGCCAAGAGGTCTCCCGGCAGCCTCTGGGATGTGGGTAGCCATGACTAAGCATCATCCTTGGTAGCTCAAGTCTTCTGACTTTCAGAACCGCCGAGGGAGAACCTAGCTAGCTTGCTACTGGGACCCTGTGCTCCCAGCCCCACCAGTTGATGGCCATGCCTTCAGAGAACTGGGTGGTGGAGAGATAGATAGATGGATGGAGGACCATCACGTGACATGTTTTCCTCGTTGTTTTCCTGGGAGGGATCTAAAGCCCTGAGTGTTAAGATGCTGCGCCCTAACTGGGATGTTTCTGGGGGCTCGATTCATCTGGGGTGGGGTCACAGGAGTAGGAGGAAGAGGACGGGGTTCAGACTGCCTGTATCTCTTGTGGTCTGTGTCTCTCCCTCTGTCTTGCTTCCACTGGCGAGTGTATGTGAGGTTCCGGTTTAAACAGCGCTACACCCTAACCAGCTCTGGGACCAGGACTGTGTGCTCCGGGCTTTCTTAGGGGTGG
The DNA here is from genome assembly GCF_004664715.2 of Peromyscus leucopus. Taxonomy (NCBI): domain Eukaryota; kingdom Metazoa; phylum Chordata; class Mammalia; order Rodentia; family Cricetidae; genus Peromyscus; species Peromyscus leucopus. The sequence goes on along the minus strand of NC_051080.1, from coordinate 31,519,721 downwards.
GGTTAGGGATGGAGAGTGTGCACAGTAAGGCTCTCGCCTTCCCACAGGGACTTCGGGCTGCCCTTTCGTCTCTTCCTTATTACTCCCCGTTACAGGTGTCTGAAGGCATGGGCTGTCTTACACTTTTGTTTGCCTTGGAATGCTGTGTCTACCTTGATTACTAGTGGGAGGTCCCTGACTTTTTCTTTCCATAAATAATGGGATACTGTGAGCCCAGCAAATGAGTCACCATGCTTCTGCTGGCCGGGCTTGGTCTCCACAACCTCCAGTCAAGGCCTGGAGGACCCCCTGAAAAACCAGGGTACATGAGAGCAGAGCCCCTCTTTCGGATGATCCAGCATCATTGAAAGTGCCCAGTGACCAGGAGCAGGGGTTTGGGAACTGTGCCGTGATGCTTCCACAGGAGCAAATCCTCTCTTCAGTATATCTTGAGCCACCAAACTCCAAAGTAAGGTGGTGACTCATTTTGAACACAGGACAATAAGAGTGAGGATTGTCTGTAGGGCAGGGAAGGGGCCATGTGGCTGGTAGAGGCAGGGTAGCTGGACTTCTCATCTGCTTTGGCATAGCAGGCTACAGCTTGCCTGGCCAGGGCTGACCCTGTCCCTTCTTTCAGCCACAGATCTGTGTGCTGTGCCTAGCTGGTAGGTCTGTGCTGACATGGACCGTTGGACTGAGCTGAGTCTCAGTTTCCCTGCCTCTGATGTGAGGCAGACAGTGAGGGCAACTGAATAACGACGTGCCCCACGTGCAGTGGGTTAACACAGCAAGTGCAGATTTGGTCCGAATTCTTGCAAGAACCCAGTGCGTGGGTTTTGCAACTGAGGGTTCATCTAAAGGCATGGCCAGGTCAGGGAATTGCCCCCAAGATCACTCATGGGCCTTGGCATCCTCAGCCTTTGTCTCCTGGGCCTGTTCTCAAAGCTTCTTTTGGACACAGAGCTGGTTTTCTGGGATGCAGGAAAGAATGAGACAAGCAGGTCCCAGGCTGGAAACACAGGCTTGGAGACCTTGCAGTAATTCTGTTCATCCTCTAGCCTATATCAAGGAAAGGGAAAGGTGTGGGGTTGTATATACCATCTCAGAGGTGTCCACCGATCCGGCGGCACCAGCCTGGCAGAGCAGTCTTAAGGATTACCGGAGACTGAGCGACTCTGCGCTTCGCGATGCTGCTGTGCTCAGCAGGTGTGATCCATCCCCCACTGCCTGCAGCTTTTGCTACATCACAGCTCAATCCATTAGCACCACTGCCTGTGCTGTCCCAGGCTCTCTCTGGGAGTCAGGGACACATTGATGAATGAGATGGGGCTCCTGCTGACCCCGAGGATCCCACAATTAAAATGAGGGTGTGGACCAGCTTGAATGGGTCAGGAGACAGCAGACAGGGAGTGCGGAAGCAGCCACAGGAAGAGCTCTAGAACCTCTGTCTGCATCCCCAGGAGGCTGGCCTCCTGGCCAAGCCCCTCCAGTGTGGCCAGACTCAATCCGCCGATTAACCTCGTGTTCAGAACCACTGAGCCATGAATCGCGTGGGCAGGCGGGTGCGTGTTGCCTTTAAACGAGCCTTATGTAACGAGGCTGTTGGGAACAGCGGACTCCAGCACAAGCCCTTCTTTTAAAATAGATCGCTTGTCTTTATATAGCCGAATGAGCCTTTGAGTCTTTCTTCTGGCTCTGCCGTCTTACAGAGGCGCTGATGTAGGTCAGATATTGCTTGGTGAGAATTAATTAATCTATAATTGTATCGAAGGGAAGTGAGAAAAACAAGCAAGTGTTCCACCTACCCATGGAGCCTAGGAGTAAGCATTCCGGGCAGCATTTGGGGAGGATTGACTGGAGGTCGCTCATCCCTTGTGGTGGCTGCTGTCCTCCTCACTGCCCTTGCCTGTACCCATAGCCCTTAGCTCTGTGCGGAGTGCTGGCTTTGGAGCCAGGGATCAGCTCCCATCCGGCTTCTGGAGTCCCCAGAGTTGCCCTTGTCCCTAACCCTGCAGCTCAGCCACAGCATGGTGGTAAACACCTGGGTGTTCCAGGTCAACTGTGGCCTGAGGTCTGGCTCCTCTGCTCCCACTGAGCTGATCCCCTCCTCTTGGTTTGGGCGCTCCCTCTTGCTCCTGAGTCAGCTGGCCTGGTGTGCTGTCTGTGGAACCCTGCTCCTCCAGGTTCCCACGCGTCTTCACCGCTGTTCACACCCCAGGTCCTTCCCCACGTGTGTCCCATCGCTTGGGTTTCCTGGTTGCCATGTCATTTTGATCCTCAGCATGGCGGGAAGACATTCTCAGCCTCCACCCTCCCAGCTCCTGAGGAGCTGGGCTCCATGAGAATACTTCTGGCCCCTGTGGCTTGTCCTGTGGTGTTGATCACAGCCCAGTATTGTCGATTTCCCCCCCACCCCCACTCCTGCCCCGGGGGAGGCTGAGGTCCTTCAAATCACTGCTGCCTAAGCAGGGTATGGTTTGGGGAAACTGATCCTGGTAGTTTTCTGGGCAGGGCTTCTGTAGTTGTTACTCTACTTGCCAATGACGTCATACCCAAAGTGGCCATAGTCAGAGACATCATCGAAGACTCCCTTCTCGCCTTTCACCCAAGGGTCACTTTTCCTGAAATGTCAGTGAGCACAGGCATCAAGTGCCTGTTGGCTTCAGAGAGGATATAGAACATAGAGAACCTTCCAGGCTTACTCAAAATGCAAGTGGTGGGACATGGGAATCTCTGAAGGGGAAGGGGAAACAGGTACTGTAAGCATCCCAGGTCCAAGTCCACATGCATTTCTAGCCTGTCATTCACCAGTGCTCAAGCTACCCAGGCCCTTGTTGCCGCCAGCTGGTCCATCCAGGTCCTCCCTGCTGTGGGAAGCTGGGACTCCACAGCTCCCACGGTAGAGTATCAGGCCCCGTTGCAGGGATCCTGGGAATGGAAGGATTGGCTTTCCGTTTGTGGATGTACAACCCATATCTTGTGGCTTGACCTGACCACCAGTACCTGCCTTACCTTGTCCAGCCAAGTGGTCATCTACCTTAGTGTCCCTGAGGGGCCAGCACATAACACTTCAAAGACCCATGAATCCCCACCACAGCTGGGAAGGAGGTTAGCCTGTCAGTAACCAACCGTGGGCCTGAATGGGTGTGGACTGTAGATACCCAGAAAGCTCCCCCACCCCGCCCTGTCGATCCCTGCCAGGCAAGAATAGGGGTCGACCTCTCTGCAGGTTCATCCATAAGAGGCTTAGGACAAAGGTCACTTCCCCTCCACATCTTTTTAGTTTGACTGTGGGTGTGAAACTGTACCTTTAGAACTGGACTCCGGTGGGCAATATAAGCACTCCATCTGGATGGTGTTAGGGTGTGGCTGCACACCAGCCATGACCTGCTGGTGGAGGGCTTCATGGGGTCTGCTTTAGCTGCAAATATCACCATAGACTCACACCTGTGGGAGGGTGGTTCCAATAACCCATGGGGTACTACTCTGGAGCCTTGCTCTATAACCTTGGGTATGCCAAAGCCAGAGGTCGGGTTTTCCTGCCTGGGGCCCTGGGAGTCCTGGGCAGGTCTTTCTCAGCCCTGCCTAGCTTAGCTTATTACAAAAACATACACCTAAGACTGGCTTCCTCTTTCAACAAGTGGGGAAACTGAGGCTAGGGAGTCAGGGTGGTCCCATGGCCACCCAGCTGGAACCTGAAGTTTTGGGTCCTGATGTGCAAAAGACCAAAACTTTTCTTGGGTCCTCTGGCCTTACTAGCTTAGGTGGGCTGAGGGACCATGAGAAAATCTGGGGAACAGCCAATTGGATTTCCCCTTTTTGTGCTTTGTAAACAGGTCTGCTAGGCAGTCCCACAAGGGCTGAAAAGCTGCCAGCTGTGTGCCTCCGTCACCTCTCAGCCCCTCAGAGCCTCAGTTTCCCACTTCATAAAATGGGGTCATTGGGAGGGCTAGGCAAGGCCAGGGTGAGAATTCCGGGGGATGGCTGCCACCAGGCTACACCACACCGCACATCTGTGTGCCCTCCTTCCCACAGCAGCGGGTCTGGTCAGGTCCCTCCTGGTTCCTCAGCAGCCTCCCCCAGCAGGAGCCCGCATGGCTCTGGGTTTGCTCTCTCCTGGCTGTTTTGTTCCTGTGCTCTGCCATACAAATGTCAAGAAAGAATTTAGATGAGGGGAAACTGCCTCAAAGGTTGTGTTTCTGGCAGGGTTTCAGAGGCTGGTGATGAGGGGCTGTGGCGGGCCCGTCCTCAACAGCAGCACAGCTAGGTGGGGATTCATGGCAGTGTGGGTACAGTGTGGGGGGACATGGGAGCACCCACCTCTTGCTTCCTGATTCCCACAGTAGCCTGAGACTGGTCCCAGCAGCCACTGCACACCCAAGACACAGAAATGGGGTCTGACTAGGAACCCCCCAGATCCTCTCCTATCCCTTGTCTGTCTCTGGCCCTTCCAGATCCTTGGGGCTTCTTCGGGTGATGCTCTGTGTCTTCCATCAACCCACAGGTCCCCACTAATGCTGAATTGTCTGCTGGCTCCCCAAACCCTGTCTTGATCCAGCAAGCTTCACCCACTCTTTGTCACCCCCAGTCTCCCCCGAAAGCTCCAATTTGCCCAGGGTCAGTGTGGTCCAGGTGTTTTACCAGTAACACCTTCCCAGTGATCTGAAGTGTTCAAAGCCAGGGACAGGAAAGGGGCTGAGTTTTATCCCGAGGGCCCAGCAGGCAGTGAAGAACTTGTTTTAGCTTCTGATAGCTCTTTTGGGGACTGCGGTGAGATCTGTGGATGCAGGAACACCAGACAGTAAACAGAGGGTGACTAATATTGATGGCAGAGGGTACCCCAGCACCAATGAAGTGGGGTCCTGCCAGGAGGGGACCCTGGAGTAGAACCACAGGAATTGGGTAGTGGTTAGGTAGGGGGAACACTGGGAAGAGCCAGGCAGACAAGATGGAGGTGGAGAGTCTGTGCAGCCATCTTGGGCATTTGGATTTGCACTCAGGAGATTAAGTCTGAAGTTCCTCCGGGATGGACTGGAGGTCCAGAGCTTCGGAGAGACTTACATAGATTAGGGTAGATTTGCCCCCAAGTGGTCTCTGGGCTCCCGCTCCAGGGCTCACCCTCATGAAAAGCAATGGGACCGAAAACAGTTTGGCTTGAACAAAAAGCACATAGCACACACCTTTCCGGCTGCCTTCAGCTCTGCTGGGGGTGGGGGGGGATGGGAGAGCAAGGGGTGGCAGTCGCATGAGTGGAGCGCGTGGCGGTAATTAATCACTTTTCAATTAGCATTCAGGAGCTGCTGTCTGAGGACTCGGAGCAGGCTGGCTCTGCATTGCTGTGCCAGGCTCCGGATGCAATTTTATAAACGTTGTGAGCTGAAATAGCAGCATGAAGCTGAGCAGGCATCCCAAACAGAGCACAGTAAGGGAGGTAATGAAGTTGAGGCCCGGAGGAGCAGAACCCTGGGCTGCCCTGATGCAGGGAGGACTAGCCCAAAGGCCTGGGAGGGCTCTGGCATACAGCACTTCCTAAGTGCTCCTGGTAGGGTGGATGTTAACCAGGTGGGGATGTGGATATACTCAGGACAGGCGAGGATGTCTGTGGGTGTTTTGAGGAGCAAAGGGTCTCCTTCCTGACCCTTGCCTATTGGCCAAGCACTACGTGGGTCTCCACTGACCTCCACATTTCACTCTAGCCCAGGGAAGGGGCCGTGCTACAGCTGACGGCTCACAGCAGAAACATGGCAGGGGTTGGATCATCCTGCACAGGAGTCTGATGGTGGAGTGTTGCCTGGAGTTGATAGCCGCTCACATCTTACTGCATTCTTGCCTTGTCCCTTGGCTTCTGGGCCTGTCCAGAAATGGGGCAAGACCTCCCTGGGGGCGGGGGGGGGGATGGAGAGCAAGCTGGCATCCTCCTGAAGGCATCAGTTAGAGAGACAGCTCCTTGTGTGGACCCACACCTTTCCCTGTCACAGTTGACAGGTGCTACTGTTAGGGAGCCAGTGTATTTGGGCTCAGGCCATGTCAAGGATCTTCTCTGACACGGAATCTCCTTTTTCAGGAAGTGTGCAAAAGATAGAGCAGCGGATAAACACTGAGGGGCCCGGAGCAGGCAATGGCATCCTCTGACAACTTGACCTCTGGCTCCTACCTCCAGACAGAACTCACTTCAACTGTGAGACTCTCCCACGTCTGTTGTGCCGGCCTGGGAGGCCAGGCAATATGGAAATAGATGACACTTTACAGTTAGCGAGAAGCAGCTGGGAAGGGGCTTCTTGTGCGGTCCAAACCCCATTGTTGAGAACTTAGTTCCCGCTGGCTGAGAGACACTTTGCAGCTGGAATCGAAGCTACCCAGGCAGAGGGGTGGGAGGAGGGGACCTTGGGAGAGGTTAGGGTTAGACCAGATCACCAGGGTGGAAACATAGGTTGGACCCTGGTGGTTGAGTAAGACAAGGGTCAGCTCAGAGGAGACACATGCTTGGGAGCTCTGTTTCTCTGTGGGACACTCACACTGCCTTGGGACGTAAGGCTGTCACCAGACATGACTCCTCAACTTTGGACAGGACTCTAGGCCCAGGTGACTGTCTTCTCTTTGTAGCCCACCCAACCCATGACAACACTCCTTCAGCAGTGGAAGATCGGCTCCTGCAAAGCTTCCAGCCACTGGGACCTATAGCATGGGAGTGAGTCCTGGATCTAGGCTCAGACTGAGCTCGGTGGCAGGGTAAGGGAGTTGACAGCTGGTGTATCGTCGGGTTCCCAGAACCTAGTTTCCACTCTCCAGAGGTGAGGCCCCTGCAGTGAGCACTTGTTGACTGCTCATCTCCAAGATCCATGTTTTTTTTTTGTGTCTTCCTATGGTAGGGCTTGGCTTTGGGGGTCTAATAACTTGTCTCACTGGGCTGCTGTTCCCACCATGCCAAACAGTAACCAGTTTCCATGGTTTGCACTAGGGTGGGACACCAAGCCAGATGCCTCTTCCCCCCACTTCTGTCTCCAGCTCCAGTCTGACTTTCCACGCTAATTTCTTCATTACCAGGAATTAGTTTGCAAATAGCAGAGGAAACTTCAAGGTCTGTCTTCCTAAGGAGGCTCATCAGGCCCCATAGAAATTCAGATCAGAAGCCACAGTGTCCCTGCTGCTCAACAGGCACCCACGCTCACATGCCACTACTAATTCTTTTATAAATAACTTGATCTTCATCAGGCGCGTATTATTTATAATAACCGTTGTATTATTTAGATGTCAGCGGCGTCATGTTAATTGCAGCCGCTGGGGCTGTCAGTGGCGCCGAGGTTCAAGGTGATAAGGGGGACCACAGCCCTTCATTCTCTTGTCCTCCCATGCCTGGTTCTGAGTGGGCAGGCAATGGACAGCCAGCTGGCATATGCAGCAAGTCCTTGGATGTTATGCGAGCCAGTTGTGGAACACGAAACCAGGTCTGAGCAGGTTAGGAGAAGCTTCTTGCTAAGAGGGGAGTAGCCAGTGCTTGTGGATGGGTCCTCGGCCTCCAAGGTGAGGGGTGTGTGTGTGTGTGTGTGTGTGTGTGTGTGTGTGTGTGTGTGTGTGTATGTGGTGTTCATCACAGACTATCTGGATGTCATCTCACCCGCCATTATCACAGCCGGGTCCCACTGTGGACCTGGCTACCCTAAAGCTACAGTATTCCAGTGCCAGCCACCAGCCACATGTTTCCTTTAAGTGAACTCCTTTTCTAGTGAAGAACCAGCAGAGAGGTAGACCCATGTTTGCACGTGGGCTCCATGTCTCTCACCAAACGTCTGCCTCATCCCCTAGTTTTTCTGTGGCTGTCTTCTCTAATGGAAGCCACAGTGCTGTTGAGGCAGGTCACCGTGGGAGTCATGACCCGTGGCCTGTGGCTCACATAATGCAGTTTGCTGCTCAGTCGAGGGCTGGAGCTTGAGGTCACTGCATGGGTGGGTCGGTCCCTCAGAATCCTTTTTCTCTGCTGTGCAGACAGTGTGATCCCCCCTCATTCTCACATCTGTTTGTGCTGACTCTCTGGTCTCCTGTCTTATAAGGTCATTTCATTGGTCTTATTTTTCCTTAAACACCCCGACTGCAGACGTTGTCCCACTCTGAGGTCCCAGAGTCAGGACTTTAATATAAGGTGATGGAGCCTAATCCTGCCAAGTCCCCAACAAGCCAGGTTGCCTAATTTATAGCCATAGCGTCGCTGTAGGGAAACACGTGATCAGTGCTGGTAAGTTATTAGGGAGGACTCATCCATGCCAAGACTTGGGGGAATTATCGTTGGCCTTTGGGCCTCAGTTTCCCACTATTCCATGAGTATGTGATTAGTTCTTTCATCAGCTTGTTCTGGAGACGGAGGAGTCATCCAGATAATGGGCATCACTGAGTGGTGGGTACGGGTGTCTCTGCTCAGATGTCTCCCCCTAAAGCCTCTCCTGTTGCTTGGACATGCAGGACCTGCCCAGGTGCTCAGACCACCAGGGTGAAAAGTCAGGCATGGGTAGATGACATCCAAAGTACGGACCGTACCCTTGTGCTGGAAGACACGGGCAGGAAGCAGTGATGGAACTCCTGGAGGAGGCACCTTTATGACGATGTTGGAAACACATTCAAAACCCAGGCTTTCCTCTGAATAGGGCTGCATAGTGCTGGAGGCCATTCCATGGATTCAGAGTCAGCCCCACCAGGGTGTGAGGGGTGGATGGACCAGCTTCACCTGCTCAGTGGAGGAGGACTCTTGCTTTGTGAGGCTAGCTCCACTGAGTGCTTTCTCCTAGAAGGCTCTGAAGTAGCAGCTGGAGGTCTGTCCCACACCAAGCTTCTCCCTCCCTGCTGCTCTTGCCTCTGGAGGAGCCTCACCTCACTGTCTCTAAGTAATTTGCATGGATTTGCATACATTGTTACCCACAGTCCTATTTGTTTCTGAAGAGGCACCTTTAATCATAAATGTAGTTACCCCCTCAGTCTTTTCTCTGCTGCCTTTGTCCTGACCCAGCCTACCCCCTTGTTGGATTTTTTTTCTAGTTTCTCATAATCCTGCCTCGGTGGAAGGTGGGGCTTCCATTTTTATTTTTCATTTCTCGCTTAGCAGCTTTCTTCTGTGGGAGGCTGGAGGCTCCCCAGCCTTTGGTGGAGCTGGCTGGGGATGGTGACACTCGGATGTCCAGGTTGCTGGCAGGCATCTTTCACCCGGTAGGCAAGATGGCTGCCCTGGACTCTCTTGGCTTTCAATTGGGAAGAGACTATGAGAGAGCCATGGGGAATGAGGGTCAGTGTGTGGCCTTTTGCCTTTGGTCCTAAGGGACTGGTGAGAAAGTGCAGGGTTAGATACTCCAGGGGACCCAGGTGGGTTGCTGTCCAGGTCCAGGTCTGGTGCTGAACACATCAGGTGCCACCACCAGCCGAGGGAAGGGGGTTAGTCTGCGGCTGCCCAGGCTCCTGATGGCTACGCCCCTGGCTGCCTCATGGATCTGAGACAACTTTACCACCATGTATCGGCTGCTAGACACCAATGCCAGCTGGAGCTCCTCCTTCAGGCAGTCTCCTGGCATGGCATGGCTCTCCTGGATCTTCTGTCACACTCAAGCTTGGCCTGCAGTGTGACCATGGAACACCTAGGGAAACTGGACATCCATGCCCTGCACTTATGTGTCCTCTGAACTCTAGGCTCCACCAGAGCTCCATGGTGTGATTAAGATACCAAGTTCCCTGCCAGGAAATGGTGGCACATGCCTGCTGTCCTTGCATGTCCCTTTGGTTAGTATGAGAACATCCCAGGTTAAAGTTAGAGTGGACAAATCCTCTCTTTAAATGAGGAGGATCCAACCATTCGGCACTTCAATATAGTGCTGCATCTACATATTAATAGTCAAAAACTATAATATCAAATTCCAATAAAACCTGCAAAAAATTATCATTTTTGTCTATCTGTCTGTCTATGTATGTATGTATGTATGTGGTATGCATGTGCATGCATTTGCATGTGTTTGGGAATACATGTGTGTGGGTGCAAATGCACATGTATTGCACATGCTCTCCAACATGTATGTGTATGTATATATATATATATGTTGAGGTGTGGTATATATATATGTTGAGGTGTGGTTTCTCCCTGAACAGCAGTTTGCCAGTCTGGCCAGTCTTACTAGCCAGCTTACTTGAGGGATCCCCTGTCTCTGCTTTCCAAGTGCTGGGATTACAAATAGGCTGTCACATCCACCCAGGGTTTATGTGGGTGCTCGAGATCCAAACCCTGTTCCTCACATTTGTGTGACAAGTATTTTTACCCACTGGGCTATCTCCCCACCCCCAAATTCATGCTTTAAGCAAGTTTATGGTTTTGTGTTGGCCTGCATAGCTAGCCTCAGCCTCCTGCGGGGTCTGAAATGTGCTGAAATGCATATCCTGAGCAGGGCCTGGGTGGTGCACACAAATGCCAGCACTTGGCGGGGTGGAGGCAGGGAGATTAGTTAAAGGACAGCTGAGGCCACCTAGTGAGAGGGACCTTGTCTCAGCAAAACAAAGCCAAACAAGGGGAGACACAGAACCAAGCAAAACCTACTCAAATGCACAGTTTCTGTTCACTGTGGTGATGTTTCTACACACACAGTCTGGTGTGCACGCGTGGTGGATCGCCATTGCTGCCGCCACTCACATGTCAAGACAGACGCTGCTCTTCCCATCTCAGACTCTGCCCCTCCCTCTCCCCAGCCCTCCATCCCACCTTCTGCCACTGTGGATTGGCTGCTGTAGGGATGCCATGAAAGGAATCGGCATGAGGGAGGACTCACCGTGAGAGAGGACTCACACACTTGGTTTTTTTTTTAGTGGCTGGTGTTTCACCCAGCCTATTGTTCCCAGAGTTTACCCTATGGGTGTCCTCTTCGGGGCTGAATAGCACTCCATTCAGTGTGTGACTTACCCATGCTCCTCCTCCACGTGCTGTCCACAAACAGTGGCAGTTTATGTGTTGGCTGTTGTGAGCAGTGTTGTAACCATCGTAGAGAAGCCTCTGTCTGGGCCCCTGATTTCAATGACTTTGGGTGAACAGATAGGCAGAAGTGGAGTCGTTGGGACTAACTGTTTAATTTTGAAGAGCCATCAGGTCACTTTCTACACCAGCTGCACCACTTTACATCCTGCTGGCTGAGCGTCTCAGGTTCCATTTCTCCGCATCCTCACCGACTCTGGCCACTTTCTGGCCGTGATAGTAGCTGTCTCTGGGAGGGGGGGGGGGTTGTGTTTCAACATGATCTGATTTGCTTTTCTTCATTGATTGGTGACTGTCTTTTCACAGGCTGGCGGTTGTTTGTGCCTTCTTTGTACAATGACTGCTCGAGTCGTTTCCTCCATCTTTAAACTGATTGTACATCCTTTTGTTAAGTTCTGTGGGCTGCTGTCTGGTTCCACTTTTAAAGTGAGCCAAGGTTGGATGGGTGTGGGGACCCAAGATATCTGGTGACAGTGGGCATGGTGGGTATGGGAAGCAGTGGGAGCCAATGACTGTGACAAAGGTAAGATGCTGTGAGCTTGGTGACAGAGGAGGTGACTTGGGTGGCATTGTTGGTGCTACTGGTGGGATGATGGTGGTGACACCACGGACCGGATTGTGCCCTGGTTCACTGGCCAGAGTTCTCTGGACTCCTGGCTCCACAGGGGTTTGGTTTGTGAGTAGAGGAAGGATTAAGGGCCCTGCAGCTGTCACCAGGTCTGGGGACAGGATGACAGGCGGGGAGGAAGTGTTTATTGAGGACAGGCTTTAGAAGCTGATCCCTCTGGCTTGGAGGAAATTACAAGCTGGCCTATCAAGCGCAGTACCAACCAAGTCTGCAGCCGCATCTGACATTCATCCGCCTGCATTTTGACATTAAGAAACAATCCTGCAGTTGGGATTTGCATAAATCCTCAGAGAGGAGGGACCAGGGAGGGGGATTGAGTACCAGAGGCCAACTCTGGGCGAGGGGACAGCTGTTTTAAACTGCTGCTGTGTCAGAGGGTGCAGAGGTCTCCTGCTGGCTGGGACCACTGTCATTTGAAACAGCACAGCTGGCCAGGGCAAGGGTCTCTATGAAGCAGTGGGGGTTAGGAAGAGTCCCCAGATGGTAGGAACCAGGACTGAGATCTTGACTGTCTTATTCTCTTTGGAAGGTGGCAGATCGGTGGCCACCCATTGTCCTAGGCAGGAAGACCCTGATACACTTGGAGCTTGTGGTTTGGGGCAGACCCACCTGTGAATGGTGTCATTAGGATGGAGTCCTCCTCCACACTTAGCCTAGCAAGACTTGGTCCTGTGCAGGGCTCCTGGCATGATGGTAATGGGGTGGGATCAGTGACCCTGTTCCACCCGTGGTTTTTTTCCTATCTACTGTCCTGGTTCCCAGGCTGCGACCCCTGCCCTGGCCCTGGTGTGCCCCTGAGTATACTCTCCTTTCTTGATGGAAGTGTTCCCTTGGCCTCTGTGTCCCCAGATCTTTCCAGGTCCCCTTGGGGTCCTTTTGGACCTAGCTCTGTTCTCTAGTACTAAAGGGTAGGCACTACCCTGATCCTTGCTCTGCCCAGGTCCTGATATGTGCCCCCTGTGGTAGCTGGGGCCATCTGAGGCCTCGGTATAGAAATCTGTCTTGGTAGAGCCCAGAAGACTCAGTAGTCTGCTGAAGCAGTTCATCATAATCCACCAGGCCTAGACTATTGGGATAGTCATGCAAAGGTTAGTGAGAAGGAGGGAATGAGGCTGATTCTGCAGTGGGAGATGAAGTAGGGAAGAAGAGCAGAGACATACTGAGCAAGATGTCCAGGCAGTCAGGCGTCTCTGGTTTGCGCAGGTGTTGAAGAGGCAGGCAGAGTCCTCCTGGATTCTACCCTCTGGGCTGCTGGCTCACCTCCAGCCATCACCATCATGTATCTTTGATTTCAGAAACTGGCCAGGCTGGGGCTGTTGGATCAGGAGTGGATCCTGGAGGGGCGGGGGGGGGGGCGGTGGTGGTCAGAAGTGTACCTTGGTCATGTGGCAACTCTTCTAAGGCAAAGGGTAGGCAGAGCTCAGCTCCTGTTACCGTGGAGGGAGTGGCCCCAGGTGAGTGGACCAGAACCGAGGCACTGGTGTCTCTACTCCACCAATGGGGGCGCTCTGTCTGTTTGCATTGCGCCAGCCAGGTGCCATCCGTAGGTTCCAGGCCCTCTCCACTTCTCCTGCCGTTCTGAGCAGCGGAGTGCTGCCACTTAATAAGCCAGAGGTAGAGGGCATTATCGATCCGAAGGCCCTGGCTGCTCACAACACAAAAAAGTCAATTTTCCCCTTGAGCTCCAAGGATAGCTATTGAATGCCTACTAAGAGCCTGTGTTGGAGGGCCTCGCCCAGTGGGTGGTGGGCTGTGCTGGGAGAAGCTAGGTCATCTGCCCGGGTTCTTCATTCACCGTTCATTTAACAGGGACATGCTGAGCTGGTGGCCTGTGGACATCATCTCATTCAGGCCTCAGACTTGTCCCGTGGGACTTCGGAAGCTTAAGGAATTTGCTTGAGTTCAGCCAGCATGAAGGACTCACCCAGATTTCCCAACCCCAGAGCCCAACCATGCTGGTGCACTGTCTGTGTGCTGTTGAGTCAATAGAAGGCCAGGTGTAAAGGCACCATTTGTGGGGTCAAGGGCCCTTGCTTTCTCCATGGCAACAGCAGCCCTGATGTGGGCATGGATGGGCCAGGCTGTGTGCATTGGCTTTGTCCCTGTGGTGATGTGCTTGCCTCACAACTGGTGGCAACACCATTTCCCTGTGAGGAGCAGGACGCCTTCATGGTCATGGCCAGGAGGGGGTGGAACTGAGAGAGCTGGGTGGGCCCAGCTTCTATCAGGCAGTTGACTTATCTGGGCTTCAGAATGGGGTTCATGTCGGTATTGACAGAATGGGGTGTCCCTGGGCTGCAGTGCAAGGTTGGGGAGAGTAGGAGTCTGCTTTCTGTCTTTTGCTGTCCTGTAACCCAGGGCCCATGTCCCCTGCATGCTGCCTGACTCTGGTGCAGGCTTCCCCTGCTCAGGACATCCCAGGGGGAAGACAGGTCACACCCACTGACAACAGTTCTAAGGACTTTCCTACTGGTGACACCTACTTGTGCAACGGTCTGGCAGGACATTGGATGGTGGCAGGTCCCCCAGGTCACTCCAGCTGGAAAGAGTGGAGATCCTTTGAGAGCCAGAATTCAGAGGTGACCTGTGTGCACAGGTCTGCCTTTTGGGTGCACCTGCCTTCTGTGACCTCAGAGATCCTGGAACACAAAGGCCTCTTCAGGAAGAAGGTCTGACGGATCACACAGGGCTGGACTTGGGGCGTCCTGTGGTGGGGAGGGGACATGTCTCCTCCACTGCCAGTTCTTCTCACAGTCTTCTTCATCTGACATAGAACTTCCATCCATCATCCACCCCTCATACTTCTTGCTACTCCCTCTCTTTTCACCCCTTCATTCCTTCCTCTTCCCAACCACCCATCCAGCCTCCAGCTGTCCCCTCTCCCTCCATTATTCCTTCTGTTCATCTATCTATTCATGCTATCATCCATCCATCCATCCATCCATCCATCCATCCATCCATCCATCCATCTATTTCTCATCCCTCCAGCCCTCCAACTAGACCTCTCTTCCCCAGTACTCCAGTTCCTCCCTCTCTCTATCCTTTCACCCATCCCTTTGGATATCCCTCCTCTCCTTCAATCTCTCCATTCCTCCATCCATCTCTCTCTCCCTCAATCCTACTTCTTCCTCTATTCATCCATTCATCCATCCATCCTCCAGCTATCTCTATCTCCTTCTTTCCCCCTTCCTTCCTCTATTCATCTATTCATCCGTCCATCATCCATCCATCCATCTATCCATTCATCCATCTATCTATTCTATCATCCATTCAGCCAGCCACACAGACACCCCAGCCATCCTTCCTTCTTCTGTTCACTGATCTATCCACCATCTATTCATTTTTACTCTCTGTGCACACTCCCACACTGTCCTCTGTGCATGACCAAGTGCTCATGGTTAGAACAGCAGAGCATCCACGTGGTCAGTATCTCATGATTGTCAGATAGGAGGCAGACAGCAAAGCGGAAGGATGTACTCACTGGTCAAAGTGACCAAGGTTATTAATTTCTCTGTACTTGGGCTTGGGAGGAGAAGGCAGTGGGCTTAGGGCAGAGGCTGGTGGCTGGGCATGATCTGCTGGTTACAAGGCATAGATAGAGTGCTTGCTAGCCTGTGGCTGTGGGAGTGACCTGGCAACCTGATTCTGGGTCAGTGTCAGAGAACAAAGCCTTGCCTGGGGTATTCTGGCCCAAAGGCTGTTTTAAGGTCAAGAAGTACATGATTGAGTCTGGCGTGGAAGGGTTAGCCATCAAGCAACAAATGCCTTGAGGCCTCTGCTTCCCGTTGAGTCCCAGTCCATCCACTGCTATGCCTCCTTTCTCTCAGTCTTCCCACAGTCTTCTGGCCACTGATGCTGTCACCTTTTAAACTCACTACCTTGCTCAATCACAGAAGCCTGACTACAACCATCACCTCCTTCAAAGACATCACCATCACCACTCTGCTATCACTGTCTCTGGGCCTCTGGGGTGGTGTGCTCACCAGAACACGCTGCTGGCTGAGGACTGGCATGGGGTCCCAGCTGAACAGAGAAGCTGGCACCAGAGACCATCAGGATGGGATCACAGGGAGAGATCCTAAGAAGATTTACAGGAGTGAGCCCTGGTGACAAGGGTGGCCTAGGGTAGCATTGGCACATGATACAAGAAGACCTGGTTACATTTGCATTTCAGGCGAGCAGCAACTAACTTTTTAGTGTCAGGACATGGTAAATACTGCACAAAGTACACTTGAGTAGACAAAAGTCCCCATGCATCTGCACATCAAGTTTAGTGGTCCCTCCGTGTTAATGTGTCAGCTCTGGCTTGGGGGAGATGGGCTAGAGATGATCCCTAAGTCCCTGGCAGGAGATACTGCAGCTTGAACCAGAGAGATGGGGTCGAGACAGGCTTCCTGACCTCAGGCAAGCTCTCACGACTGCTCACCACTGGCTTGTCTTGGTGCTGGCCATGATTTAGGAAGCCTTGAATCCAGGGATCATGGATGAACTTCTGGAGTCCCAACCCTTCATCAAAAAGTTAGTGTAAGTTCATTTAAACTGGCTAACAGATAACCTGAAAAGAAAGAGAGCACTCAGGACCCTGGGGATCTGCCACCAGCAGTGACCTCTTAGGTGAGTGTCACAGACTCAGGTTAGTAGATACCTTTGTGACACCTGCTGTTAGAAATGGGTTTAGAGTCTCAAGAGAACAACCACAGAATCCAGAGTCTTTCAGCTGGGAAGAGGTTTTACCTCGGCAGAAGGGTGAGTCAAATGAAGCAGGCCAGCACACTCCCAGGATGGCACAGGTGATAAACAAACAGAGCTTATGAAGAGGCTGCAACCCCGAGCACACATCTGTATTTCAAACAGTGCTGACCTTGGGGGACTTGAAGTTTCTGTCAAGTGGCTTCCTTACAATCATTTTTAAAAAAGGAGTTTTGTCTTATTTAACTTTTGGATAGGAGAGAGATGTTTTTTGTTCACATTTCTCACATCCACTGTCTATCAGGTGGGATTCATAGGGAGCTCTTGCCCCACACAGGGGTTGCACACATGAAAGCATACTGGATGCACTGCCATTCCCTGAGTGTTGCCTAACGCAGTCACTTCACAGTGAGGACAGGATCCTCAAGATTGCTGCACTGAGTGCCTGACATGAGGATCTTTCTGGTGAGGATGGCCCTGGTGTGGGCATCTGTGGCCTGCAACAGTGATTCTGACTACATTGCTGTAGATTTCTCCCTGTGAGAGGCAGGGACCCAGAGGTCTTAATGCTGCATTTAATTTCTTGTTTCTTCTACTTTCTCCTCCTCCTCCTCTTCCTCCTCTTCTTCTTTCCTCCTCCTCCACCTCCTCCTCTCCTCCCTTTCTTCTTCCTCTCCTCCTCCTTCTTCCCCTTTTCCTTCTTCATGTGTATATGTATGCATGTGAGTGTAGTGTATGCACACATGTGCCTGGAAGTGTGTGCCAGGTGTGTGTGGCTTCGTATATACAGGCCAGAGGATATCAGGTGCCCTGCTATGTAACTCTCTATTTGATTCTTTTGAAATAAAGTCTCTCACAGAACCTGGAGGTAGGCTAGTGGCTAGTAAACTCTAGTGATCTGCTCCTCTTATATCTGAGCCCCATAGTGCTAGGGTTACAAGTGTGTGTGTGTGTGTGTGTGTGTGTGTGTGTGTGTGTGTGTGTGTGTGTGTGTATGTGTGTGTGTGTGTGTGTATACAATCCCACTCATTTATTTTAAACATGTGTGATCTGAACTCAGGTCCTCATGGCTGTGCAACAAGAGCTCTTATTCATTGAGGCATCTTTCCAGGCCTGTTTTTTTTTTCCCTTAAAGAAAACACAGGCAATCAGGCATGTCGGCACACACCTGTAGTCCTAGCACTTGGGAGAGCCCCATTCTATAGAACGAGGGCAAGTGGACCAGAAGCTCAAGGTTGGACTGGACTATATAAGTTCCTGTCTGAAGGAAGGAAGGCAAGAAAAAAAATAGGATTAACCAGGCAACCTGGGAGGCAGAAGCAGAAGGATCAGGAGTTCAAGGTCATCCTCAGCTAAGTATTGAGTTTGAGCCCAGACTATGCTACATGAGAATCTCCCTCTTCCACATGCTTTTGAAAGAAAAAAAAGAAAGAAAGAAAGAAGGAAAAGAATAAGGAAAAAGGATTGGAGACCAGTATGGCAGAATATTGCCACCTAATAATAGATGACGATGGGTGGCATTTCATAATGCCACAGTGTGCTTTTGTGGTGTCATGTGACTTTCGGGTCTTATTTAGATATTTTATAGGACATTTAAACTGCACTGTTCACCTCCTCCCACACTATCTGACCATGCCCCCATGAATCTTGGCTTGGGCGTTCTGCTCTGCAGAATGAGGTCAAGCTGTCCCGGAGTATCTCTGAAGGTCTTCGCCATTCTCTGGCTGTAGTGGACCTGTCCCAGCCCTGAGCTGTAGATCTTCCGGTATGGCCCTCCTGTTCCGATAGGCTGGGGTATGGATATGTGGTAGGGGTAGGGGTGCCAAGGCTGACAAAGAAAAAAATGTGGAATGGCAGGGGAATTTGAATTTCAGATAAAGAGCCTGCACAGCTTTTTCTTAAAAGAATGTCTCACAGCAGTATTTGGCACACAACTATCCTGGACAGTGAAGGGTTAATCTGACCCAAAAGGAAGGCTTGGCTCTCGGTCCTCAGTCACCTTTCTGCCCTTGTTTTGTCTAGCCTGATAAGTGCCTGATTCCTGGAGAACTCTGGATTTGGCAGCAGCTGAAGAGAAGAGAACAAGGTCAACTCCAACTTGGTGACTGACCCTCAATAACCACTCTGTACCCTAAACCTTAGTCTCTGGCTGGCTGTGATCCATGTCTATCATCACAGGCCATCACTGGAACAAGGAAACACTGTCTATAGGAGTCTCCAGAGAGTTCAGAGAAGTTCCTGACACCTGTCCAGGTTGGCTAGCATTACCTAGATAAACCATGCCTGTGAGCACTGAGGCTATGCTGAGTCCTGGGAGCCCATCCCCTCCAGGGAGATGCTGAACTGGTCTGGAAGACCCTGAACTTGCAGTTGGTGTAGGAAGTGAGTCCCTCTTGGGCATTCCCGAGCCTCCCGTGTGTTGGGGTGTGGGGTTGGATTCCGATGTATTTGCCCGGGAAACACTCCCTGGAAACAGCTTCCTGTCCTTCTCAGCTGGCTCTGTCCCCCTTCCTTGGGACTGGTCCTAGCCTTGTCCCTCTCTCACTGTCCCATCCCCAGCCCTGGGCCCTCATCTGCTCTGTAGCTGGAGTGAGGTACACAAAGCCACATCTAGCCTCCAAGGCACTGTTGTGTACTTCCCTTCCAGGGTCCCGTGGAAGTCTGATAGCCTCTGCCTCAAGACTCCTTCCCAGGGATGGGCTTGCTGCCTCCCAAGGTCACCTCTCGTTCAGCTGCTCCTTCCTGTGTGTGCAGAGCACTGCCGGCCTCCCAGAGAGGATGCTGAAGAGCAAAGCTTGATGTCGTATGGAAAGGAGGGACAAAGGTTCATCTTTACAGAGTGGTGGGAGCCCCCAGGCTCATGCTGACTGAACGGCCCATGCACTGTTGTCTATGGCTGCCACCCGAACACACCTCAGTTCTTCCTTCTCTGTAAAACATGTGGCTCGCACCAAGGCCCAGGGACTCCTGTCATGAGGTGTGATTTTGTGAGCCACGGTACACTCTTTCAGGGACAGCAGTCAGCTGCCAGTCAGGGAGCGCATAGGGGACATACAGAGGCTGCATTCTGGATGTGATGAGGGATCTGCGGCTCAGCAGAGCCAGGGAGGAAACTCCTGCCCAAGCCAGCCTGCAAGGTGGGCAACAATTAGGATCGGTCTGCCTTCTGAAATTGTCTACAGGGGTTTGGTCAGCTCTAGGAAAGGGAGGATGAACAAGGATAGCTGTTGTTGGACCTTGACAGCAGCCCTGATCCACCACCACCGCCACCACTGTCACACACACACACACACACACACACACACACACACACACACACACTGTGATGAGAGGTCAGAACAGAGGCATCCTGCTGTGGGATGTCTTTCTGTATGGTGTGAATATGTGTTGCTCTGATTGGTTGATAAGTAAAGCTGCACTGGCCTATGGCAAGGCAGCTTAGAGGCAGGCAGAAATCCAAGCAGATAGACAGGAAGAGGAAGGAGAGGCAGGGAGACATCATCCTGCCATCCAGGGAGCAGCATGTAATGGCACACAGGTAAAGCCACAGAACACATGGCAACATATAGATTAATAGAAATGAGCTGAGTTTAGTTATAAGAGCTAGCTAGAAAGAACCTTGAGCCATAGGCCATGGTCATACAATCACAATTAATATGAGTTTCTGTGTGTTTATTTGGGTCTGAGCCACTGCAGACTGGGCGGGATACATGAAAACTTCCGACTCCAGTATCCTTCAAAAACACTGCAGGGGAAAGAGGGGACATGACCACTTTCAGTTCAGCACTTCTCTGGAGGGGTTTCCAGGACTCATAGCCTCAGTGCTCACAGCATGGTTTATCTATGCTGGCCAACCTGGACAGGTGTCAGGAACTTACCTGAACTTTCTGGAGACTCATACAGACAGTGCCTCCATGTCTAAGGAAGAATAGACCTCTGCAAGGGACAGACAGACACCCTCAGATTTCACAGGCTGTAGTGGGTATTGAACAAGTGCCTGCTGTGAAAGAGAGGCAGGGATAGGAAGGGAAGAGCTTGTGTAGAGGTGAGGGCTGTGGAGGCCTCCAGGGAGCCACACACAGTGACGGAGGATCCAGATGCAGCCTGGAGCAGCCACCTGCCACAGGCAGCCTGCTGTCTCCAGATGTGGGGGTGCATGGGCCCTTCAACTCCAGACTAGGTGGGCAGGGACCAAAAGAGAACAATCTGAGATTGTGGTGGCCTGGGAGAAGCTACCTGGCACTTGTGATTGTGAGAGATGATCTGAGTGCCGGGGACGTGGGGGGCTGACCACATGCGAGCCGACTAAGCCCTGAGCAGACACATGTGTGCCAATTAGGAAAACAACTGGTAGTCAATCTCAACTTGCTTTGGACACACCTAGGAGATCTGTAAAACAGGCCTCTGTGTCTGAGAGGGCATTTGCAGAGCCTATTAGATCCTGAGGGCTTTGCTCCATCAATGGTTTAGACATTGAAAGACTCAAATCTGGATGGACTGTTGGGGAGTGGTGAAACTTTGGAAGGTGGGGTATCCTTGGAGGAACCACACCACCAAAAGGGGGTGTTTGAAGGTGTAACTCGACCCTAGCTCTTTCCTCTTACTTCTTCTCTACTTCCTGTCTTTCATGAGGTGAGCATCCTCTACCTCCATGATGCTTTCCTTACCACAGGCCCAGGAAGCAATACAGTCAAGCACTGGGCTAAACCATCTGAACCGTGAGCCTAAGAAACTCTTCTTCTCTTAAGTGTTTTTCTGGCAGGTGTTTGGTCATAGTCACTAAAAGCTAGCTAAATGAAGAATTAAAATTCCTGGTGTTCTGGAAAGTTCTTCAGAAAGGTTTTAGTGCTTATATGAGTAGAAGAATGAGAATCAGGCACACGCTTCTGACAAGCTTGTCCTCCAGTTTTGCCTCCACGAAACAGAACAGTGTACGAGACTTTCTTTTGGACCACCAACCAGCTCCCAAGTCATGACACGGAGACTTGTTATTAGTTATGGATGCTCAGCCTTAGCTTAGGCTCATTTCTTGCTAGCTCTTATAACTTAACCTGTTTCTCTTAATGTTTTTGCCCCAGGGCTTTTTTCCTTCCTTCCTTCCTTCCTTCCTTCCTTCCTTCCTTCCTTCCTTCCTTCCTTCCTTCCTTTCTGTCTTTCTGTATGTCCTACTTTCCTGCTTCCTGTGTCTGTCTGTCTGGCGGCCGCCTGACTTCTGACTCCGGGCATGTCCCTCTCTTTCTCCCTTGTTCTCTTCATTCTTCTTTTGCCTAGATTTCTCCTCTTTATTCTCTCCTCCCATCAGCTCTGCCTGTCCCTCTCCTGCCTAGCTATTGGCCATTCAGCTTTTTATTAGAGCAATCAGGTGCCTTAGGCAACAAGGTGAAGCAAATGCAACACGTCTTTACATAATTAAACACACATCCTTAAGTTGTGAAACAAATGTACCACACCTTTGCCCAGTTAAAATAATGTTCCACAACAGAACAGCATGAGGAATGGCATGGAGGACTCTGGCATTGGTAGAACTGACCGTGTCTGGGTCTAACACCGAGGCATGGCTCTGGAGCGTGGAGGGGAGCTGTGTCCTGCATGCCTCTGGAGACCTTCCTCCCACTATTTAGCAGGGGCTGAAGTGCTGGATACACTGAAAGAGCCGGGTCATAGACGGCTGCCCAGTTTCTAGACTTAGTGAGTGACATGCGATAGGAGGAACTGGTAGGTCTGAACTAGGACACTGTCCTGGAGGAGACTCAACTCCACTCAACTAGGGTGTGTCCTGGGGACAAAGCCCAGTGAAAGCTTTCATGATGAACCACTGGTTTCAAGGTGATCTTGATAAAGGCGGGGCATTGCCAAAAGAGCTACTCACAGAAAGGGCATACTAAGGGGGTTCTTCAGACAGTTACAGCATGAATCTTTTAAACAGAAAAAAAGATAAGCCTAGAAAAGAGTTGTAATCTGCCAGCGTGCCACCCTTGGGCAGTGGATGGTGGGTGGGGCATGTCTGGGCTCGGGTGCTGTACTCCCCTCCTCGCTGCCACTGAGAGCTGTACTTTCAACCCAAAAGACCCGAAGGCAAGAATATTGCTCATTCAGTTGTCCTTAATGCATTAATTCATTAGACATCTAATGACCTCTCTCCTCCTCCTTGTACACTCTAGAATATAAAACAGGGCAGCTTTGTGTGTGTGTCCAGGGAAAGATGGTAGAGCAGGCAGGATGGGGTGACGAGGGTTCCCAGAGTACGATGGAGTGGGGTGGGCTCTGGAGGAAGGCATCTCCTGGTGATGTTGGAGTTGTGTCCTGGAGGCTGAGCGGAAGATGCTGTGGTGCCTGATCCCACCCCACCCCACCCCTGCTACAGCGGGGGTAGGTGCTCTGAGCCCATATAGTTTCCCTCTAAGCAAGGATGCAGCTGGTGGAGGTGATGGCCAGGTGAGAAGGGAAGAGAAGGCAGTGTCCGCTGTCAAGCACTGCTCCAGGCCCAGCACTTCCTCCTCCTGAAGGAGCAAGAGGAGAGAGGAGCATCATGGGCCTGGGAAGCCTAGAGTCTTCATTCACTTTCATACATTGAACAGTTCCTTTTTAGTGGCTAGTTGGGTGCTGGGTCCCTGGGCAGCTAGCTGGATGGACGTAGTAGGCCTGGTTGCTGTCCAGGGTTCCCAGCCTCCGTGGCAGAGAGCAGACTTCTTGCTGTCTTCTCCATAGCAACCATGAGCAGCTCTGGTCCCACCCTCTCGGCACTCGGTGGAGTTTCCCTAGAGTTTCAGGCTTTTCATTCTTGCCCAGGCCACATGTGCATCCTAGAGCTGGTATGTGATGCCTGCAGTACTCCTTGTTGACAGACAGGGGCTTTGGGGGCTCTCTCATATTCTAATAACGACCTGGCCTTTCTACCCCTGCAGCCTCACTACGCTGGTGACGTGTAGCTAAAGCCTGTTGGGCAGTGGTAGTTGCTGGCTTCGTGTGAGGAAGGTTGCTGGCTGACCATGGGCTTAGCTCATAGCTTGGGCCTCCTGTGTATCCAGGGAGCTATGGATGGGAAAAGCCGGGTGTGGTGGCCTTCTCTTCTGTGTCCCTACCCTGCTGTGGGCTGGTCATGATCTCACCCCTGACTCATGCATTTGCAAAATGCTTAATCCACCTGAGAGCAAGGGGTTGAGAACGGTATTTGCTGTGGACGGGAGGAGCCAGAATCAGGGCACTTGCCATGCTCCTGCCAATAGTTCAGTGGAGAGCATGAAGCCCTGGGGACAACAGGGGTAACATCCAACCTCCTTGGTGCACTGCAGCCCTGGGTATGTTCCTTCTCTCTCCCCTAGAGAAATCAGGAGAGCCTAGGGCGAATTCCTGCTGGAGACAGAGTGTGAGTCTTCAGTAGCTGGGTGGGGAAGGAACTGACCTCAGTCTGATAGGTCTGGGCTAGGATTTCATCTGCCAACTCGTGCCTCTGACTGCTTCAAAGGGCTTCAGAGGGTGGTCCATTAGGATCCTGCTCAAAGACAAGTGGGCACTGGGGTGCAACTCTTCACAGAATGGGCTTCTGAAAACCCTTGGTGGGTGCTGAGTCCTGTGAAGTCACCGCTGCCCACAGTGTCTGCCTGCACTAGGCTGAAGGAGAGAGTTAACATCACTTGTCAGACCAAGCTGGGCTGGATCCGCGCGCGTGCGCATGATTGTTGGGGTTAGATTCTCTCCATCTCCCCAGGAACCTTGGCTAAGGGGATTCAGATCCATGGGGACCCAATCTATTTAGCTCTGGTGAAGAACAGTGAATCTCCGTGGCCAGTGCCTTTTGATGTACTTGGACAGACTGGAGGGCTTCACAGAGTACAAAAGGTGTAGGAGTGGAGGCAGGATCACGGCAGCTAGGTAAATTGGGGAAGGGTTTCTCAGAGACATTCTGGAGGCACAAGAGGTCAACAACACCAGCGCTGAAAGACAGGCAAAGGGAAGAGCTGGAGTGATGTATGTGTGTGTGTGTGTGTGTGTGTGTGTGTGTGTGTGGAGGAGGTACAAGAGGGACATCCAGGGCCCAAGGTCAATGAGACACTGGCAGTGACCCCGGGTAAGACGGAAGGCACTGGACAAAGGCCCTGGCATGTCTAGCTGCACATCTCCAAGGACATAGCAGCTCCTCCCCTTCTCTTTGGTTGCCTGGACCACTGCCTCCAGGTGATCTTGCAGGGACTGGTGGGAATGGGATAGGTTAGTAGGTTCTAAGCACTTGGATTTTTAATTTATCAGAATATTATTTTTCTATCTGTCTACCATCAACCCACCCATCTGTCCATCTACTCACTGGCCGATCTTTCCTTCTCTCTTTTTTTTTTCAAGTCTCAAGTTTTGTATAACGTATCTTGATTATATCCACCACCTGCCCAACTCTTCCCAGATCTATCCCATCCCTTCCCTACTCAGTCAACTTTCTATTCTTAAAAACAACCAACCAACGAACCAAACCCCTCAAGACTAATTTGTGCTACCCAATTATTCTTTGTGTGTGGTCTCCCACTGGAATGTGTCAGTCTCTCGGGAGCTATGCTCTTTGGGAAAACGGTCTTCCTATCCCAGAAGCTAACACTTGCCACCTGTCCCATGGCTAGGGTGGCATTGTGTGCCCAGCTCCCCTCTCCATTTTGGGATTTGGTCTGGCTAGATCTTACACAAGTTTTACGCATGCTCTAACGACTGCTGTGAGCTCACAAGTACAGCTCCCTTGCTGAGTCCAGAGATGCTTCCTTGTAACCATCTACTGCTTCTGGCTATTACACTCTTTCTGCCCTTGTCTTCCCACTAATATATCTATCCACTTACTTATGCATCTACCAATCCATCCCTCCTTTCACTCACCCACCCGTCTACTCTCCCACCCACCAGTCAGTCCATCCATCCATCCATCCATCCATCCATCCATCCATCCATCCATCCACCCACCCACCCACCAAGTCCCAATCCTTCCTCCCTCCTTACTTTTTTCCCTTCCTTTCCACTAATACATTTATCCACCCATTTATCCACCTACCAATCCTTTCATCCACCCTTTCATCTACCAGACACCCACTCATCCCTCTTCCCATCCTCTTACCAACTTATTTACCTATGTATCCATCCCTCCATCTATCATCCACCAGTTATTTCCTGAGTATCTATTGTTTGCTAGACAATAGGCCAAGATGGAAAGATGGGGGAAGGGGACAGTTTGCCAAGATAAAAAGACACAGTCTCCACTTCTGACAATTCCCAACTGTCTTTGTGGCCTGTTTCTGAGTGAAAACCTGTGGTCCTGCAAGGAAACAGGTCATCAGCATGGAGAAGACATTTGCGGCCACCCACTCATGTTCAGGAAATCACTGTGTACTGTTTGCTCAGGATTGGCTCTCTCCTGTTCAGCTGACCCTCTAACTGGAAGCCATTTTTACCTTTCTTTCCAATTCTCAATTCATGATACCTTTTCCCAGATATCTCTCTGTCTCTCTCTCTCTCTCTCTCTCTCTCTCTCTCTCTCTCTCTTTATTTTTCGAGACAGGGTTTCTCTGTAGCTTTGGAGTGGAGCCTGTCCTGGAACTCACTCAGGCTGGCCTTGAACTCACAGAGATCCGCCTGCCTCTGCCTCCTGAGTGCTGGGATTAAAGGCATGCACCACCACTGCCTAGCTTGGCTTGCATTTCTAAGCCCTTCCTTCAACCTTATCATGGGGGTTATCAGTCACAATAATAAATCAAGAATCAATTCTCTTTGGTCAAGGCTTTTAACATCCCACTAGCTGCTTGTGGGTACTCATGCCTGAGTCTGCACCCCAATTCCATTCAGGGACAGCTACCCATTGGAAAGCTGGACAGGTCCCTGTCTGAGCTTAGTCCTGTGCAGGTCACCACATGATTGGCTTCCCTTGGGTCCAGCAAAGCCAATTCCTCTTAGGGTCCTGGGCACTTCTCAGGCAGAAGCTGCTGTCTAATGAAACTTCTACAACCACCACAGCCCAACCCCATTTGAACTCATCCCAAGATCCTGAGCATTTGAATCCATTCTGTTTTCCTCCTGGAAAGCTAAGCCTGAGACTCAGTTTCCAGAGAAGGTCACCAGCCCGGTCCCAGTGAGCAAAAATGGCTGAGAGACACATGTGTTAGTAACTATGGGTATGGGTCTCCGGGTGTTTGTTGGTCCCCTGAAGGGAGATGGCTGCTGCAAGTGACATCAGGTCTTCTAAATGCACTGTCTGCCCAGGGCGCCACTGCTCAGGGACAGGCGGGAGCTGGGGACAGACTGGTAGGGCGAGATGGCTCCTGGGCCATTTGACCCTGCCTGTTCTGCACCCCTTTAGCCTGGTTTGAGCTGGAGGACATGTGCTCAGGGGAGGGAGGCCAGAGGCCTCTGCGGCAGCCCTGTGTCCTCTCCATGCCCCAAGGATCTATTAAACAGAAGGGGCCTCTCACCCGGGGGATTTAAAGTGCTTTTAACAGGCGATTATTCAGAGTTTTGTAATTTCTGCTCCCTGAGTGCGCTCCCCTCTCTCACCCTGACCTAAAGGCACTCATTTCCATATTCTTGATTGGAAAGAGGGCCCTACCCCCACAGGATTCGGGGACCTTAGCCTGCCCTTCTGCCTCCAGGCTGGGGGCCCTGGACTCTGGATGGCCGCCCCACTCCCTACTTGCTGAGGAAGAGCCACCAGCCTAACTATTTCTCTGCAGCACCATTGGTGCCAGGGGTCCTTGGAGGAGCGCCAGTCCCCAGTGTGGACGCGCTCCACTCACCTAGCCAGCACCCCCTGGCACGACCCCATGAGTGACTTTGCCAACGTTCTCAAGGCAGAGGCCACTGAGACCCCAGAGGAGGGGCCCTTAGCTTTCCTGTGGGCAGAGGGAGGGGTGTGGATGACCAGACGCTCCGGTGATGCCCCTGCCCCTCAGCCCCTCGCTTCAGTGCTCAGCCTGGTGTATTCCCGTTTTCTCAGGTCCAGACCTGTGGTACCCAGTGGGGGGGAGGGGGGCTAGAAGAGCTGGGAGTTAATAGGCCAGGATCAGTTGCCTCTCATGGGACCCTGGAGAAGCTGTTCCTTCCCCTGTCCCCTAGTCTCACAGGGCATGGCCCCAACTACCCACAGTGGCAAGTGGCAGATACAGGTCCTTTACTGGCTGTTGTCTCCCAAACAAGCCGGTGTCTGCTTGAGGGCTTCCCTAACCTCCCCACCCTGCTGTTCAGCTGTAAAGGTGCCCGAGTGTGGCAGCAGCCAGCTAGGAATGGGTGCAGAACCCAAGGGTGCCATGAGTGGTCCAAGGATGAAGGACATACTGTTTAGCATGGCTGTCCTGGGCAGGAGTGCATCATCCAAGGCCTTGGTTTGGGGCCTGAGGCCACAAAGATACATTTATATGGGAGGATGGACTATGGTCTTTGATTTAAGGACAGCTCTGGGGCTACTACTGTTGCAGGGGTGGCCCTGGCCACAGTTAGTCACAGGAATCAGAGACCAGGCTTTCTAGCAGGAAGACCTTATGGCTGGAGCTTCCTAAAGTCATAGCCTATATCTTGCAAGGATTTTGAGGCCTTGCATCACATCTGTGTCACCTGGAGAACCAGCAAGAGGGTGGACCAGGAGGGACAGCAATCTAGTGTCCCCTGACACAGCCCTCTTGACATTTCCTTCTTAGGGAGGGGCTGGCCACCAGATAGGCCCTGACCCTGGTGCTGGCTGCTGGCTCCTTCCTTTCTCAGCCTGCAAACATGGTACGTGGCCAGCAGTGCCTGGCTGCCCCTCTCAGTGTCCTCGGCCGGCCATGCAGCTAACCCACATTGAGCAAGAGCCTAAAGGTTATGGGAGGAACCTGGGGTCCAGTGTGGATTTAGGGTCACTGCTGGAACTATCAGCAGGTTAGAGATGGGGGGCAGTTGCTGTGCTTGGCCAAATGGGGTACGGGGTGGATGTCAAGGTTACCAAAGTCACCTGGGTTAGAATAATGTGCCGATTTTTAGAGATGGTGGAGGCTCAGAGGTAAGTGACTTTAGCAGAATTCCGAGCCAGGTTCTTCCCATCTAGAGCTTGCGTCTTGGATTCTGACCACCATGAGACACAGACGCTATGGGTTACTGAGAGCTTGCCATTTGGGTTGGGTTTTGGGACCAAATACCCAACAGAAACAATACAAAGGGAAGGCTCTAAGATTTAACTCATGGTTTCAGTGGGGCCAAGACATTATGGTGGGAAAGCATGGCAGAGCAGAGGGGTGTGCAGAGACATTTCGGTGGGAAAGCATGGTGGATGGGGGGTGCAGAGACATGGTGGGAAAGCATGGCAGATGGGGTGCAGAGACATTACGGTGGGAAAGCATGGTGGATGGGGGTGCAGAGACATTATGGTGGGAAAGCATGGTGGATGGGGGTGCAGAGACATGGTGAATGGGGGTGGTGCCGAGGCATGACAGCAGAGGAGGATGCAGAGAGAAGACATGCTAGCTCTCTACTCACTCTCTTCTTTGCTCCTTCTATTCCATCGGGGTCTCCAGCCCTCAGACGGCACCCCTCAAATGCAGGGAAGACCTTCTTCCCTCAGCGATCCCTCTAGAACCCCCTTCATAGACAAGTCCAGAAATGTACCAAATCCAGTCAAGTGGACCATGGAGATGAACTATCAACATGTGCCCTGCTTATGCCTTTGCCTCTGTGGCCATCACCTACATGCCCAGGCCAAGGTTAAGATGCTCCCTCTCAGGAAAGCATCCTGTCCCTCCTAGGCCACTGGACCCCATGTCTCTCAGCCAGAGTTCTAGCCATAAGCCTGCCCAGCCCAGATGCAAAAATCAGAGGGCAATCCCTGCTTTTAGGAGCAATCAGATAGGAAGGAACTCCCCGGACCTTCCCAGTTCCCCTGGGGCCTCCTTAGCAGCAGATGATCCAGGTTCCACGTGATCTTCTTACAGTTGAGTTATAAGGGTCCTGCATGAATCCATGAGCATCCTTGCCCTCAACATGCCACAGGCCCGGTGTCAATACAGGGTTCGTGTTCTCCGGGTGACTGGACAAAGGATGCTGAGTGGCTTTCAGGAAAATGAGGGCTGGCGATGGGGCCAAGGAGCAGGTAGAGAGGGCCGCCTGAGTCTGGAGCATGCCTACGGCAACAATGTCATTCTGTTCCATGTTCCCAGCCCCCGATGGGCAGCCAGGGTATCTCCTTAGAGCATGGGGAAACTGAGGGTCTGATGGTGGGGACTCCCACAGGGTCACCCAGTGTCTTAGCCCTTCTCACCCTGTCCCTGAAGTTCATGTAACCTCCGAGCCCCCGGAACCCAAGGGCCCTTCTGCTTCCATGGCTGTCCTCTGTCTCTCTCAAGAGTGGAGGGGGTATTTGCCTCTGTCCCCTAAGTACCCACATGTGACAGTAAACACTGTTTGGATCCAGAGAAAATTGGCTCTAATTAACCAGCCTCCAGATTATAGCTTGGAGAGCCAGTGAAAGGGATGGTTTGGGGCGAGAGTGGGGTGCTCATTAGCATGGCAGCCAGGCCATCTTTCCCCAGACGCTGCTGCTCCTCTCTGTGCCCCTCCTGCTGGCTGCCTGCTGGAAGTATCTACAGTGGACAGAGGTGGATGTCTGTGTCTGGTCTGTGGGAGTTTTTTTCTTAATCTCTCTCTCTCTCTCTCTCTCTCTCTCTCTCTCTCTCTCTCTCTCTCTCGTGTGTGTTTGTTCTCATACACATACATGTTCATGTGTGTGATTGCAGGTAAGCCAAAGATAGGGTCTCTTGTTTTTCATTCAGTACCGCATAAAACAGGCTCACTGGCCCAAGATCTTTCAGAGATTCTCCTGTTTCTGCCTTCCATCCCCCTCAGGAACATGGGGAGTGCATATATGTCCCATTTTGTCTGTCTTCACACAGGTCCTGGGAATCTGAATCCAGGTCCTCATGCAACACAGTAGGTGCCTTACCTGGAAACCATCTTTGCCCCAAGTGTGAAAGGTTTTGTGGCCACATCATGCACCTGACTGAATAGTCTGTCCTGAGGAGCTGCGTCGAGTGGCTTAGAGCAGCTGTTGGGGAGCAGGCTTGATGACCTCTGAAGACAGGAAAGCTCACAGTTGGTCATGCTTGAGGAATGGAAGGAAACAGTACCCAATCCCAATACAAACCCACTAACACAGGAGCACATTACTGTAGTAACCAGCATCATCATGACCGACACCACTACCCCATCAACTTGGTTTCCGCCCACCACATGACTGACCATGATAACCATTATCACCATCACTATGGTTACCACCACCATTGCCACTACTATCATCATCACTCCCATCACCATGGTTACCAACAACAATATGACCATTGTTACAGCCATCACCATGGTTACTACCACCCACACAAACATGGATATCATTAGTACTGTCACCACCATTGTGACTACCCTGCCACTACCCCATCACTATAGACATCATCCTCACTGCAGCCATCACTGTTACCAGGTATCTCCCCCGTCCCTATCAGCATGGTTAGTTCCTACCACCCACAAGGCTTCAATTACCACGGTCACCATCACTATCCTTTGCTCTTGGGGTCCACTCTCACAACTCCATATCTATGGAGGTTGCCCCCATGAGATGATCCAGTGACCTGCTTCATTCTCTCTGGTGGTTTCCATGACTTGACCCCTGACTCCTCTGCTTGTCAGGAAACTATCTTCCCAGCTTGCCCCTCTGAGCTTTGGGAACACTTCCTAAGCCTTGCCTGGCAGCGCCCATGGCCACTGTCCCTTCTGAACCTTCCTAACCTGCCTGTCCCCTACGAGAGTGCTTTATTACAGTTCTCTGCATGAGCCTGTTTGAGACACCTGCTTCTTTTAGGGCCTGGACAAGGAACCCATTGCTGTGGGTAAGGCACTGTCTTGGGGTTCTCACCATCTCATGGAGTCTGTGGGCCTCCCATGGGGTCTCCTGTGGGGGACTTAGAGGGCCTTCTTCTTCTGGTGGCCTTTCTAGTTGTTGGAAGCTGAGATAAGGGACTGCAGCCTTGTCACCTCTGTGCGGGACCTGCAGTTCTTATGACAAGGCTTGGTGACACTTATGCTCTCTTGGATCCAGCCTGCCCTGACACCTGTGTCTGTGGGCCTCCCAGATACATGGACCAGCCCAGGTGCTCTGGATTATACCAGCGATCTGGATTTCTGTTACTTGCAGTCCAGCAGGCCCCAGGACAGCAGCTATCCAGTGAAGACCAGAGGGGCAAAGTGAGGTGTCTCTCCCACTCTGGCTGCCTTCTCTGACTGGGCAGTGAGGGCTCAGAGAAGAAGCAAGATGGAACTAACTTCACTTCCTTCCTCTGGCTTGGCCATAGGAGGTCTTGTGGTCTGGGATCAGGGCCCTGTTGTACTTCAGTGGAGCTGTTCACCATGACACAGAACCAGCAGGGTGACACTTCCTGTCTTGGGTTCTATCCATAAGGACCCAAGGACTGGCTGTGGCTGCTGGAGTCTGGCCTTCCCTGGGTTGACTGAAGTCTGGTCATCCCTAGTAAAGGTACACCGTCAGGGCTCAGGGGGAAATGCCAGTGTTCATTCAGAGGCCAAAACCAGGGAGGCCCAAATCCAAGATGGGGCCAGCACACGCAGGAAAAAGAACTGCAGGAGCGTAAGCTGTGTGATGTGGGCAAGTTCCTGAGGCTGCAGGGGCCCAGCCACTTTGCACACTGTGGGCTGAGCTTCAAGGCCACAGGTTGGTGGGTCTCAACCCATACAACAGGATGATACCCGTAGCTTGGATGGGAGCCTAGAGATAATGGCTCTAGTTGCCTCACGTCCCAGAAGAGGAATGCCATGCTCAGTGGAATCAGGCAGAAGGGTAATGACCAGGGCATTGGTTTATGGTCCTCCGACATTGGTTTTCAGGATACAGGATCCCACAGGGACTTCTCTGTCTTGGTGAGCACTAGGGCAAGACCACCTCTCCACTTCCATTCCTCATCTCGAGTGACTCAGACAGCTGAGATTTTTCTCTCTCTCTGATTTCTGCAAGGAGTCCACTTACCAAGGCTGGGCACCCAGTGCTCATAGCGGCTCGGCTTGTTTTATTCTGGTGGTGTCATGCATAAACATGCCGAATCTTCTTGGCTATGCATGAGCGTGTCCCAGGGAATCGAAGGCCAGACATGATGGGGGCTAAGCCGCTGCCTTCACACCGCTCCAGAGTTTCAAATCACTTTCACGGTTGGCAGCGGCTGTCTTCCCGTGACCACGCTCAGCAAGCCCCTCCCAAGTCGAGGAGGCTGCAGTTCCAGTTCTGAGAAGTCCGGGTATCCCCGGCACCAGCCCTGAGGCCTTGGCTTTGAACTTCCTGCCTCAAGAGGACAGGGCAATGTCTATGGTTGTGAGGCTGCCTCCCCTACTCAGTGACCTGGGCTCTGGTGTCCAGTTCCTTATTGGCACACTGCTTGCTGCTCACAACTCTGTCCCTGGGCCCTAGAGTCCAAGGTCCAGGCCTTTCCTGTCTGTGTGGAACTGCTGTGAATAGGCAGTGTGGTCCAGGATGTGTCTTGCACCTCCCCAGGGAAGGGACATTTGAGCTGAGGCTTTCTAGACTTAGGGAGCTTCTGATGGGCAAAGAAGTGGGCATCAAATCACCCCGAGGAATGATCACTTGCTCCAAGGCCAGCCTCTCCCAAGTCCTCTCATGGAGAGTTCATGATGGTCACCACCACCATTGCTGCTGCCGCCGCTGCTGCTGCTGCTGCCGCTGCTTGCTGGGCATGTAGGAAAGCAGGCTCAGCTTGCCTTTGGAATACTTTCTAGGGGAGTAGCTGGGCTTGGGCAGTGCAAATGCAGACATTCCAGAGTGCTGGATGCTATGGGATCTACATTAGGAGGCTGATGGGAATGCTCTGAGGAGGGGACATTTGGGCCTAGCCCTGAACGATGATGAGGAGTGAGCCATGCAGAGTTCTGGGGAAAGACTCCCAGACTAGAAAAGCAGGTGCAAAGGCCCTGGGGTGGAGACACACTTGTGTTTATGTAGGAGGCAGAGCCAACGAGGTCCAAATGATAGAGAAACACACTACCCCAGGGCTTTTAGGCCCTGTGGAGCCCTGACAGTCAGCAACTGGCACTTGGTCACAGGCTCCCGGACCTCACCATGGGATGGGATAGTGAGACGGCTATGCTCATGTCTAGTTCTGGAAGAGTGTTCTGTGGGACACATGGTCTGTCACAGGAGTTGAGAAGTACCTAGCCAAGCAGCAAACCCAGTTTGGGTAGGAATACATGGGCTGCCCCAAGACAGATAGGATCAGCTGGGGTCTATCTGGCCCAAGGCCAGCCCTGCTGTGGATTGGGAATCAAAAAGACCCAGTGGCTAGGAGATGATGGAAACATGGGAGCCACGAGCAAGGTGATGCCAGGCCCAGAATAGCAGTTTGCTGGGTCCTGTTGGGGACCGAGTTCTCTCCTCTTCCAATTCCTCCATCCCCGCTCTGTGGGATGCTGCCTCTCCAAGATCAGACGGATGCCTGGTGACTCCTGGGTTCTGTAGCTTGCCCTCAGAGCCCCTGGGGTTGTCCCACAGTGAGCACCCAGCTCCCACGGCTTTTGTGCGTACGTGAATGTGTACACACGTATACAGTTGTGTGCACAGTGCATCTGTTCACACATGCCTGCACGTGTTTACGTGCATTTTCTATGCTGCTACTTTTGTATGCCCTCAGTCCCTCAGTGCAGCATCCTGTGCTGTTCAAGCTCCAATTACCACATGTTATTAATTATGCAGAACTGTCAGCAATTTGTTTTTATGGAGTCAGGGAGCCTGGCGCCTCCAGCCACGTTCTGCCCTCCTCTGTCATCTGCAGTGAAAGTGCTGTTGCTTGGATCCTGGGATTTCTGCTCACCTTGGCCAGAGCCAGTCCATTGCCAGCCTATCAGCACCTGCCAACTCAGGTGCCATCTTTAGAGCTTGTGGGAGGGCATGGGAAGTTGGCAGCCAAGGGCCCAGGAGTCAGCCTGGACCTTTGTGGCCATCACAACTGTGCCCAGCCACGTGACTGCCTCTAGCTCAGGGTCCCTTGCTTTAGGGCCCCTGCATGGACTGTTCCCTCGGATGCTGCCGAGTGGGGCATCTGCTTCCTGAGCCCAGCTGCCATGCTTGGCAGCCACGCACACTCTCCCTGCCCTGCGCTGCTCCTTACATTTCTTTTCCCTGTGGGCGATCTCTTCCCTGGCTGATGGTCAGCATCGTGAATGCGGACTGGTCTGTCTGTTGTGAGATTGTGCACAGTGGCAGTCCATAGGGGCTGTACATCAAGAACTCCTACATGTGGGTGGAATGACCCCCGAGAGCAGTGAGTCATAGCTGCCTGAGGCGGAAATGCCATCTCGGAGCTTGCCGGAAGGGATGCACTCAATTTAGGAACAATACCAGTAACAGTCCCTCAGCCCTCGCCGCTGGCCTGGTGGTCTCTGAAGAATATCAATCTATAAAGATTAAGTTTTAGGTAGATTAAGATTAGAGTAGGTGACAGCAAATTAGAGCCCACGCCTTTTCCTGCTGAAGAGATACCACTGAAAGCTAGTGGGTGTTGGTGGCTGATGGGTCATTGTTATCAAACAGGCATCTGCTTGTGCAAGATCTATAGGTATGGCTTAGAGGCTCTAGCGGGCTGAGTACCCCATGAGGCTCAACCTGGCCCTAACTTCAGGAGGGCTTTAGGCCCAGGGAACAGACAGAGAGCAGAGACTCACAAGCCCTGGAGACTCTGTTCTCCTGCAAAGCTGAGGGGTCAGACCTACCTTTAGATTTGGATTTTTATTTTTAAGGTATGTTTTATTTAAAAAATATGTGTATGTGAGTGTTGGTATGTGGTGTGGGTACCTTCAGAGGCCAGAAGAGGGCATCAGAACCCCTGAAGCTGCAGTGACAGGTAGCTATGAGCATCCTGACATGGATGCTAGGAACTGAGTTCCAGTCTTCTGCAAAAGCAGCAAGCACTCTCAACCACTGAGCCTTATCCCCAGCCTGCGATCTGCCTTTTAATAATGTCTAATCTGGCTCTCCCCTTCCAGTCTACTGTCTGTTGTCTCCATCCTAGGTCAAGGGGCAATCCCACCTCCCAAGGCCATTGTCCCCCAAACTCCATCAATATTACCTTGCTAACTTCACACATCAAGCCTCAGGCCAGCCCTACAAGGCAGCCATGCTGGCCCAGTTCTCACTGCTAAGTGCTGGAGCAGTGTCCCTTGCTCTAGAAGCCATGTCATGCCCCTGCCTCATACTCATCTTTCTGTCTCTCAGCTCACCCCACCCATTCATCAGCCCCAGATGTTCCTGCATATGGACATGCCCATGAAGAAACCAGGAGAGACCCACCCACCCACAGAGAGCATCTCAGCATCTTTCCTCTCTATGTGACCGCAGGACTCATTGTCCAGATTGGGGCACACTGAGAGTGTTATCACAGGCACTCTTTCACTGATTGTGGCCATCTGTGCCAGGACTGTGGTCCCTCAGCTGACCCCAGCAGAGCAGGCTGCCACTGCCCTTTGCAATCTCCTCTCTTGACTCTGTGGCTTCAGGTTGACAGTTCCTGTGTCCACAGAGACTGGTGTGTGTGTCCCTTTTCACCAGATGTGGGCTCTGCAGGGCTGAGGTTGCTCCCAAACCCAGTTGCCACGGCTGCTCCATCCAGCTGTCCCAGCTGCCGCATGGTGGGAGTTTTACCTCTCCAACATTGAGTGACTTATATGATATGTCAACACAGTACCTAGGAGAACACAGAAACACCAGCAACGCCACTTTAATTACTCTTCTCAGATGAGGTAATGATCGCTAATGTGTATCGGGTCCCATTAATTAACTCTCTGACTTTAATTAACTTCTTGCCTATTTCACCTGACATAATATATTATCACAAATGTCAACCTCGCAGAACATTCCCCTCTTGCAACAAAACAAGATGCGCCCCAGAAACATTGCATTTTTGACAATGTACAGGAAGGAAGGCCTCTCCGGGAAGTGGACATGCTCCTGGTGGGACACAAAAGTGTCTAGCTGGATTATGGAGCTTTCTAAGCATCTACTAAGAATTCATAATCATAATCAAATTTGTTCCTAATCACACTGCCGTGACTTCTCATAGCATTTAGACACATTGCTAATGACAAACACCACCACAGCGCACCTCACACAGCAGGGTGAGGGTTTAGAAATAAAACACTCACCCGGAGGACTCCTTTAGAGCAAGCCAAGTGTGGGAGGTGGAGGGCAGAGTCTTCCTTAGGGCAGTCTGGGCCTAAGAGATGCAAGGCAAGGGCTCTCAATGGCCTCTCCCTAGATGCCCCCATGTGTGTGGAGCCTAGACAATGCCAGAATGCTAACTGTCATTGCCCTGGTTAACCTGGGCCCTCAGCATGGTCCTATGAGCTATGTCACTTTGAGCTAGGGAAGCTGATTTTCATGGTGGCAGCTGGGGACACGCAGTACCCCCAAGCCCACCACTGTGGCTCCCTCTCCATTGCTGACTTATGCCCAGGGGCACTCTCTGGCTGCCTTTGTCACCCCTCATCAAGCCCCCATTTCCAGCTACACCATCACTACAGGAGGTACTTTGTTGTGGAATATTAGTTAAAGATGTGTTACACTCGTGTATGCTGCGGAACATTTGTTTGATGAAGCAAAGATGTGTTGCATTCTTTTGTGTTGCATTTGTTTAACTCCGTGAAGCTCTGTGTTACTTTCCCTGTCTAAAACACCTGACTAGTCTAAGAAAGAGCCGAGTGGTCAACAGCCAGGTAGTAGAAAGGATAGGCAGGATGGCTGGTGGGGAGAATAAATAGGAGGAGAAATCTGGGAAGAAAGAGCAGAGCAAGCAAAGGAAAGAGGACATCAGGGGCCAGTCACCCAGCTACAGAGCAAGCCATGGAGTAAGAAGGAAAGAAAAGATAGACAGAAATAGAGAGAGGTAAAAGCCCAGAGGCAAAAGGTAGACAGGATAATTAAAGTTAAGAAAAACTGGCTAGAAACAAGCCAAGCTAAGGCCCGGCTGTCATAAGAAAGAATAAGCCTCCATGTATTTATTTAGGAGCTGGGTGGCAGAATCCCCAGAAGAACAAAGAGCCAAAGAGTGAAAAACAACCAACAACAGCACTTGTCTGCTTGTCCTTGCCTGTGACTTCTTGCCCACCCCCACCTCCATGCCCTGGTTATGGAGGAGGAGATCAAGGGTTATGCTCCCCTAGAGTGAGGATAGAGTTCCACCCTCATGTCTTCTTGTGTCCTGATCTGAAGGCATATATCAAGTATATACAAGGGCTGGGGCCAGATTTGGGCCCCGTGGGGTTGGCTGTGATCAGCACAGGAAGCCCCTGCCCAGGCTGACTGAAGGCCCTTGGAAGGAAAGCAGAGGTCTTCAGCAACAGATTTCACCTTCTTTGGGGCAGCTAGGTAGAAAGAGAGAAGTCCTTTACCCTGCAGCTGGAAGTGGCTTTTGGCTGAACCTCATGCCTCAGCGGGCCTTCCAGGATATGGACCCACTTGGTCCAGCCTCCTTCAGTGGAGCCCCAGCCCAGCAGCCTTCAATCACCCCTGTGTGGCTTTGGGGAGTCCTGGCCAAGGGGCTCCACACCCTG
This sequence comes from Peromyscus leucopus, assembly GCF_004664715.2. Classification (NCBI taxonomy): domain Eukaryota; kingdom Metazoa; phylum Chordata; class Mammalia; order Rodentia; family Cricetidae; genus Peromyscus; species Peromyscus leucopus. The sequence goes on along the minus strand of NC_051080.1, from coordinate 31,481,838 downwards.
CTTGTGAATGCACACTTGGACACACCCACATCTGTGTACTCTCACACATGAGACCCAAGCATGAATATATATATATATGCACAATCCACACCCATATCCATGAGCCCACTATGTACACCACACACCCATCCACACTTATGAACAGATACACACAGACATTTGTGCACACATAGAATCCACACCCATACATATATACACACCGCATGTGCACCTAAGAACAAACCATAAATGCACACTCATTTGCAAATATGTACACTACACATGTGGGTGCACACAGAAACACACACACATATATGAATGAATGAATGAATGAATGAATGAATGAATATGTGGGAGTGTGGTCAGGAATGGCTGGCTGGAATCATGCAGGAAGACACAAACTGCTGCTCTGCTGTTGCCTGGAGGCAGGAGTCTAGTTTCTAGGCCCAGTTTCCTCATCAGTGCTGTGCTCATCTTTCTAAACCTGTCTGTCAAGTACCCTGTAGTGCCGATAGCACACGGGTACATGGAACCTTCTATCCTCACGGGCCCACTCGCTTACCCCCCACAGACACAGAGGGTGCGATGGTAAAATGCTCTCAGCTTGGGATGTGATCACTGGGTTGGGTTGGAGGAAGACCTGGGCTGAGGTCAGGGAGACTGGAGAGTGAGGACCTTTCACACCATGGAGGGTGTTGAGTCTCTGATCCTAGCATGGCACCCATCACACACACACACACACACACACACACACACACACTGGGTTGACAGATATTCCCTGGGCTCTGGGACACAGAGTTCCAGTCTCAGCCTTTCTTGGCCCAGGAGGAATTTGGATCAGAGAGGTATGGGTCCATCCTGGAGCCAGCATTATGAATATGGTCTGGGCTAGGCTTCCAGGGATGGGCAGGCTCCAGTCTTAATGTGCATACCAGCCTCTCTCATGTTTCCTGTGTGAGAGGGGCAGAGAAGAGCTAGCCTGGATTGCTGATGCAGGGAAACCCAGAGCAAGACCTGGCCTCCTTGAAGGCCTGGAAACACGAACAGGAAGCAAAACCCCCATAAGTTCCTAAATGGAGAGGCTCGCTTATTGCAAAGTGCCATCAGAGCACGGATTTGATTGACACCCGGTCCTTTGTCCCTCTGAGCAAATGTCATGGCCTTTAGTCGGGTTTCCTCCTGCACAATGAGAGGATCCAACCCAGCTCTCAGAGCTCCACATAGGGAAGCAAGTCTACACTCATCTCCTGGGATTGACCTCTCCCCCACGTTACTCCCAGTTTAGAGTTCACAAGGACTTTTCTACCCATGAGTCCCCTTTATCACAACGATGTTCCTGGGAGGTAGTGATAGGGAAGGACACCAAGACATGGAGGCAGCAAACATTGCCCAAGGTCTAGTTGGGAACAGCAGTGGTCTTGAAATGACAGCTCTAGATTAGAGGCTGTGCTCCGCCCTGTCCCAGCATCCTCCCTTCTCAGCCTGTCTGTGCCTGTCAAAGATGTGAGTGGGGCCAGGCAGAGAGCTGTGGCGTGTTCAGGCGGAATTCCCAGCAGTTCGAAGGGACACTGAATCTGTCCTGTGGACCCTGCCTGCAGCTGAAGGTAGCTTGCCGGCCCTGGAATGGTGAGGGAGGGGCTATGGTCATCAATGTGTGGCTCCAGATGGACAGGGGATTGCAGAGATGGAGAGTCACCCACCACCACCCCACCCCACCCCACCCCGAAGTCTTCCCTTTTCCCGCTGCTGCTGGTGTGCCTCTACCCTGCAGGTCAATCCAATCCAGGAGCGGGGCGACTGAATCAGGGACCTGTCAGGCTGATGGATGAGTTGAATGGACTGGCATTTTGGCCAGGGTTCAGGGTAGTGAGGGGCCTCTCATGGAAAGCACGTCTGTCACCCCCCTCACGTCAGTGAGCTCCGTGGACTTGTTTATTTACTTACTGCACCCTTGCTGTTCACTCGGCACTTGCTGGGAAACAGACACGGGCTCTGTCCTTAGGTTTTGGTGTCTGATAGAAAAGCAGGCGGCAGCTGGCTTGTGAGAAGGGCCCTGCATAGGCTTGGCAAACTGGCAGGGTGGAGATGCCCCCACCCATAGGTGCCTGCTTCAGGTGAGAGTTGGGTAGGTCAGGCCTGGGTGGGTGTCCTGAAAATGCTGGGACTCTCAGCAGGACCAAAGGCCCAGACTTAACTCTCCTTAAACAACAAGGATTGCAGGCACTTGGCCACGAGGAAAAAGTCCCTATGGGCCTTTCTGTCCTGGGCCCTGTCTGGGGGGCGTGGCCTTCTCCTAGATCCTTGGAAAGCCCTTAAGATAGCCATAAGGTGGGTGGTAGGGTGGTATGGACCAGGCCGAGGGCCACCTCAGAAGACTGCGCTGCCGTGCATGTCTGTCTGTCATCATTTGTCACTGCTTTAGCCCACATCTAAGCGCTACCCTACCCTTCACATGCCAAAACTGCTGCTCTGGCTGTTAGGGGGCCTTCGGGAGGAAGCTCTGCCCTCAAGAAAAGGGCCTGTCCCCCACAGAGGAACTGCAGAGAGCTGACTAGACCAGCAGCTACCATGTCCCCTGTGTGAACTGCTGGGGAGGGAGAGAAACCGCGGTTTGCTGTCTACACCGCGGGTTTGGGCTGAGGGCTGAGTTCTTTCTTGGCTGCACCCTTTCCTCCCGGGAGTTCCAGGGGCTGGAGCTTGCTCAGGTTGCATACCCCTCCTCACTATGCAGTGTAATGCCTTCATTTAAAGTGGTCAAATGCTTGTCACTTATGGCTTATGAGAGAGAGAGAGAAAGATTGAGAGAGACAGAGACAGAGACAGACAGACAGACACACACACACACACACACACACAGAGAGAGACAGAGACAGAGACAGACACACGCACACAGAGAGGTGGAGCTGGGGCAGGACACCCATAAATCATGCACCACAAAAACAGCACCTACCCCCCAATATCGTTCCCACTCGTTGCACCTTGAAATTGAGACTCAGTTCACACCTACGGGCAAGGAGTTTAGGGACTGGTCCCCAGGCCTAGGCCTGTGTGACATGGCCCCACCTGCTCCAAAGGCTCCTTCCTTCCTCTGCATCTCCTGGTCCTCTCCCCATCCTGCTAGCTCTCACCCTCCCTGATGTGTCCTGAGTGATGGGCCAGGGGAGCTTGGGCTTAGAACAGCTGGCATGTGCCAGGCCTCCTGCACGGTAAGGACAGGTGCCGGCCCCCGCTGCCGCACTCAGCAGAGAAGCCAGGGCATCTCACGGAGAGTCAGGAAAGCTTCCTGGAGGAGGTGGTACCACAGCTGAGCAGGCGTCCGGGTGGGAGGGGATGAGAGAGGGCACAGCATAGGCAGGAAGAGTCAGGGAGGACCTAGTGACAGCTGGTGGGAATTCAGAGGGTGGTGGGAAGAGCAGCCAGAGACTGGGGAGAGGAGGCCACTTAGGGGAGGCCTTGGTGTAGCATGGACTGTTAGAAGGTCTTATTAAGCCTCTGTGTCCTCGTCTGAATGGATCTCAGCTGAACTGCTGTTCAAAAGCCTAAAAGCTTAACAGGTCCTAGTTTCTGGTTTTCATACCTTACATACCTTTCTGCTTTCTGCCATCACTTCCTGGGATTAAAGGCGTGAGTCACCACGCCTGGCTGTTTCCAGTGTGGCTTTGAACTCACAGAGATCCAGATGGATCTTTGCCTCCAGAATGCTAGGATTAAAGGTGTGTGTGTGTGTGTGTGTGTGTGTGTGTGTGTGTGTGTGCCACCATTTTCTAGCTTCTATGTCTGTCTAGTGGCTGGTCTGTTCTCTGACCCCAGATAAGTTTATTAAGGTATGCAATGTATTGGGGGACACAATATCACCACACTTTGGAATCCTGCACGGGGTTTAGATCTGATTTGGAAGATGATGTCAAAGGGCTCAGAGAATAGGCGTTCTTCTTCTTCTTCTTCTTCTTCTTCTTCTTCTTCTTCTTCTTCTTCTTCTTCTTCTTCTCCTTCTTCTTCTTCTTTCTCCTCCTCCTCTCCTCCTCTTCCTCTTCCTCCTCCTCCTCTTCCCCTTCCTCTTCCTCCTCCTCTCCTCCTTCCTCTTCTCTGTATGCTGCTGGTCCAAGTGGGTGAGTTCATGCACCTCCTTGTGGAGGCTGGAGGAAGACCCCTAGGCTCTGTCTCTATTATTCTCCGTATTATTTTTTGGAGACGAGGCCTTTCACTGTACCGGAAGCTTTCTGTTTTGGCTGACCTGTCTCTACCCTCCATGGCCGGGCTTATAGGCATGCACGGCCATGCTGGGCCTTTATGTAGGTGCTGAGGATTTGAATGTACTCTTGCTTTTGCAGAAAGCTCTCTTCCCCACTGAGCCATCTCCTCAGCCCCGGGGTCTTTCTTCTTAACCCGTGTGCCCTGCATACCTAATACAGCATCTCAGACATACCGGGAGCTCAACGGATAGCCATTCAATGGATGGATGGATGGGTGACTGGGTGATGGGTGGATGGGAAACGGATAGGTAATGAATGGGGATGAGAGCTGGTGTATGGATGGACCCGTGGGTGATGGATGGAAAAGATGTAGAGATAAGTGGTTAGAAGGGCTATGGATGGACAGGGTGGGAGAGGGATGTGTGGGCCGTGTATATGGTAGATGGGTGGGTGGCTGATATATGGTGGGCGAGCGAGTGCACTGTAATAGCTGAGGGAGGGGAAGGGCATGGGTCTCCTTCATCTGCAGCTCCCAGAGCCCCGTGCCAGAGGACAGGGCAGTTCTTTTATGGTTGCACCCTTTCCTACAGGGAGCTCTGGGTGCTGGGGCTTGCTCTGGTTGTATCCCCCTCACCACTCTGCTGTGAAGTGCGCTCATTTAAAGTGTCCCAATGCTTGTCACTTATGGAGGGAGGGGAAAGGGAGGCAGGGAGGGGAGAGGAAAAAGGAAGAGGTAGAATTTGGGCAAATCATGGCTGGGCTCTAGGTCTGGTATAGCCAGGTCTGCAACAGGCACCTGTCCCACTTGCCAGCCCTGGCCCATCCATGGACATGGCTCTGTCTCCTAGGAGCCCTATCTCCATGCTGGTTCAGGGGTTAAGCCAGATTGGCTCCCACTCCTGAGGGTCTGCTGTTGACATAAAACATACCTGTTTTACTTTTGGTTGTGAGCCTAGCCTTTAATGGCTGAGCTATCCCACCTGCCGGGCTGGAGAGATGGCTCAGTGGTTAAGAGCACTGACTGCTCTTCCAGAGGACCTGGGTTCAATTCCCAGCACCCACATGGCAGCTCACAACTGTCTGTAACTCCAGTTCCAGGGGACCTGACACCTTTACACCAGTGCACATAAAATAAATTTAAATAAATTATTTTAAAAAACAGATAAAAAAAAAAAAACATACCTGTAGTCTAGCCCAGGAACAGGTGCTCAGTGTTCCCCGGTCACGAGGAGGCAGAGCAGGGTCACCACCATTCTTTCAGAAAAGAGGAAGAACTGTGAGGTTGGCTTTAAAGGTCCCTGGAAGAGGGAAGGTACAAGGGAGCTGGCTGTAGGTGTGGCCCTACGCAAGTGCTGGGAGCCCTGGGGTGGTGCCCTGCTTCCAAGGCCCCTGAAGCCCATGACCAGGCACACCCACAGCCCGTAATGTCTCTGGCTAGTCACTGTGGCTGCATCAAAGAGAGTGAGGCTGTGGGCAGCCGGAGCCCAAGGGGAAGCATGAGGCAGGCAGTCCTGGACAGAGCTGGACGGCCCTGGGGTGGCCTCAGCCACATCTCCAAGGGTGAGGTGGAAGGTCATCAGAGCTTTAAACTCCAGCAAGCAAAGCACTTACCCATGGGGGCCCTGCCATTTCACGCCCTTGGGGCCTCCTGCTGAACCCGAAGGCCTTCAAGCCAGGAACGAGGCCCTTGACTTGGTTAGGTGACGGGCCAATAGTCCAGAGGCTTCCAGGGCTGAGTGGCCTGGTGGTACCCCAACAACCTAGAGCCCCTGACCTGCTGATATACTATTTATGGTAGAGGCAGACACAAGCCAGCTGGACTCTCAAGTGCTCCCCTCATTAAGTGCTCCCCTAGCCTAGAACAAGCCAATCCTGTGCCTGTCTAATCTCGATTCTGGCTTCCAGAACTGGAAGACAAGTTCATCATGTCATTGTCACTCGGGTACGGTCCCCATCCTGGCAGCCCCAAAGACGAACACCCCCACTCCCTACCCGATGACTCCCTCAGCCCTGCAGAAGCATGGAGCCATGGGCGGCACTATCCCTTTCCACCTTTGTCCAGTGACCAACAGGACCACTGCCACCGTGCCACACCCATCATCAAGGGCATCATCACCTCCCTGTGTCTCTCTCAGGCGATCCCTGTCTGAGGGTAGTGCTGGCATTCTGTGCCTCCCACAATCTTCACACAGTTCCAAAGCGGTGTGTGTGTGTGCCCATTATTTCCTATCATTACTTCCCCAAGAGACAGGTGGCCCTGTCTAAAGGGCCCCATAGAGTTCTCCTTGGCCTCCTGGCCACCTGCCCTGTCTCCACCTGCTGTCTCCCCCTGGTCTGGATGGTACTGAAAGGGCTCTCTGGCCGCCTCTGTGTGGGCACTGGACACGGACAGTGTCTCTGCAGGGAGACGGCGGTGTCACATTTGTCTAGTCAAGTCGCTCCCTTTGTTCGAAAAGAAGATACACGCCCAGATGTGACAGCACCATCTCTCTCGCACGATGGCTTGCATGGATCCCCAGATAAGCTGCGGATTGCAGCTCCTGCCGTCTCTCTATCTGACTTATATTTTGCCATAATAGAGGGGACGATGCAGCTGGTAATGACCCGTGACAGCTGCTGTACTGATATTCACAGTCTTGTGGAGAGAGGGAGAGAGAGGAAAAGAAATAAACTCTTGATACAAGTCTGATTGAAGATTAATAGTTGTCAGCTGATAGTTCACAGAGAGCAAGCTGCAGAGCCGAGATGCTGAGCTGGTACCCAGGAGGGACCACAGAGTTCACGTGGGGCCGTGGGAGAGCCCGGCACTCCAGTGACGGCTGCAGGCACCTTGGCCAGGGTGCTCGGAGATTTCTGGTGTAGAGAAAGCAGATGGAAATTGTTTTAGGTCTATTTATTTATTTATATGCCACCATGTTCCAGGATGGATTTTAAAAGGCTTAGAAATTGCTTTGTATAGAAGCCTGGATAATCCCTGTGATTGTCCCAGGCGGGTGTAGCTTCTACAGCAGCTGGTTGGTGGGAGGGGCTGGGAGGCTGAGCGAGGGGTCAGACCCTCTCTATCTATGGATAACCAGGAACCTGGATTCACTGAGTTTCCGTGACTAGCCCCATGTTGGGTGGTACCTGGGAGGCAGAGCCGGGACTGAAAGCCATTTGTTGTTCATTCATTCATTCATTCATTCATTCATCCTTTCATTTGTTTGTTTGATCGTGTAGAGCCACACATCTTGCCTAAGCTTTGGTTTACCAGAAGAAAATAAGACTGGTTTGAACCTGGGAGAAGTTATCTTAAACACGGGCAGCATAGATTGTGTCCAATATCTACACGATCAGCTTCACCTAGCTACCCTGAGGGCTGAGGGCAGAGGACACACAGGAAGCTGTGCCTGGGAGAGATGAAGACTCGAACCACAGTGGTAGGGTGCCTCTGGGCCACAGAAGATGGATCACGTCTATTTAGCCTATAGAAATGACCTTGGCTGGGGGGTGGGGCTGCAGTGGTAGCATCTGGCAGGGTGGGGGGTGGGGGGATGGGGGGAGCCTGCAGGGAGCCCTGTGTGATGGCTGTGTGGGGCACAGCTGGGGGCCTGTGAGTCCTATTACATGTAATAGGACTGTGTAAACAGCCGAGTCTGTCGGTGTAGTCTTGTAGCGGTTCCCTGTGGCTGCCCTGACAAATGATCACAAGCTCCTGGCTTACAGGAACTTTGGCTCACATCACCCTGGAGGCTGGCAGTCTGAACTCAAGGTGTCAGTGGTCCAAGCTCCCGTGTGGCTCTCTACCTGTCTAACTCTGGGCACCCCTCCAGCCTCTGCTCCCACCTGGTCGTGGTACTGAGGGATGCTCCAAATTCAGGGTTCTCAGCTCGGGTTCTTTAATTAACATCCACAAAGACCCTTTTCCAATCGGGCTGCTTTTGGAGAATTCAGACTTGAGGGTATTGCTCCCGCCAGTATAAGCCGCAAAGCAACCAGATAAATGAAAATGGAGTTGGTAAATATTCGTGGAGAATACGGTGCACAGGCAGTGATGAAGCTGGCCCTTTAAATAAGGACAGTCAGCTGGGTGCGGTAGCACAAACCTTTAATCCCTGCACTCAGAGGCTAAAGTATCTCTGTGAGTTTGAGGCCAGCCTGGTCCATGTAGTGAGTTCCAGGCCAGTCAAGGCTACATAGTGAGACCCTGTCTCGAAACAAAACAAACAAGCAAATAAGAACTGTCTACAAAGCACAGCTTGCTATGTCCTTAGCCCGTCTTTCTGGTGGGGCTTGGGGGTGTGTGAGGAAGAGGCATATATCCTGGAAGGGGTTCATGCCAATCACAGAATGGAGATGACAGCAAGAGACCCAAAGCCAGTCAGTTTGCAGGTTCCTGTACAGAGACTTTCTACAATGGGGGACTTCCATACCTAGGTCCCTACCTTGGAGATTTTCCGTGTGTGTGTGTGTGTGTGTGTGTGTGTGTGTGTGTGTGTGTGTGTGTGTATGCACGCGCATGCATGCGCATGCATGTGTGTGTGCATGCATGCACACAAAAGTGCTCATGACCCGAAAGACACAACTTGGAATTCTCAGTTCAGTGAAAGAAGTTCACAGGGAGAGATGAAGCTCCCTCTGCAGCAGGATAGGAAGGTGGGGCTCAGAGAGGCTCAGTGAGGCCCCGAAGTGTCCCTCTGGGCACCAGGCACCCGGGAGGCCGTGGCCGCTGCCTCTGACCGCAGGCGGGGCTTGCTGTGCCCCTCTGTCCCTTGCATCTTCAGACAGCTTGCTGCTTCTGGCTGCTGTTTCTTTGTTCTGTTTTTATGTATCTTCATAAGCTGCCTTAAATCCTTTTTGAACAAGGCAGGACATAAATAGATAAATAAATAAAACCCCCATGCTGCAAATTTCAAAGCATCTTTCCCAGAGCCCTGCTCATTCCAGGAGAGAGCCATTCATAACCACTGACAACTCCCTGTCCAGGCCTGGGTGCTTCTGGGCTCAGAAAAATGAGCTTGTTTGGGAGCTGGCTTCATTGACATTTACGATACGACTTCCAGGTCCTCCCATGATGCCGCCCCAAGGCAGGCGGCTGCAGCTCTGCCCCTGTCCTGCAGAGGATCCGAGGACCAGAGGGAGGAAGGGCAGCATGGCCTTTGCCTCAGGCTCTGCCCCAGGGAAGTCGCAAGGGCTAAGAAGGCAGCAGCCAGCCCCAGGCTGGGCTCACACATGGAGGTAAAAGGACCCAGGTGTGCCCAGCCCAGCACAAGTGGTGATTCTTGACGGCCTGCTGGGCTGCAGTGCCCAAACACACGCAGAGAGCTTTTGTCTTTGCTGTGTATTGCTGAAAAGCAATCACCCACCTTACCTGAAGAAAAGCTATTCAGCGCTGTGTATGTGCTTGTTACCACACACGTGCTCTGTGCTGTACGCTGGGCTAGCATGCTTCCCGAGGCAGAGAAGGCATCAGCAGGTGTTCACTATCGACTGAGCAGCGGAGAAAGACACACTGTAGAGTAGGGGCTGAACTCGAAGGTGAGAAGTTCGTCTCCTCATTGGATAGATAAGGGTATGTGTGTGCGTGGTCTGTGTGCAACTGTGCAGATGTGTGTGTCTGTACATGTGCACGCATGTAGTCTCTGTATGTGTGTGATCTGTATGTAAGCATGCATGCCTGTAGTGTAACATGCACACACGTGTTCACTGTGTACATGCATGTGTGTACATGTGTGTTCTGGTATGGTACTTATGCATATATATCACATGTGGTATCCATAAGTGTGCACGTGTGCATTGGTGTGCATAGGTGTGCATAGGTGTGGTACATATACATGTGGATACAAGTGTACATCTATACAATGTGTGTATGTGTGTACAGGTTGTGTATGCACTGTGTGTGTTTGCATGTAAGCAGCGAGTGATACACATTGAAGTACATAAGTATGTGTGTGGGTTGTGTGTGTTCTGGATGCACGTATGTTCATGTGTGTACCTGTGCTTCTGTAAATGCACATGTGCTGTGGGCTTTTGTATCATCATCAGAGCTGGATCCTTTTGGCCCTAAACCAGATGTTGTGGGTGCTTCAGACATAAACCAATTACCGGCTCTGAGTGTGACTGTGTGAATGGGTGTGTGACCTGAGGGCAACACACGTGATGTATCGTGGCAGTTCTACTGTGATTATGGATAATCTACCCCTCTTTCCTGGCCCACACAGGCCTGGTGGGTTGTATTTCAGAGGCAGGAGAATCCTCAAATAAATTGTGGGTCCAGGGCCACTGTGATGAATGTGGCCCCTCCTCGCCAGTCCTGATGTCAGCATTAGGACACCTTCATCTTGGATGAGTGATAGAGATAAGAGTGTGGGTGCAGCAGGCTTGGCCAAGCCTGTATTTCATGTGTAACTTCACAATTTATTTCAGAGAGCACCCATACTTCAGCATCAAGGGCCTCTATCTCATAGCTCAGAGTCATGTGGCTTCCATGTCATGCCTGGAGCACCAGCGTTAGACGGATAGGATTCTTGAACACACAAGGCACATGGGCTGGATGAGAGTCACTGATAGAGGAACTGGGGAGATGGATGGTGTTGGTGGATGTGGGGTTGTGGCCAGTCAGCTGCCCATAGACTTGACCTTGATGAAGAAATTCTTGACATGCAGACAGAACCCTGGCCTTGGCCTACTCAGGTTTTTGCCATTGTCTCTGTCCCTCAGTTTCCTTACCTACAACATGGGGTCACAGCAATGGCTCCCATCTTGTCCACCTTATGATACCATGGCAAGCACAAGCCACACAGACGTGACATGATTAATGGAAGTCATTGTCTCTCTCCAGTGTCATTTTATGCAGAACAAGGGTGACAACTTTAAACCTTACACATTCATTCTAGACTCACAGGAAATAGATGGACAACTCGGCAGGTCACCGAAGTAGGTTCCGTTTCCTGACCTGATGCTTGGGTGGGCAGACTTGGGCAGACCCATGGCCTTGCCTCTCACCTGGAAGTGAGAGGTTCAGCTCAGTAGCCTAGCATGGTTTTTATCATCTGGGGTTCATTATTACAGGAGCAGTTTGCAATCTTCAGTTGAATTAAAAATCCTGGGAACTTCATCAGGCATCTGTCCAGCCTTATTATCTTCCGCGTCCCCTCCGCTGCCATGCTCGGGCCACAGTCAGCTTGTCCCCTGGAAACTTGTGGTGTTCTTAAGCGTAAGGACAATGTAAGAATGCTTTCTGCCTGGGGCCGCTAGTGGAGAGAGTGGCTGTTGGCCTTCTTCTGGCCTCTGCACCAGCAGATGTGGCTGGCAAGCCTGGTGAGCTTGGATGGCGTTGCCCTGAGACTCAGGTAGAAGAGAAGGAGGTGATGGGCCGGGATGGTGACGGGCCAGGCTTGGCCACTGCTGCATAGCACAGCTTTGGGATCGCCGAGCCTTGGTTCCCTTGGATGTCAGTGTGGCACTGAGTCATATCACCTTGCTCACACCATGTATATATACACCTAGGATGTGACCTTTTGTTATCAATAGTGTCTTCAGATGCAATTAGTCCAGAGAGGCAACGCACCCTCATCCAGTCATTGATGTTCCTTTAGGGTAGGAACACGGACTCAGAAACCCTGGGGGTATGGAGAGGTCATATGAAGATGCTGCAGGGGTCGAGGCTGTGAGTCTGTCAGCTAAGGGACTCCAGGGTGGCTGGTGGCCCCAGAAACCAGGAGATAGGAGGATGGACTCACCTCAGCATCTCCTGAAGGAGCTGTCATCCACCCCTCAGACTGGAGGTCTGTTTCCAGGTAGGGGTGAGAAGCAGCCTTCACTGTTACGCTGTGGTCAGCAGTTCTGCTACACAGCCCTAGGCAAGCACAAGGCCATGAGACCTGGTCTCCTGGGGTCTCTGGGAGAGGGACAAGAAAAGGAAGGTAGTAAGTCCCCAGGTCCAGTGCTACAAACCCTGATCTAAGCACAGGAGGCTTGTAGCAGAGGGGTCCAGTAGTGCATCCTACCTTGGCTGCTGCAGAGGATGTCTTGTTCCGCAGGGCCTGTCACTCTGGAGGTAGGGACACCCTGATTTCCCTTCCTGAAGGCCATTTTCCAGGAGGCTGACAGAGGGTACTGCCCCCCCCCACACACACACACTCCATCTTCTAATGTGTCTCACAGGCATTTGGCCGTGGCATTTGGCCATGGTTGATCATTCAATCATGCACAAGTTTGCTCTGGGTGAGATTTAATACAGGCGCAGGTAGAAAAGAGACCTGCTGGGCACTCACCATCGAGTGGGGTCGTGGAAATGAAAGCGAGTGACCTTTTATAAAGTGCCAAGTGCAGAACATGAAATACGCATGAGTTTGGAGGGAGGAGGAGGGGCAGAGGGGTGGGCTGAGCAGGAGGCAGCTTCCTGGGGGAGGGGACACTGAGCCACTAGGACAGGAGGGTATGTGTTGTGAACCAACCTCTCATGAAGAGGGCGGCAGCGGTTAGGCTTTCAAGGGGTTCTGTGTGCTGAGCAGAACAGGCATCGGAGATGGGGCCAGGTGGCAGGGACAGAGGCAGGGATCAGGGATCAGTGCATATGACCCGCTGGGGGTGGGTTTGCTCTTGTTGCTGCTGTCCAGTCAGCTAGCCGTGCCCAGCATCAGAATCAGCAGGAGCTGCCATGGGGGTGGGTGCCAGGCCTGCCCGGCTAGTGTCTCACGGGGTGACTTTCTGACCACCCTGCGCGTGCGCGAATGTAACCTCCAAGCCTGGGTGGATGAGAAGCTTTGGAGCATTTTAAACAGTGGCCGCAGGGGCCTGGGTGTAGCCTCGTTTGCATTTTAGGGAGAAACAACAGGGATGTTATAGAGGGTACAGGAGTCAAGAGGGGGGGGCTCCCCCAGGAGGATGACACCACTGTCCTGGGGAGGAGGGTGGGAGGACTCCTATTGAGGATTTCAACAGGAAGGAAGCTGGACACTGTCTGGGCTATACACACACACACACACACACACACCCCCCCCCACACACACACACACGCACACACGCACGCACGCACGCACGCACGCACGCACGCACGCACGCCAAGCCCATGAGATGAAATGGATGCCTGGAAGTATTTGTTGAGTAGGTGAATGTTGTATGTTCTCCCTCCCCCTTCTCTTCCTCCTGCCCCTCCTCCATTCCCTCCTCCCCTTCTTCCACTTTAGATGGGATCTCACTGTGTAGCCCAGGCAAGCCTTGCATTTGAGATCCTCCTGCCTCAGTCTCCCGAGTGCTGAAATTACAGGTACTCCCATGTCCAGCTGGTTAAGGCCTCTTGGCTCGGCTGGACACCTCAGCTCCTGTGGTTGCTGTCCCTTACTCTGCTGTCATTCTGGCCCTCCTACCTTCCTCCTCTGAAGATCCTGATGGTCTCAGCCAGTCTCTCATCATTCTTTGTGGTGGGCCCAACTTGCTTCTTACAGGGTTTGGTTTCTAGTTTGGATTCTAGTGGCACCTCCTTCTGTGACAGTAAGAATGATCCACAGACCTCAACAAATGTCCCTTGGGGGCTGACATGGGCCCCAGCTTGAGACTGATAATTTGGGGACAGAGACATTAGCGTTGGAACCTAGGTCAGCACCAGAGGTTGTCAACTGTCCATCACGAATGGACCAGGACCTGGTAGGGATATGAGTTACAGCCCTGGACTTGACATGTGCTGACGCATGGATAGTTCCAAACGACATTGGCCATGCCTCACTGCCTCCCAAAGCCTAAAATGGGCTGGATGAAGACTCTTTTTGATTTCTCATGATCAGATACATGCTTTTAATTCCACCACAGTATCCCATGGCCTGTAATGCAACTTACTTCCTGCCTTGACCTTGGAGATGGAGCACAGCCCAGCAGACTTAGAAGTAAGCAAATTAGAAACAGTACTTATGCACCAGAGTTGAATCCCTGTGTGACCCTGGTCCCATTTTGATTTTAAACTTTGCTCCCTCCTGCAAGGGCTCAAGTGTGCTTGGCTGGGAGAAGAAGGAGGTAGAAGGGGCTCTGGAGAAGGGGACCCTCTGGCTATATGTCCTGGTATCATGTGGGGAGCCTAGAAACATCCCCTAATAACTAAGCATCCCCACCTCCCCAGAAGCCTGAACCCCCTGGGTGGAACAAAGACACATTGAAGGAAGAAACTCTGGGGGAGCAGGTGGGAGCTCCTGTCTAGGAGCAGACAGGATTCTCAAGTGCTGGGGTGACATTAGCGGGTTTGGGAAAACCGCCTTGGGGGCTTCTTTTTCAATCCCCTAAGCAGAAGGTAACATTTACTCATTGAATTCAGGTTAAATTACCATATTAATTATTCAACAGACTTAATGCCATCAAACCAGAACCTGGGTACCGGATCCAAGGGGAACCAGAAACAAAATCAATGGGTCCAAAGACATTGGCTACTAATGAATAATTGACTCTCCATCCTTGAAGTCTGATGGTACAAGAGCAAACAGCTTGTAAGATATCCAGAGGACACAATGGAGAGATAGATAGACATGCAGATAGGGAGATAACGAGAGAGAAAAAGACACAGATGGACTGATGGACAGACAAATGAGCAGACAGATGGACAGACACACATGTACATATAGATGAATGGGTAGATAGACAGGGAGATGGGGTCTGGGTGATTCCAGTTATGTTTGTGTCCTGAGACACCCCCCCCCCGCGCCCCTTTTATGGCCATCATCCTGTGCCCGGGAGTCATAGCACTAATCCTATTTAAAATGGCTACAATTTCACACGTCTTTCAGTGTGACCTGTGGGAGGGCTGGCCCCAGTGTACCCAGCACCGGTTTTAAGTTGCCTATTTATATCCAAATCAATTCTAAGTGGGTTGCAAGCCTGGCTTAATCGAATCTGTCGTCCTTCATACACAGAGATGAGACACCTGACCCCTGTCCTTGGAGGAGGCCCGGCCTCCCCAGGGAGTCCAACGCCTTCTGCTCCTGGTCAAGGAGCTGACGGCAGCCTGGTGGAATGCACAGCTTGGAGCAGCTGAGGAAGCATGCTGAGTCCTCTGCCCTTCCCTGACCACCGGCATGCTTATGAATTGGCCATAGTGTCGAGAGCCGGTCTGTCCTGAGTGTCCCGTCTCCTGCTGTGTGATGTCCAATGGCTACCTCTGGTAGTCAGACCCTTTGTAAAGAGCCCTGGGAAGGAGGGGCACCTGCTGTCATGCAGGCTGAATGAGCAACACTAGCTTTTCTGAGAGAAAGTTTCTCTCCCAGAGGTTAGACAGCCCCGGCCTACAGTGGCCAGCTCTGGGAGCCTCTTAGGAACTCTGAGCTCTGGGGTCTCAGAAGCCCCAGGAAGTCCATCTGCACCTCTCCTCCTCTGGTTCTTCAGTTTTCTGAGTTCTAACTCATGCTGGAAGGCAAGAGATTGCCAAAGCGGGGAAACTTCCCTACTTCCCTACCAGGCTTGGACCCTGGTAGATGGTGTCTCAGCTCAGAGACAAAAGCATGCCTCACCATCCTTTGTGGTGGCCCCCATATCCCATTCTGCTCCACACAGACCTCCCACATGCCGCAATGCGATGGGGCAGTGACCTGTGACCTCCTGCCCTTGTGGTCACAGAGGGTTTTGCAGGCCCCTTCTGTTCTAGGTTGGCTTCTCACGGCTCTCTTTTGTCCCGGGGACCTGGCCTTGACCTCGTCATGTTCTTTCTCGGCTCTCGCCTCCCTCCTTGCCCTCTTTTGACAAAGTTCTCTGAGTTTGTGTCAAGCCTAGAACTGGTCTCTGGGGGTCATGGCGTGACAATCGGTGGAGCCCTGGCCTAGGACCTAGGGCTGGTTGGTGGTCTAGGGCCCAGACCCATGCATGCCAGGCTGTGGAAAGGGCTGAGAGCGTCCTGTCTTAGTCTCCACTCTTTCCATCTCTCCCCTCATCACTTCTTCCTCAGGCTATCCTGAGGTACCATCCTCTGTCCTAATGAGTGTAGAGAATGGGAAAGACAACATTTGCAACTTCTGGAATAGTCAGGTATGTGCTTGGGATGCAGAGTCCTGGGTTCAAAGCCCATGCCCGCCAGCACTCTGCATGGCCTTCTGGCAAGCCTCTCTTACATACTTCCTACCTGTAGAGTCAGGGTAGCTAGCAACTGACCATTGCCTGGGCTCCAGAGAGCTGTGGGGGGTCAACTGATGTCAGCAGTGATAATGATAAAAGCTACAGGTGGCAGTTACCCTAGCAACAGGGCTCCACAAAGCTGATGAACGCTAGCCCTGCTTCTCACCAACAGTTTGTGGCTCAGGTGACCCTCGGCATCTAGAGGGCACATTAGACCTGATGTGTCCTGTGGCAGTTGGTGACCAGCACCTGAGCAGCAGGAGGTGATGGGCAGATCTGGAGATCCTGGAAGAGCCTCCTTCCCTGGGCTCACTCTGCCTGAGCAAAGGCTGATTGGGTCGGCAGGCTTCAAAGCTGTGTCTTCACCTCCTCCCATCTGGCAGCTTCCAGATACCCTTGTCCATTTCCCTAGGGTACTATGATGGAACCACCCAGCCGGGACAGAGTGTAAGCTGTGCACATGGAAGGGCTACAGAGTGGGATGGGAGAGATACTGACTGGAAGTTGGGGGACATAGCCTGGGAGTTTGAATCTGCAGAATGGGAGAACCCACCCTGCCATAACCCAGGGCTTGAATGGGTAGCTGTGTTTCGAGTTTTAGGGACCCAGCAGCTTGCAGAAACAGTAGGCCTGGAGTACCATAGTATGACACCATCTCCCAGGTCAGGATCTTCAT